>NW_024366815.1:11397227-11774620 GCF_014805655.1 Passer montanus | reverse complement strand
TCGGCACGGCACAGCCCCCGCGGGCCGGCCCGCACCCGGCACAGTCCCCGCGGGTCCGTCCGGCACGGCACAGCCCCCGCTCGACCCCCACAGAGCCCCCCGCGGGTCGCAGCCGTCCGCCGGCTGCGCTCGGACGGGCTGGGAACTGTAAGTTAAGGACCAGTGATTGTCGGTGGAGTGCACAGTGTACAGTGTACGTGTGTCCCGGCCGGGGCTTCTGCCTCTCCCGGGAGAACTGACTGTACAGGTACTAAATTACCGTTTGTCATAGTGGCTACCTGCCACTCCAGACATCAGGCGTTTGCCACGGAAAGCTGGAACACCCGCCTCCCTCCATTGCCAGCTACCTCTTTTGAGAAAGCTGCCCTGAAGCACAGGCTGGCAAGAGAAGGGAACAGAAAGGCTCTGAGTACCCTTCCCATTCGTAACAATGACCTAATCCCTCAGGTACTTTGACTCATTTCTTCCCCTTCTTCCTTCCAACTTTCTTCCTTTGCCATTCACCAGCTGCCTCCCAACTCAGCTAGTTTGCTTTCTTGACTCCCACCACCCAACATTCCACCTTCACTCCTCGTTTTAGCCTCTGCTGACTGCTGTCCTCAGTCTTTTCACACCTACACAACAGCACCACTCTCCAGCCCCCTCCTCTCTCCCTCAGCAGCTCTGTCTAGACTAGCATTTTTCCTCACATCTCTGCAGTACACAAAAAAAAGTGTTTCTAAAATTACTACTCTACTACTTTGTTCATTCCATAATGTTTTAACTCCAGATGTTGAAAACAATGATGGTCAGGTACAGAAAAAGATACAGTGGATTCAAAAATCAGGGGGTTTCTTTTAATGTACTTAAAAATTTCCACTTGCCTTTTTGTTTATCTGAGAGTCACAGAGCAGTGCTGGCAGGGCTCACATGACACTTGGGATGAGACAGCTTTCATTAAACAGCTCTCACTCTGCTTAGCACCAAAGGCCTTTAGTAAAAATCCCAAGCAAACACCATTTACTGTCATGACACAGAAGACATCAATGATCAAACACAAAAGAATATTAAACACCTCTTTAAGGACATAGTAATTTTAGAAGAGCCCATTTGCATGTAAGAAGGGAAAACAGCCTCATCTAGGTCTCAGGTCAGATTTTCTTGTACAAGAAATCCTGAAATAGGTGCAGAAGCTGGTACTTGGGCTGATGTCCATTTGTGCCTACAGGAGGGCACTTCCCAGCATGACTGCTCTTTTTATACCTCTCCATTAGCAGTGAGTATTCACATCTACTGCAGCCAGTACAAGGAAAACTCTCATCCATTTATTTTCACTTTGAGGTATGCCTGAGCATACTGAGCATGAAGTTTTAAAAGTTCACATGAGGGCAAGCATGGCTGCCAACACTCCTTCCTTAAAACTGCATAAGAAGGAAATCGTCAAATCTCTACGGAAGTACCAAGAAACACCTCCTCCTCCATGGACTCCATAACTTCATCTTCTCTGCTACATACAAGTTTTTTGCTTGTAATCAGTGTGTTTGGAGAAAGAACTGTACGCAATCATGAAACCAGAGAATTACACATAACTGATCTTGTGAACAGCACTGGCTAAAGATCACGAAGTCTTCCACCTATCACAAAGGAGAGGTTTCAGTGTCCTCACTGCCCTGCAGGTTTTCCCCTCACCTCATTACTCTACCTAAGAGGCAGTTAAGAGTAACAAAAGCAGTTCAGGTTTCATAATTCAGTCAAGCACATCACTTGTGGGGTGATCATGGAACATGAAGTTCAAACTTTATTTCACGTTAAGGCCAAAAATTATCAATCTTTTCTGTTCCAAGCCCAGGACTGAAACTGAATTCATGATTTCTTTGTGAAAATCTCTACCACTTCATCAAAATGATGTGAAGTCTCCCTAAAGAAGACATACCCTAACAACCCTAAAAGCTTTTAAAAATTAAGTAAGACTAGCCTATCATAATGTTGGCAAAGACCCACCAGGAAAAAAAAAAAAAAAAAGTAAGATTGCTGCTTGCAAGTAGACAAATTCTGATGGAAAAAAAGTTTAACCCTTCTGTGTACACCCAGACATGATTATACCAAAAGCCTTACACAGATTTCACTATCTGAAATGCTGGCTTTTTGCAAAAGCAGAAAGGTGAAAAAACAGGATAGAAGAAAGGATGAATTCTAGGCAACTGTTTCTGTCCACATGTAAAGCAACAGAGGGTCATGGTTTTAGGAACAGTGCTCCCCCAGCTTAGTGCTTTCACTGAGACTCTGTACAAACCATAGACACTCATTTCCCTCTCGCCGCCCCTGCCCCTGTGGCAGGATGGAAACAACAACTGGGGATACAAAGCATAAAGCCCACAGGTTTAGGTAAGAACAATTTAGTGGAAACAAGATTAAAAACTAACAGTAACAGCGCTAATAATAAAAGAGTGTACAAAAAAAGAACTATTTGCATCTGAGTTCTCACACCCCTGAGAATACCTGATTACTCCCTCCACCAACCTGAAAGAGATCCTCTCCCCATCCCCAGAAAGCTACATGAGGTGGACCTTCACGTCCTAGCCACGCCCCCTTCTGGCTACTGCAAAATTTAACACTGGCCATAACCAGGATACACACCAATCCCTGTTCACTTCAAACAGTGATGGTCAAATCCCTTGCAACTCAGCCTCTACATCCTGTACAGACTATTCACAAGCAATAGATTCCCAATTCCATGACCTGTAGATCCAAACATAACTTCATCTTGGCTTTCTGTGCACAGTTCTGCTAATCAGTCTTCTTGTTTGTAGCATGGGCTTGAAAGCAAGGAGACTTCAGTAATTATTTTTCTGCAGTGCTTGCTGGACACATGCATATTAAGGCACTACAGAGACTTTAACAAAGGTATGAAAATGAAGAGAGGAGCTGTAAGAAGTCCAGCATCATCCCACAACAACCTTAGACAAATCATATGTCTCATAAAGCAAAGCAGAGGCCTTATCCTTTAAGAGCCAAACATGTAATGGAGGTGAAGACTTTTGCAATGCCTGTCAATAAATGACACAGCTTCCAAAGTGGTTCCTGCAGATTGCGACTTTCCATGACAGAAATGTCCGATTTCAAAGCAAAGACCTCAAGGGAGAGTGAGGTTCTGCAAGTTTATTAGTATTACACAGGACATCTAAGAGGACATCTTCTCTCCCAATTTAGTGAGCTGAATCAGTTCAATGAAGGACATCCCAGGACCAGCTCAAATACAAGGGATACAGACGGAATGAAGATTCAGGCAGAAAGGCAGGGGCAGCAGGACCACTTCTTTTTCAGCAGCTGTCCCTAAAATTGAAGCATCTTTCACTATCAACACTGATAATGCTGCTTATCCTTTACAAACATGGGATCAACAGATGTATTCTGTTGTGTTCCATAAGCCACTGCAATTTACTTACCTCTGTCATGTACAACTGGACAAAAAAAACCTGACCAATAAATATGACAACATCTTAAAAATCTGAAACCCCCACATTATTAGGACCAGATCTATGTCATATTGATAAATGCATATCAATGCATTTATTGATCAATGCATATGCAATTAGCTATAATTTTCCTGTAACAAAATGCTATTGGTATGTTCAGCAACTTTCCTTTAGTATCCAACTAAAACAGAATTTTGCAGTTGTCAAAAATAAATAAAATAGCAAAGTTAAGAACTTGCAAACATGTTCTTAACAGCATTTATTGCTTAAGTTATCCTCTACACAGCCACTTGCCAAACAACAAGCAGCTTGCAACTTCATCTCTTAGAAGATGCTTTACTGCAGAACTTGGGTGATGACTTTTATTTATCACAAAGAGTTACATAAGCTAGCATGTAACAAAACAAGTGATAAGGATCATTAAGTTTTCCCTTTTATATTCACTTGAAGTCAAAAAACATCATATCACTCAAGTCAGAAAAGGTGCTTAATCTATCCTTGCTTTGAAGAAGATTAGATTTCCAAAAGCATACTTATAAAAAGCATCCTTAGCAAAGTCTGTTCAACATATAAGAGAAAAAAATTCAAAATGTCAGCATTTACTTCAGTAATTAACAGCAATAAAAATTCTTCCCCAGTAACTTTTTAATTGTATAACTCTGATTACTGATTTTAAGTACAACCATTAAATACTACTATGAAGTTGAAAGTGCGTGTTTAAAACCACAATGCCATACCAATACTAAATCAATATTTTGCACATAATATTCCAATGCAAAAGTTATCTAATTTACCATCTTCATGCTGATGGTAATTACACTAATAACAATTACAGTAATAAACACTGGAATTTTTCAAAACATATGAAAATCTTGAGAAGTCACTGCCCAAAGGCATTACAGAATGCTCTAGTCTCACCAATTTTATAGGACAATGTACACTGAATGCAAGTCACCAGCAACAATACAGACAATAAAGAGTTCCTTAGTGATACTAAGACTAGTAAAATCTTAAAAGCATAGGCCTCATGCTGAAAAAGATGAGAAAATTTGTGAACCAGGAAAAAAAATCAGGTCACCTTGAGGCACTTTCTCTGTTTTCGTGGGCTAGGAAGATTATGAAATCACTTCTTTTAGCAACAAAGAAATGCTTCTCACCTCATCAACATCTTATAGGAACGATACATTAGAACTGACCTAACACATCTCTTGAGAGGAGTTTGTTTTGGTTTAGTTGAGTCTCTTTAGTCAGATGATTATTATCCAATGACTAACAAAGGAACTGGTGAAGCTACTAATTCAATTATTGCTATTTTCGAAGTGTCTTGAAATAGCTGGAAGTTATTACAATGGCTGAACGAAGCTGTCATGCCATACCGCTCCTTGAAAAGCACAAACAGGATATCAGCTGCTACCAGTACTGAGTTCCGGTACAGTAGCTTACTTAGTATGACATGAGACAGTTTGTCCAAAAAGTGTTTCAAGTGGGATTTCAAGTCTTGTCAGTAACCACCTCAGCTGACTATATATCAAGACATTTGTAAAATATTCCACCTATCTCCTAACAATATTGTAACAAGTTTGCTACCACAACAGAGAAGAACTTATGCATAAGAGAAACATTAAAACTCACCTACAGATTTGAAAAAGAAACTGCACATTAAACTTTTCTAGTATATCATACATGGTTATGTGTTTCATCTAAGACAAGTAAAACTGCTATCAATGAGCTGGAAAAAAAATATGATACTCTTTCTAGCAAACAAGACATAAGAGGTAAGTAACCACAGGAAGAGATTAATTTATCACTGGATAAAGCAGCCTTATATGCATTACAGACTTGCTAGCCAGCAAGTCATACTGAAGGACAAAACCACCCCCCAGTCACAATATACATACATATTGCAGAATCTTGAAGGCAGGTATCAGGCAAACAATTTAGGTACTATCATAGATAAATAGCTAAATAAGAGTTTTTTATGTGATGTATAGATAAAAGAATAAACGCCCCTCCGTTCTGCAAGCAGGAAAATCTCTCATGTGAGCAAGGAGGTGATATAACTGAGCACTGAAGGGCTTAAATGCAGCTAGTTGTGGCATTTCCCAAAGGCTGCAAAAAAGATATGAGGAGTTCAAGAAAAAAAAAAAAATTACAATCTGAAATATAGTGTACAGCTCAAAAAAATTTATTTATTTTACTTGGTCATATCTATCAGAGAATCTTCATCAATCAGTATGCATTTCACAGCAGGAAGAGATTTTAATGAGGAATCAGTGTAAGAACTGCAAATCATGTCCTCCCCTCCCATACAGAGTTAGGGGTTCAATCTGCAAGAGGCAGTCAAAAAAGCAGTTTTAAATTCTTTTCTCTTATCCATTATAACACAGGGATTTTCCATCACTGTAAATCCTGTATGTTATACGCCTTTCTAACTAAGAAAATAATCACACCTCAAGCACTAGAGGATGGATAAAAAAGCCCTAAGCAGTAGACAAAGTCTACAGCCTATTTTACAAAGGTGTCAAACTAAAAGATCTCACTGGTATATTCAGTGCTTCAGATGTACTAATTAATTATTATCACTACACTTAATTACAATAATTGAACTCTTGCTCCCCCTAATGGTTGATGCTGATGTTAATTACCATCTAGTGACTGCATAGGATTTTTGCTGGGATGTTCAGTGTAAAAATAAGTTAAAGAAATCATAGTACAAAAGAATATTTTGTGGGTGTACAATGTATGTCTGCCAAGCTTCCAAGTTTTCTTAGCTATATTTATAAATACACATAAACACTATTACTATAACCAGTTTTGACATAATGTGAAAAATATTTTAAAAATAATCTCCCACTGATCTAGTTTATTATAGCTCATCTAACATAAACACATTTAGGCAAAGCAATGACCCCAGCATCTCCCTCCATTTCTGAAACCTTCTAAAATTATGCACAATATTTGGAAGTTAAAGATATTGTCAATCATCTGCAGCAGGCATCAGAATTCACATCAGGCAACACTATTTTTAATCCAGCATTTTGCTGTCTGTAGTGGAATGAGCCAATCATTCTAACAGCTATGCTGCCTATTTACTCTGGCCTAGAGATTAGCTTCTCTTTCTGAGTTTATTTAGCAAACCAGCTAATGAGA
Source organism: Passer montanus (assembly GCF_014805655.1). Taxonomy (NCBI): domain Eukaryota; kingdom Metazoa; phylum Chordata; class Aves; order Passeriformes; family Passeridae; genus Passer; species Passer montanus. The sequence continues at coordinate 11,768,015 of NW_024366815.1, read as the reverse complement.
AAGTGTAGAAGAACTATCTCCCATTTTTATCACTGAATTTTCATTCATCTTGACAAGCAGAGCAGCATTACTACATTTCAAAAGTGTTGCTTTACGTGGTAAGCAAGTCAGAAAACATCTAATAAAAATGCTGTAATTTTCCAGGTACCACGATGCTTGAACCTTGACTTCATTACCACAAATGCCAAGGGGTGGGAAGAGAAATACTGTATTAAAAAGTATTACTATTATTCCATTGTACTTTGGTTGTTCTTCAAGTACCTTTTTGCCAGCACTTAGCAGCATCCCAAGAGGATCACAGCATCTTTTCATGTAGTTATTTAACCACTTTTGTGGCTGCAGTACTACTGTGTGATGTGAAGGCACCATGTTACCCAACAGATATTTAAACAGTGATAATGAAGTTTTCCATGGTTCTGGGCACTCATGTGAAACCATCACCACTTAAGACTTATTCCATTTAGTTTTCCATGGTTCTGGGCACTCATGTGAAACCACTTAAGACTTATTCCATTGTATTGGTTTAGACCACTCTACACACTTAGATGTTCTCCTGATGTCACACACATCCAGCTGTATTTTACCAAGCATCTTTTTTAAGTCAACAGCAATAGCCTACGTGGCAAATGGCATTATTAAGGGTCAAGGTGCAATTCCTAAGCATTTCTTCAGAAAATGTGGATACAATTACTCTTCTAAAACAGTTACGTACTTAGCTATTGCCATCCATTTTGGATCACAGGTGCAGTCAACTAAGCTGTATTTTTGAGAAAAAAATACTTATTAATTCAATTGTAGAAAGTCCTTTTTTTATTTAATAGAGAAGCTTTTTTTGTTTTTCCACTGGAAAGTTAGAATTTTGTTTCTGACATTTTGAAATAACATAAATCTATATAAATCAGACTTAGAGCACACAATCTTTCTTTATCTTTTAAATATGAAAATATTAATAAATGCCTTCTCTGTATTACAGGAAACAGACTACATGAAACAGAGTTTGAAACACATACATTTTAAAAAATACTGTTCAGCCCTTGTAAGTTTATCTGGATTTGTTTCATTTTCATACATTTCTAATTGTGGAAAACACAGTCCAAAACCCACAATCTTCAAAAGGCAGTTAAGTGGGGCATTTTATCCTGCCACCACAACTTTTTGGTTTAAAGAATCTCAAACACCATTCTCCTCTGACAGAAATGCTACCGCTTGTACACAGCCATTTTCTCACATTCAGCTCTTCCCTGGGACACTCCAGTGCCATGCTCACAGATCTGAGTATCAGACTTCAGGGATTGTCTATTTTTAGTCAAATAAACTAGGGGGGAAAATCAAACTCAAGTTTTGTTTGATAGCTTTTAATCCTGAATAGGTTTGGGAAAGATGTCATCACAAGTTGTAACTTTCCTCATTCTTGAAACAGCTTTTGGGGTACAGGGGAGGTTTAATGGAGGTCAGCACAGTGAAGTTCTCAAGTCTGTCAATCAAAGGCTAAACAAATCTACTCCTGTGACATTGAATTGGAAAGCATTTATCCAGTATAAATGCTGACTTCAGTGAGATGGAAAACTTATCTGCGGTAATATTTACATACTGAATTTCCTAAATGAATCACCCAATCAGCAGGTCTCTGTCAGAGTAAGGACATTACAGACTTCTCCCCAGAACTGGCAAGCACTTGGTTTACTTCCTGTATTTTAAACACACAATTTTCTTTAAAATCATGGTTTAAATGACAGTGAATAAAAACCAGGTGCCAAGAATTCAGAGCTTTTCAATACATATACACCCAAGCATTTCCTGAGTCTTCCCTGGACCCATCTGGCTTCATGCTTCAGTTAATCCACGTGATGGATCTGCTGTCAGCAGAACGGTGTGAGATGGAGCACCCCATGCAGTGCAAGCTGGCATACTGGAACTCAGGTACACAGGAAGTTGAAAGAGAAAACATCTTTAAAAGAATATTATGTGGACTGTCCATTAATGCTACCCTTGATATTTCAATGACCTGAGCACATAGCACGGCAAGTTTATAACAACCTTAAATCACTTTACAGGTCACCCTTAATGCTTTCCTCCTCAAAAGGCTAAATAATAAATAGTCATAAGTGTGCTTCAGCACACACCTCCAGGTTAAATCTGAATTTCTTAACAACCATAATTACACTCAGCACATAGTCTTATATCTGTGGGGTTTACTAAACAGTTAACTATCAGACATGCAGATGATATGGCTGCCAAACAGACCACTGGAAGCAGTAGAATTAACTACACAGAAAGAAGGGAACTTTATAGAAACAAAATTAAAAGCAAGCATCTAGAATTGCAAGAGAAGTAAAGATTATTTTACTTAGTTATATTTATAAAAACATGACATAAAATTCTCAAAATTAAGGACAAAATACTAGGAATTACCTCATAGCCTCAGGGTCTAAGACCTGGTGTCATCTAGTTATTTAATCTGTTTGTGCTTCAGTTCTGCACCTGTAAAGCAAAGATATTTCTACTTCTTGGAAACGCAGTGAAGACAGATCTAGAAATACCTGCATCAAATGTTCAGATATTTTAAAAAAGAGGAAAGACAGAAGTAGACAGTAAGAGGGATCTTCTTTGGGCTGACCACTCTGTAGATTCAGAGGTACTGAATGATTTCTAAAATTCCTGCCTCGCAATAAGCAAAGACCATATATGCATAAGTTGAAAGGGATTCAGATGAGTCAAGAAACAGTCTTATATCTCTCTGATATGCACATCAGGAAAAGTCAGGGAGGACACCATGGTGAGTCACAGAATTTTACGCTCCATTTCCTAAGACAGGCAATCACATTTTGGTTTATTTTTTTTGGACTAAGAGTGCACATCAGCTCTCTCTAACAAGGAAGCTACAGTCAGCACATGAATTGTCACCAAGACAGTCAAAACTATGTAAACCAAGAAGCAGAGGATCAGTACAACCCACATTAGCTGTTTTAGGCCTCCAGCATTCTGAAAAACTTCATCACAGTAGAAACAGGGTGATAAACCGTTCAGCTGTTAAGTAACAGTTCAAACCACTAAGTGCCCTAATTTCTCTGATACCAGACAACCTTATTATTCCATTATAATAATATTATTCCATTATAAATAATGGAATAATAATTGCATCTAAGTTTATGGAAATATTAATATCCTGATACAAAAGAGACTTAAAAGTACTTGCCACTGCAAATATACACTCTTCCTATACCAGCAATAAAAAAACCCAAACCTATCTCAAGACCTCTTCACCATAAAATCACTCTTCTTTGACCATCTCCAGTCACATCTGGACATGGTTTACCATGAATTTTATTGAGCCTGAACTATGAAAATGAATATGGTTTCTTTCTTTTAAGTCATCATACTCATTTATCTCAGTATTTTGCCTTTTTTTTTTGGTAGAGGGCTTGGATCTTTTTTAAATTATGCAACAATTCAATTCTGCAAAATTTAGTAATAACCATGCTTAAAGTTGACAAAGGATTATCTCAGCCTATTCTATATTCTGTTGTGCCTCAGCATCCACACCTGCACACTTCTACATACTCACCAGAAGAGCAGATTTCATCGATCCAGTGGCAGACTGCATGGGGAGAGCCTAAATGTTCTCTTGGCAAAGAAACAGCAGTATGAAGCTGAAGGTGAAGGAGGAACATACCAGGCTGCTCATAATGAAATACTGGATTCAGTTGATAAGTATGTACACCAGCACTTGCCATCAACCCCTTCTCTCAGGTACTACACCAACTTTTAGAAATATTTCTAGGTTTTATCAGCTGGGGAAGTTACACAGCATTTACAGCCTTCCCAAACTCAACAGCATGTGTTCCTATGCACTCGCCAACAATACTACAGCAACCAGGCTACAACTTCTAAAATATGACATGAATGTCTTCCAGTGTTGTGGCTGTACTTCACAGTCCCACAGACATGTCTTCTACAGTGTTTTTGTTGTGTCAAAGTTTAGGCTTGTTTCTGTCACCATTTACTTTTTTATCAATTTGAAAAATTGCATTCCTAGCCAAGAAGTATCATCCCAAGAACCCCTCTTAGAGCAAGAGGTGTTTGCATCCAAGAACCCCTCTTGGAGCAAACCGTTCTTTCCTCTTTCAAGGTACACATTTTGGCTGTCAGACACGCTAATGGTTTGCTAGGTGACCCTGAAGCTCTAACCTCCCACCGTTTTGCTCTGCTGAAGTGTTACTATGCTTGAGCTGCTAACTGCAAACCACCTTCTCTTTTCCTGCCCAACCAGTCTTGGTGGTCTCTTTCTGAAGAGCAGAAAAAGTAGCCTCCATCACTCATGACATGAACAGAGGGTGTGCCGTGATTCTGCTCTATGACAGCAGGTTTCTTATTGCTATAAAAAAATTTAACAGGTCTAGGTCATTCCCTCTCAGTCTGTAATATTAAGAAGCAGTTTGCCACAGTGTCCTGCAGATCTGAGCATCAGACTGCTCGGTTTCTTATTGCTATAAAAAAATTTAACAGGTCTGGGTCATTCCCTCACAGTCTGTAATATTAAGAATCAGTTTGCCACAGAGTGTTCTGCAGATTTGAGCATCAGACTGCTCTAGGACAAGCTTAGCGCATCACTGTGCTTATCAAAACCAGATGTGACAACATACACCCAAGATATACAGAATCACATGAAACTGACATTATTGTCACACCACAGTGGGAATGGTTACCACAAACTGACAAACACACTAGTGTGTGAAAGCTGGGTTACCAGGAGATGTTCAAGGCGGGATCATTCCAGCATCAGGTTCCTCAATGCTTTCTGCTTCCCATCACTATGTTCTAGCCCAGGAGGAGCTTCCAATACTTTCTAAGAAAAGTGGTGTCCTAGTTGTAGGTGGAAACGCTTCCTCAGAGATGCTCAGTTCACTACATTCACTTACAAGAGCCCAGCTGTATCTCATCTCATACCAGGGGATGGAGACTCTGGGACAGCTGATCAGTCTGTGCCCCCAAACCATGCCATGAGGTATCCCTCTTCCACAATACCCAGGAAACTGCTCTGCTGTTACTTGCTATGAGACTCTTTGGTGAACAGCTCTTCCGGTAGGGAGCACTGGCCTTCCCTATGCTAACCACTGACAGATCTCATGGATCAAGAGCAAACTAGCCACAACTGGCATCAGGGAAAGAACTGTAAAGTCTCAAATACAGCAGTTTAGTGACGTTCTCCAGTTTTTTGCAGCTACGAGGCTTTGCCTCTAGAAACCTACACATGTACTTTCTGAAATGGTTAGTTGCAAGCAAGAATAGAAACAAGATCTCTGAAAAACAAAAGGACTGAGAAGATTTCTACTTCTGGGGGGCTCAGTCTCATGCTTTTTCATTCCTATTTACTACTTTGTCTCTACAACATTAATTTTCAAAAGGTTTTCATAACTCTGCAGCTGTGAAGCCATCACTTCTATGAGACTCAAGAATGAGCAATTACCAAAGCAAGACACACTAAGGGATCACCAACTTTCAGTGCAAAGCAATTCAGCCAGCACAGCAGTGGAAACAAGTTGTGTCATGTACAACAGAAACAGAAGGCCACTGCAGGGACAGCAGTGTGTTTCCAATACACACCTCCTTCTTCTGCATTCCTCACTTAAAATCTTTGAGAGTCTCAAAGCATTTCCTCTGTTGGAGCTGTGTGTTGTAGGGAAAGCTGATGCACAGAGCGCTGGTTTCTGTTCTGCATCTATTTTTATCAAGGTGCAATAAAATGATGCAGATGCAACATAATGCTGCAGCATTGGCACTGAGCAAGGTTGAGAATTTCCATCTCAAGAATATAGCTGCAGGATTTTTTTCTCTGGCATCTCACACAAGGACCAGGTGAAATTTGTCACTGTACTGTAAAAAGACTGCAGGATTTGTGATTTTGGGTGGAATTACCTCAGGAAATATTTCTGCTGAAAGTGAACCACTGACATCCCTACCACAAAATTTTCAAAAAAAATACAGGACAGTTGACAGGTTAACCTAGCAATTTCTCCATATCTGCAAGAACTGACTGGCAACAGATTACAGACAGTCACATTTTGGACAGTAAGTGGACCTTGAATTAAAGATGTATTAAATGCATTCTTATCAAATCAGATTAAGTTAATTTTGAAGCCATACTATGAGAGTTTGAATTGTACCTGCAGGCTGAGAGCAGCTGAGGCTGAGAGCAGCACATTTCAGTCATTACTAACAAATACGTCACCTGACAGGCAAAGCGAAGACGTCAACAGGAACAGCCACACAGCGACTTGTGATGGCTGCTAGCAGGTAACTTGCCTGTACATTAAACTCTCTAGTATGACAGCATAAGAAGAGAGCAGACTGTCTGTCTTCCAGTACATTTCAATATGCACCTTAAGAATTATTTTCATATGCGGAATGCAGATCAATTGTTCAAACTGTAACCACTTCCTTGAACTGCTGTGATTTCCTAACACCACAGCATGCAGTACTCAACTCACCCAGGCTCTGCGTGGCCCCAACAGAAATCCCTGTCATCCTCCCTCCTTTCCTACAATTTCAGATTTGGGTGTGGTCTATTTTTTGTAAGTATTAACAACTTATGCTGTGAGGCTTTTTTAATTAAAAATGTGGGGGAAAAAAATCTACAGAACAATGTCAGGTTTTGATTTCAAAACGAGGCTATACCAGGTCATTTGTGTTTAAGATCTGTATGGCAAAAACATTCATAGATTAGCCAATGAATACTTTACTAAGTAAGCCGAGCAGCATATCAAATTAAGGTAAAAGTAAACATTATTATGAGGGAATATCTCAGTGGGAAATACTTCCACAGTATTTTAATTCCTGTTTTAGGAAGTAGTAAAGCAATTTAAGAAATTTCCATTCAGGTAATTTCTATGACTGCATAGCCTTCAAACTTGTAAGACATTCTTTCAAGCAGTATTTTCAATAAAAAATACTGTCTTCAGATTCAGCATTCCCCTGTTACAGCACTCCAAAATTACTGCAATTTTCAAATTCAAATTCATGTTACCTCCTCAAAATGCTTAGAAGGCCTAGCATACTAATATCAAAATTTAACATTCAATAGTAAACATAAAATACAACCCGAAAGGCCAAAAGATTTAATAAAACCAGCACACAAGTACTTTGGGAGGATTTTTATGAGAGTTGAGGGAGAGGAGATCAACAAACTGGCATTTAAAATGATTCAGATGAGCTCCGTGTCTGTAGCTTTCAGTCTACCAGAAAAAATAACTGTCACAAAGAACTTCCTTGCTTTCTTAAATGCACCTTATATATGAACTAAAAAAACCCCAACAAAACAAAAACCAAACACACACACACCACCCCCTCCCCGCAAACAAAATTTAAAAAAACAAAACCCCCCCCCCAAAAAAAACAAACACCACAAAACCACCAAAACCCAGAAGATTAAAGCAAAGATCTCTATTTTTTGTAAGCTTTCTAGAATTCTGACATCTGTCCCTATAAGCTAGAGGGAAGCTCCTGTTCCTTGCTTTATTTGATCTAAAAATATATATACCTAAATCTTCCTGCAGAATAATACCAAGTAGTACAAGTCACAAATTAAATTGAAAAAGTTATGTGGATAATACATAGCCATATAGAACAAGGAAGTTTGTCCTTAAAGCCTAATATTTATGATATAAGAAAACCAAGTTTTATACTCCAGAAGCTTTAAAAAACATCATCATAATAATACAGCCTTACCCTCCCTGACTTTGCATCAGTGGGGGGCAAGTAAAACCTCACCTTCTTTAGCACCAGCTCAAAAAAACCCACACGGAATCAGAAATTCACATCCCTACATCCCTCCTGGATGAAAACGAATAGTGAAGAACCTCCAGGGAACCCCATCCTCACTGATGACAGCTTTGCAGCTCCTGCAGTTCTCAGCTGAACCCTCATTGACACTGGTGCAATGCCATTACATACTAATACGCTTATGCACATATAGCATACTAGCACTCAACAACAGACTGGTGACTCACAAGCAAAAATCTTCTCCACTGTGACTTCAGAGAGCCCAGAAAACAAAAAACTTTTTAAAGTATTTCAAAAGCTGAAGCTAGAATAGCACACACTTGAGCACACAAGAGATCACATCTGCTGAGTAAGGGGCTGCTTTTATTTAACCAATCCTCAAAACTCACTTCTACATCACGAAAACTTAAACATGCAATTAAATTGTTTTTTGCTTTCCATTTTCAAGTTCCAATGGAAACAGGTCTCCCTTTGACCTGTCATAAGTTTCAGTATGGGAGAATAAGGGAAACAGTAGAGGAAAGTGTTTTAGAAGGTTAAATAGGCAGTCCCAAAAAGAGTTAAGATAACAGCAAGGACATAAAAATAACTTTAGAGAAGACAGACTACTTTTGGAAGAGTAAGCGAAAGATTAATTTATTTCACCTTGAGGAACTTGTGCTTCATGGCTGATATTAATGAACACTAATCAGATTACCTTGAGGGATGAAACAGCAGGTTTTCCTCATTTTAAAGAAAAATTTAAGAAAGAAATTGAGCCAAGTGATTCTTCCACTCATCCACAACAGCCTTTCCCAAGAACTTCCCCTTTCAGGGTAACAAATCAAGATTCATCCTTCAGCATAGCCTTCAGGTTGATGTACTTTGTACTGGTATCAGCAAGCAAAGGTGGAAATAAACATTAAAGAAAAATGTCTGCTGGAGAATCTCTGGGAATGGAGGCTATGTCACTGAGGGTAAGGAGGGAAAGGAGATATCCTCTGACATGTACTCCTCACATCTTTTATAAAACCTTATGAATACATGAAGTAGCAGTTCCACAGTAAAATTACACCAAAGTTAAACTAGTCTGACACCAGAAGAGTCCAAATTTAATAGCTAACTCCTCTACGTCAATTTTGCTCTACCTTGAGAGAATCATGTCATGTCTCTGTACAAGTCCCTTCTAGTCAGGGAGTGAGGGCTAGTTCTTCTTTTCTGCAGTATTCCCTGCCTACCTAGACTGTATGCTTACACCAGATTTAATCATTAACCAGCATGTGTAACAGCTGTCACCTTGGCTGTTGCTCAGGTCTGAGTGGGCAGCTAGTGCTGCCAAAGCAGCGGAGTGCCAGTCCAAATGCACACTGCCGCTGCGTCCCCCGTGCTGAAAAGCATTCCCTAATCCCTCCTCGCTCCTAAGAAAGGCCTGCTCTCACTCACGGTGGAGATTCAGCTTGGTACAGCCACACGATCACAAGCTAACGGAGAAGAGGGCAAGAACATGATCATGGCAACAGAGTCAAGGACAGAATGAGCAGGGCCTCTGGTCATCAGTCTGGCTGCGCAAGCCACAGAGGCAGTTCTGCCCCAGCAGCCCCACGGCCACCCCAAGAGACCAGCCCAGCCAGCAGAACACACCAACACTGTCCCTACCACTTTCCTCCTGAAACACGGGAATATTGCTAAGTTTAGAAACAAACTATTGCCTTCAGTAATGTAAAAACCAAACAGCAAATTAAATTCCTACTGCCCATTACATCTTTTGTACGGGTGTATATGCCCCACTTGCCCACACAGCATCACACGGAGCCAGAAAACATTTAAAAGCTCTTTAAACATGCTCACTTTCAGAATAAAGAAATCATTAGAACTAGAAACTTTATTGTTCATTTTTCAACAGAAGTCATCAATTTCACTGATGACTTCATAATACAGACCAATACAGTTGTTAGAAAGTAGCTGTTCTAAGCCTTCTGCCTGATTCTGAGATGCAGAATGTCATGGGAGGGAAAAAAGGGGATGCAGACAGAGAAACTGGAAGAATAGGAGCACATCAACCTTATTTCTGTATTCAACAATTTGGTATATGAATTTAGATAGCTTAAATAAAATTAATTATAAAATTTAATAATTGAATCATTATTTGTATGAAATTGTATTTTAAAGTCTCATACTAATTCTCCCTTTGTAATAATTACTCATTCATATTACAGATTCAGGTAACATTTAAAGAAAATGCAAGTGTCAACATTTTTTGGCCATTTCCAGATATAAAACTTAATACTAAATACCAAAAAGTGGCCAAGCTATCTGTGACACTGACATTTGTTTTTCTTTCAATTCAGTGCCACAGGATGAGGTATAATCCATGCCAGTTATACTTCTAATTGCTGCTCTTGGTAATACATACGGTAATCATTTGACAACATGACCCTGTCTAAAATGCAGTGTTTACAGTGGCATCCTCACAAGCTTCCCAAAAGAGCAGATTACATTACTGAAAGGTTTAGATAATAATCCTCATTTGCTTTCCTGCCAACTCAGCTGTAGATATAGTCAGGTGAACTGGATCTTCCTCATTAAAGAGTCTATAAAAAATTAACCATTAAAAAAAAAACCAACATATGGGCTTTTTTACTTGATGCTTTCTTTTTCAAAGCTTCAGAATGAATCCTGTCTAATTCTTCACTAGTCTTAGCCAGGTAGTGACATTTGTGTCTGTACAGTGCCTGACACTCATGCAATGCTCACGCTCCTGAGTAAAGGCTTTCTAGAAAATTCACTAAAATATTTTCTTTTTTTGTAAAAACTAAGAGCTTTCTAACAGCTGTCTTAGAGATATTTTTCCCACAGCTCAGTATCAGTGACATCAGTAAAGCAAAAGGCTAAATAAAAAGGTTTTTTTGTGGACAATCACCATTCTGTACTCTTCAAGTTCAAATGCATGCTGTTATATATATTTTTTAATTTACTATTTCCATTTTCTCTATTGCTTTTACTAGAAGCCACTACAACTTCTAGCACTTAGTGTTTCGTCCTAGTCATTTTCAAATACTTTCCTCACTCCACTCCCCATTACTGTGACAAAGGACTTCAAATTATCCACAGCAAACAAAAAACACTAAAGTTATGTTAGAAGCATGAGGATCTTAAATATCCCAGTAGCTGTACTCAGTTATTTACATCATCTTCCCTCTCTCCTTGCAAATCTGCTGCTTATAATTATTAGTACTAAAACTACACACATTTTTCTCCCAAACAGCAGTTGTAAGTTTTCAGGTGACTCACGCCAAAGATAAAAATATAATCGTAAATGTGTGTCTATCTTCCTGAGATCGGACATACCACTTCATCCCCTACCCCCTCTCAGAAGTAAAGAATGGATAGCTTCACACTATACCAGCAGACCTGTATTTCCATTCACAGGATGGTACTCTTTATTTCAAAAAGATCTTCATCAGCTAGCTGGCAAGAGGTTCCCTTTAGACTACTACTGTATGTGACAAATGCTATAAGCAGAACTTCAACAAAAACAACCGCCCAAGGAGCAGCTGTGCAAGTCAAAGGCCATGAGGGAGATGAGCCAGCATTTAAGAGAGAGAGAGAGAGAGAGAAATACCACAGGAAAACCCTATCCATTCATTCTGGTAAGGCCTGCATGTTAACATTTCTGAATATAAGCAGAAGTAGTGTCACTGAAGTAATTCCTCCCCTCCCACATATGGGAGTACTCTGAGCTAATGGAAATGCTAATTATTTATATACCCTAAAAACCAACACATTTCACATCTTTCCAGTATGCTAGGTCAAGCTTAAGAGTAACTAACAACTGAAACATCTGATGTTCTATATACCAGCAGCTCTCCAGCTAGAGATAAATACAGCACTCTGTTTCAGATTTAATCAGACTTTAAACATTTCCACTCCAGGGAAAAAGCAACCATTCTGGCAGCCTTACACAAATTTCAGGACAAAAGAACCAAAGAAAAATCCCTATGAACTTAGACATTTTCCAGCCATATCAGGGGATGAGGCTTCACATTAAGCACTATCAATAATTTCCACTCTATTTCTTCAAAAAGTATCTGAAAAGTCTGCTCCCAACATCCTGCAGTCATAGTATGAAAAGCTCCAACTTGGCACTGTTGGGAGTCTCTGCCATCTAGAAGAGTAAACAAGGTCTGAGCTCTAAAAACACTGAGGGCTTTGTCTATCGCACAGTTTGCACAGCAGCACATCCACACATCTGCAGAGGCCATCCAGCAAGTCATCCAGGTCATACAAAATATAAAATTCATATACAGCTTTTTGATTCCACAAAACTAAAATTCTGAAAAAGAGCACATCCTTCACTACAAAGGGAAGCGATTTTTCTGGCTGTATAAAATAAAGACCCAATTAGAAAATGCTACTTTCACCAAGCATTCTATACCAGCTGATGATTTTGCTGATAATTTATCAAACGTTATGAAAGTGTTTTCACTGAGGGAACAAAAAGCATATTTATTTAAATCATACTGCAAATTGCACTAATAAGGGATTCTCATACCATGTCTTCCCTAACAAAACAGAATACATAAAAAACAATATTTCTTCAGAAACATGTATCAAGTCTTTAGGTTATTGCTCCATTTTTCATTGTCACATGAACCCTTGATAGAAGAGCTCTCACCTATTAATTTGGTTTTAACTTTAAAATATACTGAAGCAGGTTAACACATCCAAGCAACCCTCACCCTGCCACACTATGCTCGAGGTTGTACCAAAAAAGCACAAATATACTTTAGTATGTCATTTAAGAAGGTGGTAGTTTTATTCTCACAGTAACAAGTGAGATCACCGACCAAAGTTAGAAGTGGTTTGGTTTTGTTTTGTTTTTTTTAATCCATGAGGCATTGATGACTTATTAGTAACCCATTTTAAAAACTACCTTCCCTATGGAGCAGAATCTCAATGACTGACACTGATGAGATCTCTGATTAGCAACTTCCTGCTCTAAAAAGAAAAGAAGGAAGGAAAAAAGTCTTCTATATCAGAAACATCCATCAATTATTATTTATTATAATCTTACATAACAGGAAGAATTACAAAGTATTTTTTATCACTTAATGATTTTCTGATCTCATGCAGATAACTACCTTTCTGACAAATGCCAAAAGACATTATTCTTGGGAGTTTAAAAAGAAGAGGGTGAAAAGGATGTTGTAGGGTTAGGGTTAGGGTTTATCTAGAACATTATATCTGTTAGGGTTTATCTAGAACATTACTGAAATAGAAGTGAAGCTTAAAATCCTCCTAGACCTGAGGACAAAACAGTCCTACCAATTACTGAATACAACTTTGTGTTCTCAACTCACTAAGCACACTACTGTTTTTTTGGACATCTAACTAGCTCTCACTTAAGCAAAAAAATACCTGTGTTTCATAAATCAACCTCATTTCTGAATGCACCTTAAGCTTCCCACACAACAGAATACAATCTGAGGTATGATCAGAGGAAGCAAACTATAAAATTTCAGATACATTCCTAAGCAGTTAAAGCAACACAGAATCATACATCATTATATTGAGTCTGTGTACTAGGTCTCAAAATACAGATTACCCTGGGTTTTTTTTCCATAAAATACTTACCTTCAGAACAGCAGCTGGTCAAGTAAAACGGATTTTGGCAAAGACATACTTTTTTTTTTCCAATTTTCCTTTTGCAACATGTTTTGATCATTAGGTTTTGGATGCAGAAGAAAACATCAACAATGGAAGTTTACTTGCTTACCTCCAAAAATGAAAAGCGAACAGAGGACTGCATGGACTGCAGGGGCTTGTTGGGGTTGGGCTCAGGCTCCTTGGGGTGAGACTGCAAGTTAAAATAATGTCATCTCTAGTGAACAGAAGGTTTAGCAAGAGTTGCATGTTTTAGTGTAGGAGTTATGAAAGGAGTTTCGGTTAGAACCAAAACATGACCATCCTCCTGAATGACAGCAGCCACACAAGTTTTGACTTAAGATGAAATTGATTTAAATAAAAATAAATATGAGAACTGGTGTTGATGCATATGCTTGACCACCTTAGACTTCTTCCAGGAACAATACCTGTGTACAAAGTCTCATGAGGGGTGAAACACAATAACTTTTTTTAGACATCTAACCAAACAGAATATGAAAATTGGGTGTTTTTCTCCTCTTAAAGAATCTTAGGGGGCAGGGGTTTAAGTTTTTTATATGCAAATCAGATTTATCAAAACAAAATGAAAACTGGAATGGATAATAAACTTCCACCAGCAGTATGAAAATTATAATAAATTTTTCCAGTTTGCAAGCCTAAAATTTCCACACTTACTGAAAATTAGAAGTGCTCCAGTTAGCCTCAATTTCATTATGAAATATTTCCTCACAAATGCCAAGTTCTTCTTCTAGGTAATCAAACATGGATATAAACAATTTATCCATAAAATCCTTACTTGAGCATTTGACTTCAAAGGTGTCTTCTAAGTACACCTCTATTCAAAAGGTTTCTCAAAAATCAGCCAGCCACTGCCAGATTTCAGAGATGCTCTTTTAAAATATACTCATCCTGTGTTATGCACATTTTCCCATAAAACTCACTAGAAAGCTTCTTTTAAAAAACATGCTTATAGCATGCCTCTCACTGCAGTTTGCTTTAGCTATTTGTCAAAAAAAAAAAACCAAAAACACTCTGTGAAAACTGAGCAAAAGCAGAAGCTTATGGGGAACTTTTTCAGCTCATCTTCATAAAGATTTGTTCTGCTTTGTACCAGACTTTTGCAGCCAGCCAATGCTAGCACTCCTGTCCTGTCCCCAGTGGAGATACAAAAGGCCAATATGCTAAGCACAGCTAAGGTCCATTTTTTCAATTGTGTAACCCTTTGACAAATATTAATATACTGCCTTCAAAATCTTTCAAGGTGGGCATCTGATCCAGTTTTTTTCTGAACATTTCAGTTGGAAGAGTACTACTGCTTCTAGAACAGAATTAGGAAGGCAATTTCAACATTGTAGATTTTTGCAACTTTTTCCTTTTTGAGATGTCTTGGAGAAAGCACAAAGTTTGGCAGGCACATGGCCACTGAGACAAGCATAGGCCCACAAGTAATTTCTGACAAGGCTACTTTGTATGAGTATATTCCTCTGGCTGCTGTCTGTGCTTTCACAATCTCTGAAGGAGGTGCATGTAAGAGCACCAGCAGCTGAATTCATGCTAGTTTGGTTTTAACTGCAGACCACCTGTGCTAGCACAACAGTACCTTTGAGCTGGCAAGATCCATTAAGAGCCAATGGCTCAAGATATCATTCTGAAAATGGCTGAAGTGTACCCAGGTTCATACCAGCCAGCCCATGCAGGCCTGCAGAACAAGGTGTGGATCAACATGCAGATTGCAGCTGTTCCACTGGGGCAGAGTCTCTGTTGCACTGCAATGCACTGACCTGCACCAACATGCACTGGAAGGATCATTGTTTCTTTAATGATCAGTACAGTACAGACTTGTAAAAACTGCTTTTGTACCTCTACACTTCATCTGCTTCATCTCTTCATCTCCGCTGCAGCAGAGTTTGTCTCCAGTTGTCCCCCTTTTGTCCACCCATCAGTTTGGGCCCTGACTGACTGCAGGCTGGGAAACAACTCTGTGCTGCACAGTCAGGACTTGCGCTGCGATTCCTGGGGGCACACCCATCAGTTTGGGCCCTGACTGACTGCAGGCTGGGAAACAACTGTGCTGCACAGTCAGGACTTGCACTGCGATTCCTGGGGGTGCTGCAAGGTTGAGATGTGGAGGCAAGCCATGCAGACCACCATCAGACTCCATCAGGACCAGAAGCAGTGAGGAGAAGTTAGAACTGATCCAAAGATAGTCCAGGTGGAGGGAGAAGAGAACTGGCACCAACTGGCCAAAAGCAGAGGGCTGCAGCAAAGGGAGAGCAAGGGGACTGCTATGGAGTAACAACTGGGGACAAGGAATCTACTAAAGCCAGATGGTTAAAAGGAGAGGAAAAAACCAGCTCTGGCATTGAATCAGAAGAATATATTAACTTCAAAGCCCAGACTGAGAACTCTAATTTACCTTGCTGTGAACAAATCCTAGAACTACTCTATGGCAAAGGGCATTGCCCTTCCTCTAGTGGATGGATCACACAGAGCAAGTGGAAGTCCTACACTGGCTAGTAGCTAGCTACTCATACTCTTCCTCATTTTCACTACTGTAACACATCAGAGTCTCAGTAATGGCACAGACTCTGAGGGCATCCAGTATCAGATGTGCTAGTACTATGGATCTAAAAATTCCCACTGAGCGATGATACTGGTGTGTCAATCCAGTTCTTCTATAGAACTCACTTTTCAGCTTTGCTTTTTTAAGACCTAAGAAAAGCTGTTAAAACAAATTATCACAGTGCATGACAACCCTACTTCTTACACTTACTAAATTTGGAATGCTTTATTTTGGATTTAATATTCTTTCCAGGAGCTTTTTGCAAGTAATGAATACAAAGTCGATAGACTGTACTTGTTTCTCAGGGAGACAACATAATTCTAGTCCCAACATTTAAACTTCACTGAAAGAAAATTCATGAGACTCAGGGTGAGAGGAATAAATTGGATTTTTTCCCCCTTAGACATGCTCTTCTTTAAAGATTGCAATTAGCAGTTTGGGAGACATGATTTAAGTCTGCATTGACTCAACTCTGGCAAATCATGAGAGAATGACTCTATGGAAATCATAATGTGCCAGCAACCAAAATATAACATTTTCTTTTCTCTACAGGTAAATCAAGTTCAAAAAGTAGCAAGTGTGATGATAAAAGTAATTCAAATATATGGAAAAAGTAAATATATCCAGACAACATTTTAGCAAAAACAATGATCAAAACTGAATTTGAAATATAACTATTAATGTTATCAGTATTAAATATTTTGAAAATATGGCAAAGCAAGTGGAATTATGTTATGTTACTGTGAAAAAGGAGGAAGCAGTAAACAATTACTTCATATTATAAAAATACAAACATACATTGAAAAACATGAATCCTTTTCCATCCTTTGCAGCTAGTGATGTTACTCTCACATGATGATTACATAATTCTGTGAAGACTGATTTAAAAATATTTCAATTGCCACATCTCAGAAGAAGTACAATTATCAATTATTCATGGAAACCATTTTAATGAGATCTTTGATAAGACCCCTCCTCCAAAACTCATGAGAAATTAGTAATGACATTTTTTTCAGAAAAATATCTAGAGCTTAGCCTACCCACAGCTAACACATACTACTCTTACCAGAAGATGCCTGACTGAAATGCAGAATTTCTGAGACATTTCACGAATGTAGTTCTGGGGAACCAGTAGGAAATCTGCAATTGTTCTTTGGAATAAAGTGCTCTGTCACCTTCAAGAGGTTATTAGAATAAATTATTTGCTATGCTGCACACTTACCTATAGCCCTCTCTTTAACACACAGCAGATGCCAGAGATAATACCTTTCATAGCTAAATAACTTTACTGCAGGCATTGCAGCATTCAGGGTTTTGTTGGATTTTTTTATTCCAGCAAGAATGGGGTAGTCCAGGAAATCCTAAAGGATCTGATGTAGCCTATCGATTTACCTGAATAAAATTAGCAAGTTCTCATGGTGGCTGTAACATGCACACATACATGTCAGTGTAGACTACAGGTATAGATGTATAGACATATATATTTGGCTTTGATTAACATTTCTAGGGTACATATATGCTGGCATTTATGAATAAAAAGACTACACTTACTATCACTATACATTAAAATTACACGTGTTCATTTAGCTACTCTCTAAGTAGCTGAAAGCACACAAATTAGTTAATCAGTTTTAAGCAAGTATAAGTAAACACACTGCGCTAAATTAGGTAAACATACTTACTGCAGAAATTATCACGATTCCTCCAGAATGTCAATACAGGTCATTAGTGCAGTTACGTATGTAAAATATGTCTTGTTCCCGATGAATTTTCACAAACAGTATTTTTATAATGGTTTAATCTCTTGCAGTGCTCTCTATTATTCAGCACAGAAAAAGGCCTTTCTAAAAGGCAGCACTGGGATAAACAAACAGCAATGGAGAGCTGAAGAGAAAGACAGACACCATGGCCTACTGACAGATTCTTCTCCTACAAGCTGACAGGATGCTTCATGCACTGAGATTCAGTAACTTTAAATATGCAGAAACGCGTTCTTTCCAAGCACACTGCAACATCCTGGCTCCAGGCTCACACATTTGCTGAAACCAACTGCAATGCATTGAAAACGTGCTCCTTCAACCTGGAGCTGCAGTGCTCCCAGGCTGTCAGCACAAACCTATGTTAAAAGCTCCTGACTGCACAAAAGCCGTCATCATGCAGAAACCATTAAAATATTAAAGACAGACAATACTTACTCCAAGGTCAGCCCTGGAATTTGTAGCCTTTCCCGCTGGGCTTTCATTGCTGTTATGTGTTACCACACTCTATTGTAATCATGACACACATTCACGGGCAGCATTCTGGCGATGACAGAGAGCCAAATGAACCACTATAAAGGAATGGACTAAGGATCTCTTGGGGGCGGGGGGAGGACCGCAGGTTGGGGTCCTTCCACCTCTAGCTGTCACGAAGAGCCGCAGGCTGCCTCTCTCGGGTTAGTGGCAGCGCACGCCGCGCCGCTTTAGTGGAGCGAACGGCACCTCCAGTTGTGCACGCCAAGTAATTCATCCCCGGAATTCTGCAGCAGCAGCCACTGCGCCGACACACACACACACACACACACACACACACACACACACACACACACGCGTTACACCTCGGAGTACGCAGTGGTCCCGACACACACGCACACACAGACACAGACACACACACACACACGTTACACCTCGGAGTACGCAGTGGTCCCCCTCGCTACGCCAGCCCACCGCACAAAACAGATGCTATGCCTAACACAGTTTCTCTCGGCAAATGTCCAGCCTTCACCACCCCCTCCGATTCTGCCAAATAGGATTGAGCCATCTTCTTTAAGTCACGTTATCCCCTTCCGTGGTAAACAGACAGTTTCTGCAGTAACAGAACAGCAAACTGCTGAATGAAAAGCAGGCTCTTCTTTAATGGAGAAAAGTAATTGCCAAGGCTTTTCAGAACAAATATATTCTTGTAACACAAAGGTTAATACAAAAGGAGAAGTCATCGTTTGGTTCTGTCACATCTGCACCTGAATTTTAAAGGGATATCATCTATAGTTTATATTCAAGGTGAAAGCCAAACCTAGGAATTGTAGAAAAGCCTATTAATTTTAGTATTAAAAGTAGCATCACTTAAACCACTACACAACACTTTATATAGACAGCTTAAGATCAGTGCTGCTATGTGGGATTTTGGTTATAATTTAATTATATTCCTTTTTTAGGTACTCTCTCTTATTCTGAGATTACAATTTTAATAAATATATACTGTGAATTTTTCCATGAGGAGGACCGTTTTTTTTAATGCTCTACAAAAGAGAAGAAAAGCAAAGTGCAAGTACTTATTTTTAGTCATTTTAGAGCTAGAATATTTTATCTCACCCACCAACTTCTCCTGTACACAATATAATAAAGCAAATCACATGATTTATTTTTTGATGGAGCTCTGGACCTGCTCTGTGGATGGACAACTTCTACAGACCAGTCAAAAGACAGGACCAGATGAAGCTGCTGCTTTTTGTGTCCTTGGCTTAATTTTGGGAGACATTAGCAAGTTCACAGGTTTTAGAGATAGAGAGAAATCTTCTAGTTATGGAAACTGCTGATTTGGTGAACTGATTATTTTTTCAACCACACAGTAAAAAAGAACAATTAAATTCTCAGTTACATTTCTTATATCTCCTACATATTTCTACTGAAAAGTATTTTATATTTATGTTACATATTATCTGGAGCCTTCATTTAAAGACACTGAAAACAAACCTAAAGGATATACAGAGCTATATATTTGAATTTTTAAAACATAACAGACACCTGGATTGTGAAGGTTAACTTGAGGTCCCAGAAAGCATTCTGTAAGCAATTTTTAAAAGGAATTTGTAAATTCTCCTACCTCCCAAAAGAAAGAGAAATAATTAAATTGAAGGAGTTAAATTCCATCTCACTAACCACAATAGGTGAGTGCACAGATTTGCAAAGGCACAAAGATCAGCTAGGCACCCAACTCTGAACAGCACATTCAGACAGGTTTTTCAAATTTTACTCAGAACACAAGCAAAATATCAATTTTTGAAGGTATTCTAAAACTTGAAAAATAAAGTACAAGAATCAACTGTCTAAGAGTCAAACAACTCTGACACTGAAATTATCTGGTGAAGCTGCCATGCTTTTTCATTACTGAGTTTGGAGACAATCACTTAAGATCAGAACTTCAACAAGAGAGCAGCAGAGTAGGGGGTACTACAGCCACAGGTTCCTGACTTTCTCCTAGCTGCCAGGAACAGGCAGGTCCCTATTCCCATTGCTCAGCACCTCTCAAAACAAGATCTGTTCCCTTAAAAATCCGTTGATAAAAATATCTTTTGTACATAATACTTCTTCAGTTGCTGGAAAGTTCTGTTTCTGATGGAGAAAGAAAATTTTGACAGGTAAACTGTGACTGTGTACAGACATGTTACAGTTTTAGTTAAGCCTTAAAGGATGCTCAAAGGGCTTAACTTTGTGGATACCCCTCTCTAGTTTGGTGCTTCATTCTGTTAGCTGTGTAACCACATGCACACATAGCTTGCACCAAAATACTATTTGTTGTTCTGTAAAACTGTTAACTTTTTGTTGAAGGCACAAAGAGTAGGAGACAGCATGAACACCTCGGGAACAGCCAACTCCAGTGAATCAGGATGGCACTAGAACTATTTCTGTAAACAAACTAGCAAAAGGCCTAGCTCTGGAGGTGAATGTATGCTTCCATCAAGACTGAAATACACATTGTACAAACTACTTCCATAAGGCAAATTTTACTGCTGAAGTGAACACAAGCCCACAACAAAGGCATTTGTTTTGTTTGTTTTTTCCTCCACATGCAAAGAAATAGTCTGCCACTACTAAACACTGCTTCGTGAAACACAACAGTTGAGCATTTATAGTGCATTTTACCTGCAGGAAGACAATACCAGCAGCTTGTCTTGTCTAAAACGAAACTGAGTGGGACTGGCAGTCGGGTACAGGCACTTAAATATAAACAATTGCATCCAAGGGCTATTTCGTGGCCATAATAAATCCTTCCTGAGCTGACTCATGCAAGCACCTCACATTACATCAATGGTTAATTATTCTAAACTGAGATTGAGCTGTAGCTTAACTTCGAAAATTCTTTTTCAATACATTTTCCTGATCCAGATAGAAGTCTAGAAAATTGTGATTTACTGAAAAAAAGATTAATCCAGAGTCCAAGATCAATTTTTTCTCACTGTTGAAGTCTTACAGTTTTTGCAGGAATAAACAGAAGCTGCTTCATGCACCTGGGGGCAAAAAACTGCAGCAATTAAATTAGATGAAGCTTGCAAGTGAAAGCTGACTTCAAGCTTGATCAAAACATCTGTTTGCTCTTAATTTTGCAATGCTTAGATTTCATCTCACCAACACAGTTGAGGAAGGAAGCAAAAGTTAGCAAGAAATCTTGTTGCTACTACAAAAGCTAAATGTAGATTAACCTGAAAATACTGGCAGATATTGCCTATACTGACACAACTTCTGTAAAGAAAATGTCTCATCTGGAAAGAATTCCAAACAAAAAATCACTCAGAGCACTGAAGGGCTGTAAGCATTATACTCCTTTGCAAATGCAAACCCTGGTCTTCTCTTTCTAATTCAAGAGTGAATTCAGAAAATAAGATGTAGGAAACCAGGGCTCAAATTATTCATTTATGTCTTTACTGAGGTGTCTCTGGTTTAGTCATCTCACTCACCTGGTTAAAACCAAGCAAAAGCAGAAAAGCACAGAGAAATGTTGATTTCCTTGAAACACAAACCAGTAAAACATTACTTCCATGGCACAGTTATTAATGTTGTATGCTTTCAAAGCCCCTCTCTTCTGCAGATGTTGACTGTTCTTGCTTTTTCCCCTTAAATAATGCTAACACACTAACACCATTAACAATGCAGGTGCCACTGGCTTCCATTATTCTGTAACATTTAACAATAATTACACTAATACAATTAACAAGTCAATGCATCCTTTGGTTTTGCAGGCCTCTTGGCCAATGGTTTCCAAAGGTATCCTGGGGTTAGTAATCAACTGTCAAAGAATAATGACCTTTCTGTCATAGACCTTAAACAACAGATTATTTCATCTGAAGTTCTGTCATCTAATCTGTTTACCACACTAATTCACACATTTGTCCATTTTCAACAAGTACAATTGCTTCACTGCTAGCACCAGAGTTTATCAAGAAGTTCTAGCAGGAATGATGTCTGCATCCTGTGTTGAGTGCAACACAGCAGTTAAGTGCAACACTGCTTCTTGGCATCAGTGAGATGCAAAACACAGCACAGGAGGAATGGGGTTTTACAGACTTTTACAGACAGGTTTTACAGACATCTCCTTTTACAGACTTCCAACACAGCATGCCTGGGCATGTTACAACTTCAGACAAAAAAAGTATGAAATATGAATATTGCTATTTGTTACCTCTGCCTGAAGTCAACAGACCGACCAACACAATATTTATAAAGCAAACCTCATGCTTTAGCTATCTGCCAGAAAGCACCAGAAAGTATTCTTCATTATTGATCTAACTATGAACTCCCAGGGTACGGGCATGACTGTTTGGTATGCCATGATAGAAAGACATACTAGACAACTCCTTCCAGCCCAAAGTCCTGTTAACATCATAGATCTATTAACATTTAAAGGCATATCCATAAATCTGATACCAGTAAGCAATTTACAATAACACATTTTATTAATGTGTCACTGGACTATACAGTGAAAGACTAGGTGGTCTTGCAAAACATCACAGAGTCTGTTTAGAGCTCTAACTCATACGATTCTGCAAGGGACTTGTTTTAAAATTATAGTTCTAAAAAGCACTCTATTAAACTCAAATATATTTTAATAACTTAAAATATAAATTAGTATAAATTAGTTGCGTATTCTGCTCATAGCTTTATGGTATTGTTTGTACTGCTAAAAACAGAATGGATCAAAAGAATGTGTTTACTAGCAATGTTAATTAAACATTAGAAATAATTGAACTGATGTAAGTTAACCCAGCAACTGGTTGTCACATTGAACATTCTTAACTAAAACCACTGATCCTAAAACATTGCAGACAAAAGGAATCATTTAAAAGCCATCAACAGGCAAAATCTCTCTGCAAAGTCACCCACTTCCATTCCTCCACAGTAAGTTTCAACAGGTACTTTCCCTACAGCCAGGACAGCCTCCTTGTGTGTAGAACAGATGCATTTTAGATAAAGCAGGAGTTATACTGACTGATCCTGCAACTTTGGGAGCTCAGAAGACATATAAAAATAATGAAGGTGTGTGGCCAAAGAATGAGAGAAAAAGCTCCCTATTCTTTATCTGAACTGTTACTAAAAATGACACGAGCAAGAGGTGTTAGAGGTGTTAGCAATCTGTTAAGGCAGCCTTCCTCATATTCCACCAACCCATGCCCCATCTCCCTTGACTAGGCAGCGTCATTTTCACACCTGCACGCTTAAAACTAATACCCCATACAAAATCAATACAATGCCACAACGTGCCCTTTGCCATTTTTTTTTAAGGAAAACTCCCACAGCAGCTACTTCAGATTTGGACAATCTCCCGCCATGTTTCACTCTTATACTGGAAAAATAAAAAAAAATAAAAATTTAAAAAGAGAACAATAAAAATAGCTCGACCAATAAAGTCTCTTGTCAACAGACATTAAATTAATATTAAAACAGCAAAAAGCTAGAGAAATTACACCATACAATGCAGAATGAGATAATAATAATAATTACGATCTCAGTCTGCATTGCCTTTCATGACAAAAAGCATTAAAATTAGTGGCAACAACAGATCTACTTTTTGAGGAGTTCTACATTACACAAGGTTTAAACAGTTGCTCTTCTAAAAGACAATACCCCTGTTACACAGGGAGAACCGAAACTCAGGCTCTTAATGAGCATTTATTCATCTGGTCTTCATTTAAGCTATATTTCAGTGCTAACTGATGCCGTTTAACTTTCCTGCATGTATTTTTTCGTCAGGAGAATGAAAATGTAAAAAACCTTGAACACATAAAAAATATCTATTGAATTGTTTTTTAAGATCATGATGATACCTGAATCTCCTTCAAAAAGTTAAAGCACAAATTCATGATTTCACAGTCCAGCCTGCAGCTGGATTCTCCCAAAACCTTACACCCATCTATCAACAACTATTACATACCTGCAGAGTTACCAAGCTCTGTTTTGGCTGGTTGATAACTGATTCCTTGCTAAGACTTTATAATGCACATGAATACATACATGCCTGCAGAAAAGGCTTCCCAACAATTCTGTGAGGCTACCCCATGTATGCTTCAATTTTTATTTTTTTTTTTAATTCACCTTCTGGTTCTCTTTGTCATCAAACAAAGGGTAGACATGTGCTCCAAATAGAGGTGAGCAGCTGAAAGAGAGCCATGAGTCTTTCATCAAAAAAAAAAAAAACCTCAAAAAAAACCCAAAACAAAACAAAAAACCCCAAAACAAACAAAAAACTCCAAAAAACAAACAAACAAAAAATACAAAAAAAATCCCAAAACAAAACAAAAAATATAAACACTCAGGAAGTTTGAATCTTGCATTAAAAACAAACAAACAAAAAAATAAAAAAAAAAACCAAAACAAAATAAAAATATAAACCCTCAGGAAGTTTGAATCTTGCATATTTTTTTTGACCTGTCTTATACTTACATAAAACCCTATACACATCTCCACAGGGAATTCTGTCATTACAGACATGTACAAATAAATAATGTTGTCCATAATGAGACAGTATTTTCTTCCATCAAAGCAGGTACTTAATATATAGAATCAAGTTTCAGCAGAAAGTTTGAGCAAATAATCCCACTGACATATTGACCATTTATAAAGAGCATCAGAAAAGTCAAGTGGTCATGTTCTTCCCCAAGAGAGGTCCATTATACCTATAATATTCCTATTGCTTCAGTCATAACTTAAAAACTGATAGCGATCTCACAAACCTCCCAGGTACACACTCCTCTGCGACATTGTTTAGACACTGCTTCAACCATGTTTGAGATGAATCCCCTTGATCCAATTTAAACACATTACATCTTACTGTACACCCCAATAACACCGAAAACACTTTTACTTCCTACTCACTGCAGATGTTCCACACACTGGAAGACTTTCATGAACATCCTTCAGCCTTCCCTTCTCTAAAATAAATAACCCAGGCACAGTAAATATTTTTCCATATACCATGTCAAATTTTCCAAGCAGCTGAGTTGTCATCTGTTTCCAGCTTATTGACTTCAATACACAGCACTCCAGTACAAGGCCTTTTAAGTTCTGTGTGGGACAGAATAATGCTGCATGCTTTGCAGCTCAAAATATCAGCTTTCCAGCACAAGATACCCACTGCCCTCTAACAGCAACTGTGGTATCTTAAACCTCACAGATCACTTCTGAAAACTAACTCCTATTCAACCATCCTGTATATCTGCAGAATTTTCTGCACGAGTAGAATTTCTATTTTACTTGGTATATTTTCTCCAGGTTGTCAGAATGATTTTGAAACTCCATACTGTTCTTCAACATACTTGCAGTCTTCCCAGCTTATTGAGTGCTGCAAACTTCATTAACATAATCTATTCTATCACCTAGGTCACTAATGGAAAATAATGACTACAACCAGTCAAACAGGGCCCAGTGCTATCTCCTGCTTAGTGTTTCTACATGATAAGAAGCAAAGCAAAAGTCTCTTGAAAGTGACACTATCCCCAGCCCGTGCCTCCACCCCACCAAGACACACTTGCTGGTATGGCTTACTGGTAAAATCTGACTTTTTAAAAAAAGCCAGCAAAGTTCTGATTTATAGATCAAGAACCTAAAATCTTTCTTGATTTAGATATATGTAGGCATATTCCTGGTACTTCCGACAGGCATGTCAACCATAAAAACAGCCATATTTTTAAATGTAAACAGAAACATCTTACATTTCTCCTAGCAAAATCTAGGAGAAAAGCATTCACAAAATATGACCATGATCTGTAAAAGCCGATTTTCAGCAGCCTTACAATGATACTAAGAAGAGCCACAGAACAGCTGAGGCTGGGTCTCAAGGCCCATGCCTACACATGAATATAAACACAGCTGATTTAACCCTGTTCCATCACATGTTGTGTTGAAGTGTGGTATGTGTCCATTACCTGACGGCAAAGTAATACCACTTAGCAGAGGAGAAAAAAGCGTTCCCAATGCCCATATTGCCTGCACAACTTTTACAAAGGCACAAGAGAGCTTTTCCATTCAGGCTAGAACAGCGGGAACTTGCTTGTTTACAGCAGCACACTCAGCCCTGTGTCAGGAGCACCTGTGATAGCATGTTTGTCTCAAATACCATGCTTGCCTTCACTGCTCAGGGGCATGACCACACTAAACATTCATGAGTGAAGCCACTGGGATTTGAGGAAATGTGATTATATGCAATTACACTGCCTTTTGCACTGTGGCAGTCAACACACAATGAATATAAAGTAAGAAACTCCCTATGTCAGCCTTTTAGACTCACTTGCTCCCTGTGGCAGTTATCTGCTACCCTTTTCAGGCAAGCATGACAATAATGCAGATCCACTTATCCCCAGCACCCTTTCTGACCTTTTCACGTGCCTGTGAGATCTGCTGCAACATACCTCATTAAGCCTCACAGGCTTAGGCTTGACTGGCTTGCTAGGAAAAAATGTGACAGAGAAGAAACCCTACAATATTTGGGGGAAAACACAAGAGGAGAGAGGTGGCAGAGAAGAGCACATAGATGGAAGGAATGTGTGCTAATGACAGGTTGGCTGCTGCCTTGACTCAGTGAGCAAAGACTCATTAAAGACTACACAGAGGCAGAGCTTTTTTGATTGGCCCTTATGGAACAGAATGGTATCATGCCAATGCAATATATTCCTTCTCCAAACCTACAAAAGAAGAGCTCTGTCCTGCTGCCATTTAACCTCAACTTTCCTGTTCAGACTGCCACAGAAGCCACCCAGCTTCCTGCCACCCATGCTTTTGGCTGAAGCAAAACTACTCAGCTTCTGCAAACTCCAGTCTTTCGGTGAGCCATCAACCCCTCTGCAAAAACTGCATGTGCTGCCTGCCCTTCAACTTACTCCCAGGAGCCATCACCCATCCTCCCATACACAAAGCATTTGGCAATCAGGTTCTTAGCATACTTATCCCCATATGAAAACTGCAGTCACAGAGTGAATTCTGCAAGCCTGAACCTGTGTCATGACCTCTGCCCCAGCTCTCCACTGTTCTATCCCAGAGAACATGCCTCCAAAGAAGGCACTTGGCTTGACACAAAGTCTGAACAGACAAATGGACAATCTCCAGCAAAACAGAGCATGCAAAGGACTGCATTCAGTCAACAAAACTTTAAAAGAGAGTTAGCATGATGGATAACTCCCAGGGGGAAGGGAGGCAGCAGATAGTAGAGGGGAAGGAAATAAACAGGATTTAGAAGTTCTAGACAGGGACAGAAGTGGTGGTAGGGGGCAAGAATGGCCCCAGCCACAAATATTATGTTCACAAAATATAAAAGACATAGCCAGTACAACCTAACTATAGAGCAGATACACTCCCAGCTATGGCCAACAGAGGCCCTGCTGACATCTGTCTGCTTTAAGTCTGTCTATGGACACATAACTGTAGGTAACAAATACACTAATGTCCTTTATGATAAGCAATAGTACAGGTTTAGAATACTGACAGTAACAAAAAATGTTCAAGTCTCTATTTCATAGGAAAGAGTTAGGGGAAAAAATACTTCCCTCCTCCTCTGAGACAAAACAGAAGTGGTTCACTGGGATTTCACAATTGTTATTCATGACATTCGTAGAAAGTCAGCCTATACTTTACATAATGGAATGGCAATAATACTAAAAATTTCAGGGGGCAAATCTGTAATGGCAAAATGCCTAACTGAAGATGCAAGGCAGGCAGATCCCTGATGTGATGTTCAGCAGTTACCTTTTTTCTTCTGAGGGCAGATATTTAGAATATAGGTGATACTACTGGTACCAGAGGAAAAAACATATTGTCCAGAAAAACCTGAGTGCTTATTTTCTTAAGGCAAAAGCAACATTTTTTTGTAGGCAATACCTCACCTTTAACCCCCATCAAAAAACAATCAAACAAAACAAACAAATTAAAAAAAAAAAAAAAGGAAAGAAAAAAAGAAAAACAAACCAAAACAAAAATAAATAAAAATTTTAAAAAAACCCAACCTCTCATTATAAGTTATTAAACAACGCACAGGTTCATCAAGCCATCATGTACTCCTCCCAGAGCCCCACCAAGACTCCATCCTACAGACCCAAAGTAAGTTTGTGCACCCTAGGAATTGCATGGCCTCAGGAAGCTCCCTCTGTAGATTATTATGTAATTATTCAAAACTTCGTAGCATCAGTACCAAAATAAAATTAATTAATCAATACAGCATACAGCAGCCTAGATAATGTAATTCATCAGGACATTGCAACTCCTTTTGTGACCTTTTTTTTAACAAATTTCACACATTCCTTAACTGAAGAAAACTGAACTTCCTGAAATTAATGACACTGGGGAAAAAAAACAGTGAAGAAGAAGCTGCCTCTGTATGTCAGATTTTCAAGGTTTAGTTTTAGAAATTCAAGCTGTGCTGACTAGCAGTGATTACCCACATGATGTTCTTCTGCCAGTTTTCTCAATGTAAGAACTTTATCAGGTCATTTATATGACCTTTATATGGTCATTTGTTCTTTTTGTGTATATGATACAGTTTTGAAACTTTACTGGAACAAAATCAAAGACAAATAATTCTACTCACTGAGAATGCAACTTCTGTTCACAAAACAAACAAGAAGACACAACCAATGCTGATTTTAAAATGCTTATATACATCAATCACATTTGCCAATGCCAGACAATTACTAATCACACAACTACTGCACTCACACACTAAGTTACCCCTAGACCAACCCTGATGCTCAGACATCAATACTCCCTTGCATCAGCATCTCACATTTCCAGCCATTAAATTACCCTAAGCATTTTCTGTACACTCTTGCTCTAAGCTTTGCTGCTTCAGTGTACAAAGAAACACTGCAAACACCACCAACTGCTGGTTCAATAGGTAAAGGAAGATATGAGGGTAGAACCCAGACACAGAGCGAGCAGTTCAGTGAAACAGACTGTAAGCAGAAGAGGCTGTTAAGGGGCTGAGACTGTCACATGGGACAATCAAGGACTTTAGGGTAGACAATTTTTCAGGCTGCCATTCCATTACTCTTTTATGATTCATTTAGTCAGACTAACTATTAAAGTTTTAGTAGTGAACTGATGAGACTTTAACTGCTATTTGTTTGAAGAGATTCAGCTATTTTAGCACCTTGGCACCTGCTTTCACATCACCAGTAGTAACCCATTAGCTATGAGATCTGGCCCTCAAACCAGGTTGAACCTCATGCATTACAGAATAATTTTTTGCATGTATAAAAATATTTTAAACTAACCTACTGAACAAATGGGTTTTTTTCTACTTTAGGCAAAGCTTGGAGTCATCCAGGTATTTGATTTTCTTTGCTTCCACCAAGAATGACGTGACTCTCCCATCCTGAAATTCTGCAGCATGCAACAGAACCATAGCTTGAACCTAGATGTTGATTTAGTTTTGGTTTTTGCTGGTTTTTTTTGCTGAATGCTTAAGTTCAATCAGCATTTTGATAAAGAATTACGTAAGATTAGTTTTCATTCTTGACCCTGTCCTGTCCTTGCCTAAGTAGGTAAAACAAAATTCCTATAGCATGCAGCACACCCAGCACACTGTGGAGAAACATGGTACCTGGTCACTTAACACTACTTAGACACCACAGCAGCCACAGTACAACAGCAGTTAATGCAATGTTACACAATTAAGCTTCAAAGCATCATTTTCTGAGCACCATTTCTCCAGGGAGGCAGGTTATTTTAAGAATTCTGTTACGTATCTGAATAGTTTTCAAATACACAATAAAGCCATCACCATCAATAAGTGACTCTTTTTGCATGTGTAGATACAGGCTGTGTACCTGTACACACATAAAAATAGGTGAGCACAAATTTACCAGTTAAAAGGTACTAAAAAGCTTTAAAATACCTTCAACATAGTACACATAATTTTTCACTGAAAAAGGACACAATGAATTACATTAAAACAGATCATTCATTTTTCTAACACGTAATGTGATAAATCATAAAAGAGGACGTAAGTGGATAAAATCCACAGATATACTAGTAAAATCTAAGTCCAGAGACAACTGCAGATATATGTAACACTATTAACATTGGTGTAAACGGAGCAGGGTTGCAAATTTCTGTGTGCAAACACCAAAAAACCTAAAACAGAAAAACAATAAACAGAATGGCCTGTACTGTTAGCCAAGGACACAGCTAACAGCAATAAATACCAAGGGATATGTTGTTTACATCTAAATCAGGCCTGTGCTCTTCACAGCACAAAGGACTTGTTTGCAGAAGACATGCACTGACAACAGGAAGGTGCCAACAAGGCTACTGAGCACGCTGCACAAGCCACAATTCTCTCTGTTAGACCAGGACAACTTTAAAAGGAAACATGGACAATGGGCAGCAGACTTGCACACAATTTATGGAGGCTAAAGTAAGCAAGACTGTGAGGGAAAAGGGTCATGTTATAGTAACTGTTGGCTCCTAAATTATACAAAAGACATAACCAAGTTTTTCATTGTCAATCATAAGGAATCCAAAAGATGCAAGGGGAAAAAATTCCACTCAGTGACAGCAGTAGAAAACCCTTGAAAGCTGAGGACAGACACAATGCTAGTAACGACACTAAAGAATACAACTTGATACTCAATCACAGGCTAGGGAGAATACCTACGGGAGCACAATCCATCCATACTAGAAAGGACAAATTCATTACCTGGCAACAATAATTAATCTACTCCACTCTCCAAATTTAAAGTAACAAGTACCTATGAACATAGCTAATTTTTATTATGTAAATGTCTACGTGCACACAGAAAGTGCCAAACAAATCCCAGTTTTGTCCACCTACATAACAAAAGCCTCAGAGCCATTTTTCTTTTATTTTTCCAAACTAGTAATCATTCCCACTTTTTCTCTAAGGGTAACAAACAGTCCATATTTTTCATTGATAAAAAACCTTTCTTTCAAAATTGTTTTCACATTTCTTGAAACTTACTTAATCAAGCATCTAAGTCACCAGTGGTTTTAACTACTGTTTGTCTTGAATTCTTGGCTGGCCACCATCTTATGTTCCTATTATCCAAGAGTATCAACTGTTTCATTGAAATGCATAAATTAATTTTATGAAAATTCTGTGACCAACTTTGACATTTGCGCAAGCAGATTTTGTAATTGCTGCTACTGAACTTGAGTCCTTATTTTACAATTACGGAAGTTCGTTTCAGAACTGCAAGGAGGAGGACAGATGCAGCAAAAATAAATACATCATAGCAATATATCTCCAAATCTAACAGAAACTGAAAAATTAAACAAAAGAAGACAGAAATATAACAGATTTAGTCTGGAAAAGTAAGAGATTTTGCTTCTAGAGCATGTACTTTAAGCACTGAAGCTCTAATGAAAGGAGAAACTGCCTCTACTTATTCACTTCTTCTCATGTATTGCTGTTCCTGAAGGCTCCTCCTCCTCTCCACCTCAGAGAAGCCTGTTGTAAATTTTCTTTTGGGAGAAGGGCATTTTAAACCAGAATGCACCTACTCAGAGCTGAGTGCAATTTTTTCACCACAACCCTTGAGTTCATGCCTTCAGTCTATAAAAAGTTTTAATTTTTCTGAACACTGACAGTATGTAAGAAAACAAATCAGGGTAAGGACACTCACATCTTAAACTCAGTGATGGAAACTCACCTGCTTAACACACACTGAGAGACCATCAATAGCTAGCTACTTGTGTTAGATACACTATGAATGTCTGATGGGTAGAGATGTGCAAATGCTATCAGGCATTGCCGGGTCCATAAAAGGATCTGTGTGCTTCACGAACAGCAACACTTAATTCTGGTCGAATTAAATCTGTATTTCTGAGCCTGGCTTAACATCAAGCACAAGTATCTTCCTTGAAATTACAGAAACACAGAATAGTCTGAGCTAGAAGGGATCCACAAGGATCGTCAAGTCAGCTCTTCAGTGAACAGCCCATACAGGTATCAAACCCACAACCTTGGTGTTATTAGCACCATAATCAAACGAACTGAGGTAGGGGTAGGGTTGGAAGTGTTTGGTGAAAATAAACCCATCAATAAAAATATTCTACCAAGATATAAATAACCCATCCCCATTGTAGCAGTGTGCAAAAATGTACTCCTGTTCAGTTTTCCAATGGACTTGCAAAGTGGGATACTAACAGCCATGCAGGTTTACAATCAGACTAAGCTTATATAAAGTCTTTTTGCTGCTGGAGTCAGCCTGAGAGAAAGCTCACATCTATTCATCCTGCCCCCAAGCACTGCACCCTGCTGCCAGAAATAAGTATTTGTGCAGTTGGGCAATTTAACATGCTGAAGAAACTGCACTAAGCTAGTTGCAACCTGGACTAATTCTGCCTGTGTCCAAAGAAAGAGTTGAGCCAACACAGCCAGGGGGTGCTCCAAGCATGGAGAAGCTCACTTCTCAGCCAACCACAACTCTTCATCTCAGTTTATGCCAACTATGCTAAGATTGCTCAGCCCTGAAATAGCTCACACCCGGTCCTGTTCAAAGCTGTGTCCTTGGCATGACATTGGGCCTGAAGTACCAAAAGACAATGTGAGATGTCCCTGCCTGGAACTGTTCAGGACCTCTAGATGTCTACTCAAATGAAAACACAGGACTTTTCACATTTTTAAATTCAATCCTCATGTCAACATTTATATAAAATACAAATACAGCAGGTCAACACAGCCCATGCACATAACCCCACAGCTACTGCTAACCTCAGCAGTGTGAGCCCTTTTAATTAAGCACTATTAAAATTATTTTAAAATACCATTGTTTGGGTTGGCCAGGTTTTAGTAGCAGGGGAGCTAGAAAGTGGCTACTGGGAGAAGCTGCTAGAAGCTTTCTCTGTGTCTGAGAGATCCAATGCCAGGAGGCTCCAAGACAGACCTGCCACTCACCAAGGCTAGGCCAATGAAATTATGTTAACAGCTCTGTGGCAAAAGATTTAAGAAGCGGGGGAAAAAGTTATTGCACAGGTGCAATTGCAGCCAGAGAAGAGCAGGGTGACAATATGTGAGAGGAGCAGCCCTGCTGACACCAAGCTTGGTGAAGGAGGGGCAGGAGGTGCTCCAGGCACCAGATCTGAGGCTCCCCTGCAGCCTGTGGTGAGACCATGGTGAGGCAGCTGTGGCCCTGTAGCCCATGGAGGTCCCAGGGGATGCAGAGATCCACCTGCAGCCCCTGGAAGAGACCCAGGCCAGAGCAGGTGGATGCCTGAGAAAAGCCTGTGATCCTTTGGGAGGCCTGGGCTGGAGCAGGGTCCTGGTAGGACTTGTGACCCTGTAGGGGACCCACACTGAAGCAGGCTGTGCCTGAAGAATGGCACCTTGTGGAAACAGACCCACACTGGAACAGTTCATGCAGAACTATTGCTTATGGGATGGACTCACACTGAAGAAGCTCCTGGACAACTATCTTCCATGGAGTAAGACCCCAGTCTAGAGCAGGGGAAGAACTCCTCTCCCTGACCAGCAGCAGAAAACAATGTGATGAACTGACCATAACCTCCATTCACTGTCTCTCTGTGCCACTGAGAAGAGAAAGGTAGAGCCTGAGAAGGATGGAGTGGTGTGAGAAGGTGTTCTTAAAATTTATTTTACTTCTCATTATCCTAGTTCTTTTAGTAAAAAATCCAGTCAATATTCCCAATTCAAGTCTGTTTGGCCTGTGACAGTTTTTGTTGAGTGATCTCTCCTGGTCCTTACTTTACCTTACATATGAACCCTTCACTGCATTTTCTTGCTTCTGTCCAGTTGCAGAGGGGAGTGACAGAGAAGCTTTGGTGGGTGCCAAGCACCCAGCCAGGGTCAACCCACTACAACCATCTGCAGAAACCTAAGCACTTAATAACTGGATATGATTATGCTGACAAGATGCTGTTCTCTACTACACTTTAATAAAGCCTCAGCAACGTCACAGAAAGCATACTAATGTCTCAGTGATCAGCTAAACCAGTATGTATGTGAATGCAACTGAGGTGATTGCGATGCAGTCATTTTTCAGATTTGGAGTAAACTAACTAATAACATTCAATGTCAAACATCCTAGCAAGAGTAAGCAAGGTCAAGTTCCAAGAGCCACTTTTTGCTCTGGCTGAAGTGAACAGCAGTTTAGCCATTAACTTTAACAGAAGCAGTCTTGTACCCACACAACAGTTTCAGGTTAATATAAAGCACAAAGGACAGCAAAAGAATGCACCAAAAATCATTTTCTTTAACTGTTTTTCTCTGTCACTGAAATGCTTAAATAATTAAATACTTGACAGGAAATTAGTTTTCTATTTTGTTGATTTTTCTTACATAATGGGTTTGCTTACTATGCACTGTAAGACTTCTCATCCATCCAAACCTAAAACAAGAGTATTTTCCAGCACAGCAGATATCCTATTAAGTACAGACTTCTGGTATGCTCTTAGAGTCAGAACAACAGAGCACTTCACTGCACTTTCCCAGCAATTACAATTTCTTTTATTTACATATCTCACCTACTATCACTAAAACCTACACAGCACTAACAAGTTGAAACCAAGTAACCAGCCTCTTGTGCAAGGGCACAGGGTTTTACTCAAAATTGTCACCAATAATCTACAGATCATCTTATAGTATTATTCTTGAAAGAGAGCAGTAAGTGAACAGAGTTTGCTTCTTAAGACATTTTGTGATGTTCTTATCCCAATACTTTCTCAATAAGTTACTAATACAGAATAAGAAATTAGACAGATGCAAATAAAAAACACAAGCTTTAAAACCAAACAGCTAAAAACCACTGTCAAAGCCAAGTCATAGTAACCTAAGTAAAGCACAATTGAACTCAGCATCTGAGTACATATTATTATAACTAAGTAACAATTTATACAAGAATACATAGTCTTTATTTCCATAATCAAAATAGTAGCTTAACAATCCTATATATTTTGTATAACTCATCTATTCTTTCTTCCTACCTTCTCATCCAGGACTGTTCACGGAGTTCCATAAGCATGACAAGTTTCTTTTATATAATTCACAAAGAAAGCATGTTTCTTCCTTGATTTTTAACAAGAAAAATCTTTAACAGAAAACAAAACCCTGAACTTAAAAACTTTGCATCCCTTTGGAAATCACTGACAATAACTTCTCTAAAAGATCAACATAAAAATGGTTTCTGCACAACCCACAGGTTTTCATTTACAATTTTCATTTCTTGTATGTATTCTCAGGCAGAAAAACTGCCACATTTAACCTCCATTCTAACTACCCTGAGAAGAAAACTAGTCTACTCTAAAACTGTCAAAAATACATACTACAACCTAAACACTATAGCAAAAAACTTCATATACTTACAAACTTCCTCTTCTTGGAAGGCTCAACTCTTTCTGCAACAGAAAAATGTTACAGTGTATTAGCAATAAGATATTTTAATTTGAGGTGGTATTTTTGAGACAAGTACCACAATCCTCTCATCCCACCAGTAGCAGAGATATAAAAGTAGCATATTTGGACAGTAAAAGATGCCCCATGTACCACTTTTCTTTCTTATTTGAAATATTAACATTAGCATTCGGAAAAGTCTGTACCTTTTTGTAGTAGCAATATTAAAGTATTTCAAGCAATAGACAGATGTTATGGAAAAGCCTTACAGTCAGCTGTGATGAACTGGCAACACTATTAAAATTTGCAAGAGTCACCAAAAAAGATAAACTCAGTCCTTTCCAATACTCATATTGGAAAAATATAATAAAAAACTCATATTTTGTTGTTATTAACAAGTTGATCACAAGCTCAACAGGTGATCATTGCCACTAAGCTTTCAACACTATATTCTTAAAACCCAAGAAAGATTAAGTACATAACAGTTTGGTCCACAATAAATAATTATAATTTATTACAGTCTTCTGCAAAGCACTAGCATAACAGCAGAAACACGAGTGTTAAATTTTTCTACAGCTTTTGCTGAGAACAATTAAACAGTCAGTCAAACTACAGTTTAACATTTAAACAACTTTTTATGGGATTGACAAGATAGCCTACTAGTTAAATGGAAACTCCAATACAAACATTTTTTCTGTTATTTTAATGTAGAAGAAAGCCACAAGATTCATAAAGTTTTGCCCATCAGAAACAAGCAAAATATATATACCACAAGTATATATTAACGTCTATTGCATATATCACAGAACAGCTGAGGCTGAAAGGCATCTCTGGAGATCCTCTGGTCAAACCTACTCACAGCAGAGGCAATTGCAACAAATCACAACTACACCCAGCTGGATTT
This sequence comes from Passer montanus, assembly GCF_014805655.1. Taxonomy (NCBI): domain Eukaryota; kingdom Metazoa; phylum Chordata; class Aves; order Passeriformes; family Passeridae; genus Passer; species Passer montanus. Next base: position 11,731,518 of record NW_024366815.1, on the reverse strand, counting down.
TGAACATTATTTTGAACATTTTGCAAAGATGGACACTCACAACCTCTCCAGGCAATCTGTTCCATTGTTCAGTCACCTTAATTTCTTTATATTTCTCACATGAACCTGAATGCTACATCAGTTAAGCATTATCTTTGCAAGCATGCCCAGCAGAGAGAATCAATTACATTCAAATAAAAGGACAACTTGTCTGACCTAGAGGATACACAGTCAGGATACATTTGAAGTTGAAGTGCATCATCCTTGCTGAAAGATAAGGTTGCATATGCGTGTCCTGGGGTGACTTTAGGACCCTGAATTGTATCTCCATTCATCTGTTTAACCCAGAAAGAAGTTTTGCACCTTTAAGATTGGTTCTGAGAGTGAAGGGAATCAAGAGAAGTGTGGAGTTTGTCTTCAGACACTGCACTCACTCCTCCACATTCCTGCTCCTGGACTGTGTTGTCTGAGCACAGACAGACAGAGGGACAGAGCTTTTCTTTGCTTTTAGTTAGTTCTTAGCTAGCTGAGGCAGAGAAATTCCCTGGACTGTGGTTTTTCTTCTTGGAACCGTTCAAACCTGCTCCAGACTGAACATCCAAAAGAGCACCAGCAGCTCCACCTGTGGCCCACTAAGCCAGGCCAGGGCCATGGCATTCTCGTGCCAGAGGGACTGACAAGAGACTAAGTGAGCTGAGCTACAGCCCACCAAGGGGAGTTTCTGAGTTTGTCATCTCTTCAGAGTGGCAGGAGGTTTTATTGTTTAATACTGTTCCATTTTCATGCTGGTGAATGCTTTGCCCTGTTAAATAAACAGGTTTTTTCCACTTTTCTCCAAGGAAATCTTCTTCCTGAACCAGCTGGTGGAGGGCCCACTTAAATCTGCTTTCTGGAGGAACTGCTTTTGGAGATTTTCTCCCAAATTTGCCCTCGGCCAGGACAATGTGAGTGGTTCAACTTCTGTGGCTGGATAAAGCTATAGGTATTGACCAGAAAACACATATGAGAATACAATCAAATGGACAAAAATAGTTCAGCCAGGCACCTTAGATAAAAGGCCATAAGGGAATGAATAATTATGTATTCTTTAGAGAATTTTAAATGGTGTGCAGTAAATAATGCCTGGGCTGCTAACTGAATGATAAGGACTAAAATATCAAGTAGCAGCTCAATTCCTGAGTACCACCCATCCTGTTCACTGAATGAGGAAGGAAAAAATAGTGTGAAACAATGCAATTAGACATCGTAATGCAAAGGCATAGGAGAGCAGGATTAGGGGCCTGGGTAACAAATTCTCTTACTTCCTAGGAAGTTCCAGCAACTGTTCAGAATTTACATTTTAAAACACATCTTTTAGCATAACATGTGCTTACATACAAAAGAACAGTTACACCTGCATACAATATTGCATTATGAAGCTGAGTAATTCCCCTCAATTTAAAATGTCACATTCATCATGAACAAAATGTTACCACAAGTTAGAACCCACGTACTTCCCTTTGTGGTTTTTTCTTTAATATTTACAATGTCATTGTGTTCTATTTCTAACATGTAACTTTACTTGTAATGGTAGGTACTGTCATACTGTAATAGACAATGCTTGTGGGAAAGCTGCCAAATGGTATGAGCAAGAGTTGTTCGTACATGGCTTTGAGTTGCAACATGTACTTTAAATTTATTTCCTATGAATCTGTGTGGGGTTTTTTTTTGTATGTTTTATTCAATCTGAGTGTTTTGGTTGTAGTTTATCATTATTACAGCAGTGCAAATAAGAGACACTGGCTCCTGTAGACACCTGAAGTCACATTAGTCTCTCGGCACATTCTCATGCATGCCATGCTGAAGCACTACTTTTGACTATCAAATGAAGCTCCAAAATAATAATGACTCACTGTTAAAGATATTAAAACTGCCGAGACCACCCCTGTATAAGGGAAAAAATAAAGCATAAAAATAAAGCATAACTCGATCAAGACAATTTACAAAACATTGCATTTCTAAGGCTGGATTTTAAAGCAATATACATATAAACAAAAGTTGTACTGAAATAAAACAAATGTCCTTCCTGGATAATATTTCTATCCTCATTTTTCCTGTCTATTACAACCATGATGTTAAAATGAAAGGTCACTTCTCTCATGCTTCTCCAGCTGGAGTAACTCCAAGAAAAAAAAAGTAAGTAAAATGTAGTAAACTGAAGCATGTTTTTCTCTCGCATATCACACTAAATTATTACAGCTACATGATTTTTTGTTGTTACTTAGGACTCACCCACCCCAAGGATTTTTCCACAGCCTGAAGGAATTAGCAGATTATTGGCTGTATCACTACAGAGTTTCTCCCTCCTGAGAAGGTTCACCAACATGATGCTAGCTTTGCAATAGTACAGCACAGCTCCACAACTGGCTCAATGCAAAACAGGTGAGAAAAGCGTAAACATGCTTTACATGGGGCTTAGGTCTAGCTTATAGCTTAGGTTAGAGGAATCATTTATTTCCTAGGTATACGAAACACTATTTGTACTAAAAAGTTAAAGACAATACTTTTACCCTGCCTCTTCCAGCTGTTTTTGTCACAGCCATTTTAAAGAGGGATGAATGATACCAAACCAGAAATCACTCAGTTCTTCAGGCTTGCAACACTCCAGTTCAGATCTCAGTTAAACCCCAAATCACCTGCATCAACTTCAGTTTTCTGGCACATTAGTGCTTCCTTTCTGAAAGCCTCAGTAGAAGACCCAGAAGACATGTCTGCCCCAGTTCCACTGCTCAGCATCCAATGCATGCAGACTGCTGAAGGTAAAACTTAGCAGGGTCAGGACCTTGGGATCACATACTTAGCAGGCAAGCATCTGGGGCATTAAAAAGAGAAAAGGCTGCCTTCGCTGTGACTCTGCATGGTTCTCAGTCACCAGCTCTGCCCCAGAGGATCCCACTGTGCTCTTCTGCCCTTGCCCTACATGGAATCCTCCTCTGGCCAGTTCAAGTTGGGCTGGTTTTAGGGCTGTTTCATTCCACTGCAATAATATAAAGCAGATTAATGGACCAGAATCTTGCCCTTGAGGCCCTGTGTGTCTCAAAAACTACTGTCATAAAATATAATAAACCTTGCCTCCAGTTTAAGAGATCTGTGCAAGCTGTGCCAAATTGCTGTGATGTAGCATTAAGAAGCAGGTATACTGAATGTAATTGCAGCTGTCAATCAGTTCAAACTCTCTACTCAGTGCATTTTACTATCAATAATATGTTTCGACAAGAATAATGCTTTCTGATTATTTCAATAATTATGATTCTTCCCCTGGTCCTACACACCTTTAAGATACTTCAGTATGCACAAGTTCAGTATCTTCATCACAGTGCAGATATTCAGCCTTGTAAACAGATCACACTGAACAAATAAAACACAGTCAACTTTAGTCTGAATCAAATCTTTCACCCTAGTACCCAGAAATATGGTTTATTAAAAAAAACCAAAACCACAAAGTAAATAGATCTGACCAAAAGAGGTGACTTAGAAAACACTTAACTTCTTCACATTCCTTGTAAAGATTACCAGAAATTTAGAGAAAATTTAAAAGACTGAATTTCATCCCCTAGGAAGAAAAAACGTAATTAACTTATTGCTTGTTACTGGTTCAGTTTTAAACAACCAGTAAAAAGTTGCAACATTCATAAAGTACCAAAGGCACAGCTAATACTGTTAATACAAGGTTGATTTTGCAATCACAGTAAATCTGCTTCATCTTCCAACAACTGCAATCTTTAACTATTCAAGAAGTCTTTCACAGTTTCAAATTGCACATAAAAGTAGTCTGGAAAAGTGCACCTTTTCAAAACAAATTTCAGTTATGCATTCTTCAGCTGGTGAGGTGTATAAGTATAATAACATTAATATGAAGAGTTGGGGTTTTTTCATAAACACTGTTGCTCTACCCATCCATCATAAATTATAAATATCTGACAGCTTTCTGGTAACCTGTGTCAGACCTTCACAACTTAAAATTGTAACATTATCACTGCATTAGTAACAGCAGGAAGGAAAAAAATCAGCAATGGCACACAATTCACCTTCTTATCATCATCAATGACAGCAAGACTTAGTGCTTTGAGGAACAAATTTGAAGGATTTCTTCCTAAGCAATTACTATGTTTTTGCCAAAGATAAGCTGGGGGATAACAGAGATCTCGCATTTGGATGTGGCAGTAAGAATATAAAATAGTGCAAGTGACAAAGTAAAGTATTGTTTCCATCTATCAGAGAAAGGTATTACACCGTGCAAGAGCTTTTTACAACCTAATCTTGACCTCTTTATAAGATTAATATATCAAGTATTACACTAATCCATTCTAAATACCTTCTAAGCAAGGCAGTGGCAGGTTATGCTTTTTATTTTATTGCTTCCAACTTCGCCAGCATTTGGTTATTTTGAATCACAGATCAGTGACATCTGTGCAGAGACAGGTCAACCACAACAAGTGACAAGTGGTAGTGTCTCACACCAAATGTGCATCTTCTGAGCTAAGTTTCTTTCTCTGGCAAAGCTGTCTTTTGTTTCTACGACAACTTAAAGTGTTTCCTGGTTCCAGGAATAGTAAGCCTTTGCCTCAGAAACAGTATTCTATTAACATCAGGGTGGAATTTTAGGAGTGGCTATTTACCCTAAAAATTGCAGTAGAACACAGAATTAACCAATTTTCAAAAAGATGCTTAAAATACATTGAGGTCTTTCTTTGTCAATCAAGGTGTTTTCACCTGGATCTGATTTCTCTCAAAACAGGTGTAACTATAAAACTGTTCTTCCTTTCAGATGACCCAAGTTAATTTGTGTTTCCAACGCCTCCTTCTCAGCAGTCTGAGTTCTAGACTTGTCCAAGATGCAATTCTACATCCACTTTTCTCAGGAAAACTGTACCAATACCTTCTTCACTGGCAATGTAAGTCAAGATCATTAACTTTCCTTTTACACACTTGCTGCCAAGGAACCTGGCAGTATCCATGCCTTATAGTAAAGTCTGATGTTCTGTCTTTTAGCTGAAGGCTTACAGATTCTTTCCACTCCAGCCACCAGTTTACCAAGGTTTTTGCTTGTTTATTTTACAGTCTCACCAACTGAATCACAGATCATTCCTTTACAAGCATTTCCATGAACAAAAATTGCAATTCTGCACTGGAAAGCTCTGGAAGGTAGTTATCACTACTAAAGGAAGATTCCATTCACAGTTACCTTGTGACAGCAAAACACTCCTTGAGACAAAACACAATGCTTCTTAATTCTTCATCCTGCACATACTTAGTTGTGCATTTCAAAATTTAAAGATGTTATTCTGCATGATAACTTATTCCCCTCACATCCCCAAACTTCATGTTGCAAATTAGTAACACCACCACAGATTGTAATGGGAATATACTGTAGAAGTGAAGAGGCACTTAAGCTCTAACTTGGCCAGAAAAAGCCACGTTTTATCTAATTCAATATTATGTGTTCTATGTAATTCATTTTTATCTCCTCAGTTAACTTTCCCTGCTTTTGTTACAGGCACTGTTGACTGTATCCTTCAAAGCAGAAACATATCTTTGCATAAGTTCTGTGTTCTGAGATGTGATGTAAAAGCAATATTCAGGTGCTAGGCAAATTATCAATTTAAATGCAAATTAAATGGATCAAAAAGAATGCCGAAGTGGCTATATATAAAAACCATACAGCAAAAAGAAAGCAATCACTTTATCACATACAAGAGCAATTTGAATAATCTATTTTCCTACAGATGAATCGGATACAACATTAAGATTTATAATAAACTAGACTCAACTAAATAAACAGCAGTTACATGTGTTTTGCTTTGCGTAGTATTCTAGAAATTCTCATATAGTATTAAAAACACTGATCCATATGGAAGATGAAACATTTTAGAAGGATTCCACGAGTTAACAGTAAGGATTTTCCTAGGAAATACACTATAGTCTGAAGACTCTACAATTGCGGGACTGGTAATAACATTAGGAAATAAAAGAACTTTTGCCTTGTTAAATATTGTTTAGGGATACAATACAATAACACTCCCAACTAAATTTTAAAATAAATTAACACAAAACAAAGAAAAACAATTACACCAGGTTTTTTTGTAGTTTTTTTTACAGAAGACAAAGAACTACAACAGTTTCTTTAGAGAAAATAGCAAGAACCTGAAAAGAGAGTCAGTCACTCTAAGTAATTTCTAACATCTTTCAAAATAGCAAGAACCTGAAAAGAGAGTCAGTCACTCTAAGTAATTTCTAATATCTTTAAATGTTAGAAAGAGAGGGAAAAAAAAAAAAACAACAAAAAACCCACACTAATTTAAATGGGCAGGGATTAAAAAAAAAAGAAGAAAGTTAGTAAACAAATAAGTAAATCAAAAGTGCTACAAGCATATCATTTATGGAAATAAAATTATAAAATTCATCAACACAGAAAATACGGCATGCCTAGTTTACCCTAATGGAGTCCATAATACTCAATGCTTCAGGGACATACCAAATTATCACAAAAAAGCCCTACCAAACTGTATCAGTAACCTCCTGCCCAAATGAAAAGCAGGAATGCATTTAAAAATTATTCAAACTATGCTTAACAACATTATCTCTGCTGGATCTCATGTTCTCCATGAAAAGCAGCAGTGACAGAACACATCAACACCACTACCTTATGACAACAATGCAGCACATCTTATTTAAGAACAGCTACCATAATTAGTAAAAGGTGAAAAACCCCTTTCAAATGGCAAGCACAAGCCTTTTGGAAAAGAGACTTTGCCAACAAGAACTCTGTAAAAAATCTCTGCATTCATTTTCTAGTGGTGTGATCTTTCCTTATTTCAAATAATTCACTTTAAAACATAGTAGAAAAATGTTATTTAAGAGATTGTTGCCCACTATGTTGCACTTTGACCTCAATTTAAAAAAACTACATAAATAACCATGTTTCTTTAAGAAAAAAATTGTGAAAACTCTGAATGAACTCTCCACCTCCAAGTATACAAAATCATTTCATCTTACACAGTGTTAGAAAATCTATGCTTCATTTTGACCTGCTGTCCTACAGTTTATTTCACCCCTTGGCAAAGTACATCACCACATGACTAATGGATAAAATGCATGGACTGCGAAGTGTTTGAAACACCAACACTCAACAGATTCCAGCTGCCAAGTTCACATGAATATTCCCATCAACAGAGTTTAAAAGTGTTACCATATATTAAGGGAAAAGGAGATGAAAAAAGAAAAACAATTCACACAAGACATAAATCCCAGCTACTGGTACAAGTGTTCACCTGAACAAGTATAAACAATTATATAGTTAACCAGAACAGGAAAACCCTAAATCTGTAGTTTAACTAAAGCCAGTGATTTCTCTAAGTTCTGTTTGAATCTGTAGGATCTTTAATCAAACAGAAAGCAGTGCTTTTTATATGGGCATACCTACAAAGGATTTTGCCTACAGTTTAAAAGCAAAAGAAAACAACACTACTACAGCACACAGTGGCCAGCATGAACTTCTTGACAACATGGCTGCTAAAGGACCATCATGCCCACAAGAATCTGGATGCCTTCCTTTCCCCAGATGCAAATCATGTTTCGTATTATACAGTTCAGAGGCTGCTGCTGACTTTTGTTGAAATCAGTAACTAGATGCTAAAAGATGATAAAATGATTAAGCTTATTATGCCTTCAGCATAAGATACTTGCCTACACTCAAGCTTTGATTGCAACAGTTTTTGTTAGTCATTTTGCACCAGATAGAAGGGGAAAAAAAGGTCAAAATACATTTTTTCTTTCTTCCAGGATTGACTAGCAGTAGGAAAACACAGGCCTTGCTCCACCCTAACATGTTTGCAATCATCAGGTGGAGGAGACCAAGTGAGAAGAGGAAAATTCACTGGAACTGTTTTAAGCTCAGCAGAATTTAATCACAGAGTTTAGTCAAAGCACTAGTGTGCCCACAATGCCCACCCTCAGACCTGTAGACCTGAGCCCTGCAGCCGCTCTTCATACATAAGGGAAATACTTGGGGAAAACCAGAAATAAAGGGCACAAATAACTCACATTTTCACCCAGAAAAATCACATAGAGCAGCAATGACAAAACATTACATTTTCACTTTCAAAAGATATCTCTATTGCAGGAAAAAGATACTTTACATTTGCTCTGCTTATGATACCAGATCTTCTGCCCCTTATGCAATTAAAAGCATCAAAATTAGAGATTATGCTTAGTGTTGACATTTTAATCAGTTTTTATAAATTCACATTTGATCAGTTCAACTGATCCCACACACCTTATTAGTAATATACTCCATTGATGTGAAAAAAAAGTTTTAAGTTCTCAAGCAAGGGGCTACATTGGAAAAAGTGAGACTGTCTGGAGACCAACTAGGTAAATATTAATCCTGTTTCTGAAAACAGGTTAGTCATAATGCACACTTAATTTTTTCACTTCAAAACTCTAGTCACACATTTCTCCTAACATATGATTTTTCAGCTTGTTCAATTTCAGCTGAAGCTTGGTTTCTTACAGAACTTTGAATGCCCTGAAAAAATCTGGAGATCCTCTAAACCACTTTAATCTAAACATAGTTACTCATGTGCCTTTTCTACATGTCCTGCCATGTCCTGCCTGTTTGCCACACTTGTTTGCTACTGAACTGCAGAAGGCTGTTGTCACTATTCCTCTTCCTGTATGGTAGGCAAGAGGACACCACCACCATGAACTGTTTCACACATATTCAATTACTAGTCAACACACACTCTAAAGCAAGAAAAATTTATTTCAACCACTTCAAAGATAATACAACAAAAACCCCATGATCCATATTAAATATTACATTGCTCTCCCTGTTGATGTTATCCAGGTTCTCTAATTAGCTGCATTCTCAATTTTGAGTATCCACCACAGGAAGACAGGAACAAATGTAATTTGGGAATTTCAACGCTCTTTTTAAATATTTATTTCCCTATCAGACAAGGAACATAAACCTTATCAGTCCGCTGTTTCTATTTTTATATGAAAGCATTAAAATGTGTTCAACAACACACATATCTACTGTATCAATCTGTATCAATCTCAGGTCTAAAATCTCTGATGCAGAGAGGAAGCTGATGTCTAGCAGCAACCACCCTGAGGCACAACACCAACTTCCTAATACTGACAATTTCACTGCAATAATCATTGATAAAACAATACTAATTACTAGGCTAGTGCTGTACCACTGTGTGTAACAATTTCTGAACTCTTGACATAAAGCACTCTTTCACCCTAGACAGTTTTCAGCTAAAATATGTAACTGGGATAATTCCTTTTCCACAATTTCTATCATTATCTGGACCCTCTGTGCTAGCAATAAAGTCAGGTATATTTTATAGCTTTTATTTGGACTACCAACACTCTAGATCAAATGAGATTAGGACGCAGATAGTCTTTTTGCTTCATTGTCATTTCATAGAGTTTCATTCCCCTCCTTGTCCAATATGGCAAAATGATTGTTTCAAGTAAAACTACAGTAAATCACATCAGCAACTGTATTAAGTTTTGGAAGCATTACATTTCTTGAATTTCCTTTTACCTTTGATTGATAATCCTATTTACACCCGCTTAATAAGGTCTAACAGTATCAGTGAAGGTTACTCGAATTTGTATCTCTGTCTAATATCTTCATCTGCAAGTTTCTATCATGAAATATCTGCTAATTAATGAGAAGAACTTTCCAAAGGCACAGATTTCTTGTGTAACTAGAAAGACCCCCACAAAATGTAAAGATAAAAGAAGAATAGAAGATACACCTTCAGATTTGTATCTATTCAACATGAAACTAAAGCAAAGGAAAGCCAACAATAGTTTTTCTCTGCAATTCCTAGATGGTTTTAAATCAGAAGAAGACAAGTCAGTCCTAAAGTAAGTCTGCAAGAGGGAATAGTATAAACAATTTCTCCCAGTTCATATACTGATTTATATGATTAAACTGGCAGGCTAATGTATCACCTTTCATCTTTTTCTGCAGTTACACTACCAAGATATTTGAGTCAGGGAAAGCACCAGTTTATCTTCCATGCTAATTTCATTAGTGAAGATGACAGAATCACAAAACAGTTAGGGTTGGATGGCCTCCAGAGATCATCTGGTCCAGTCATCATTCCAGCTGCATTTTTAACATCTTCAGGACCTTCCTGGGCAGCCTCTTCCACTGTTCTGCTGTCGTCAATATAAAGAAGTCCTGCCTCATGTTGAGGTGAAACCGCTTGTGTCATTTCTCTTTGTCACGTCACTGGGCACCACTGAAAAGTCTAGCCCCGTGCTCTTGGCACCCACCTTTCAGATATTTATATGTGTTGATGAGATCTTCTTGCTCTGCCATTCAGCCAGTCCTTGGTCCACCCCACTGTCTATTCACCTAAACCACGTTTCCTGTGCTTACCAGCAATAAGTAGGTAAAATAAGTACATGTATAGTGATGTACCTCAGTGCCCAGGAAGCTTATCAGAGACCTTGAATGTTATCACATGGCACATACAAGACATCCAAGGGATCAGACAGCATATATTTAGGAACTGCAGCTCTTGCACGGCCAACCTGATCTCCTCTCATGATCAGGTGACCTGCCTGGGGGGATGACAAAAATGTAGATGTAATCTCCTTTCAGCAAAGTCTTTGGAGCTTCTGTTTCCTGAAGCATTCTTCTGGAGAAGCTGTCAGCCCACGCCTTGGACAAGTGCACTCTTCACTGGGTTAAAAACCAGCTGTGTGGCTGGGCCCTGAGAGTGGTGATGAATGGTGCTGATATCTAAGGGGTCAGAAATAATGCTTCACTCAGGAGAGAGTTACATGGAATAAGAAGAGGGTTGTAGAACAGGCTTTGGCATACCCCTGAAACAGGCCTCTCAGCCTCACAAGGAAGGACCCTGAACAAAGGACCACCTGGGCTTTTATACCCTGTGCAAGTCCGGGGCCCTTCTGCTGAGTCATCAGCTCCTGCTGTTCTCTGTTGTCACCAGAGCCTCATGCACTTTGTAGTGCAAGGGACTGGTGCCAGTTCACAGCCTGTTGCCCCCACGCTCCAGGCAACTCGAGCTCAATCAGCAGCTGCACACTGAGACAACAGGGTAAAAGGCAATTTGGCAGGGGCGGGATTGTGACCTTCGACTCAGGGATAAAGAAACCCACTGACTCAAAAGAAGGGCAAGACTGAGCATGCACGCTAATCAGCTTGAGAATCAAGAGAATAATTCAACCAACAGAACATAGAATACTAATTAATACAAGAAGGAGATAACTTGTAGCCAGCATGCCTCTGTTCACTAAAATGGAGACTGTAAAATTTCAAGAATTGGTGTTAGCTTTGCAGATTTACCACACAGCTCTCATCTAAGCACAAATATGAAAGAAACAAATACCTCAGCTCCTCCTTGTGTGAGACTAACCTACTGCACATCAGCTGACAACAATTTTAGGGACAATGGTGCCACAACCAATTGGCAGACAGTCACTAGTAAGGTTCCCAAAGGCTCAGTACTAGACCCAATGCTGTTTAAATCTTTACTGATGATTTGGATGAGGGAACATACTGTACCCTCAGTATGTTCATGGATAAGACTAACTTAAGTGGGAGTGCTGATCTGCTGGAGGGCAGGAAGGCTCTGCAGAGGGATCTGGGCAGGCTGGATCATGGGCTGAGGCCAATGGTGTGAGGTTCAACAAGGCCCAGTGCTGGGTCCTGCCCCTGGGTCACATTAACCCCAGGCAGTGCCACAGGCTGGGACAGAGTGGCTGGAAAGGACCTGGGGGTGCTGCTGACAGTGGCTGAACATGAGCCAGGGTGTGCCCAGGTGGCCAAGAAGGCCAAAGGCATCCTGGCCTGGATCAGCCATGGTGTGGCCAGCAGGGCCAGGGCAGGGATTGTCCCCTGTACTGGGCACTGGTGAGGTTGCACCTTGAATCCTGTGCTGTTCTGAGCTCCTCAAGAAAGACATTGAGGTACTGGAGTATATCCAGGAAAGATCAACTAAGCTGGTGATAGAAAGCTGAGCATCTGCAGAGTGGGTCCTATGAGCAGCCACTGAGGGAGCTGGCATTGTTTATCTTGGAGAAAAGGAGGCTCAGGGGTGACTTTATCAGCCTCCACAACTGCCTGGCAGGTGGGTGTAACCAAGTGGAGGTCAGCCCCTTCTCCTAGCCAACAAGAGACAGGATGAGAGGAAACGGCCTCAAGCTGCACCAGAGAAGGCTCGAGTTGGACATCAGGAAGAAATGGGTTGCTAAGGACTGGAACAGGATGCCCAGGGAGGTGGTGGAATCACCATCCTTGGAGGTGTTCAAGAAATGACTGGACATAGCACTAGCTGGTCAGCAGGTCAAACATTTGCATAGGATTAGAAAAGACTTAAAGGTCTTTTCTAAACTACATCATTCTGTGAGTAACATAGTTCTCTGTGGAAAAAATAAACCACCTGTCTTTTTGAAGACACAAACTTGATCTCAGTATGGTTGAAATACTTCCCATGTGGTTGTGACCCGACACTTCCCCAGCCCCACTTCTAGACAGACCTTTCAAAATCTAGTTCAATTGTACAATTTGGTACTACTTCACCCTTTTTTTTTGTGTCTGTACTATGCATTCCACATCTAAATGAGGTTGCATGCTGACTAATCTAACCATATTTTAAGACTGACTTTAAATTTCTGCAATGTTTTTTCGCATACATACTAGCATTTATTCTAGCCAAACTATTTATAATACTATTTCTGCCACAGCTACTTCTATTTTTAATCAGCTGGGAAGCATGCAAGCAATACTGAGATAGAGATCACACATCTGAAGTAACAGCTGAAAATATCTAATTATAACTTGGTATTGCCTTGTATAGAACTAAAGTTTTAGTAAGGAGAAAAGGGAGTACAGTGGCATTTTTTCCCCCGTTTGGTGTAGAATGTTACAAACCTATCTAGTGCAATGAATATTACACTACTGATACACTGACTTGGCCAGAGGAATAATTTTATAAGGAAGACAATTTTAACTTGCCAGGGAGGATCCATCCATAATATTTGACTGTAACATATCTTCTGTTTCTATTTATACATCTACCAGACTCTATAACCTTTGGTAAACATAACTTTCTAGCAATCAATTGGCCATCAAATCAACCTTCTGTCAGCTGTTGCCACAGAACAGTACTAGGGAACAGTGTTTCATTCTCTGCACTCCCCTGCCTACTAGATGATTGCTTTTTTATATGAGCAGATCCTAGGATGAACATATTACACTAATATGCTACTTTTACAATAAGACTATCTGAATTGTGTTGATTTTATTGTAAAAAGCAGTAAAATTTTAGGAGCGTAGGTTTAAAACATACTTTAGGTGGAGCCTAAAAAGATATAACATAGCAGCTGATCCATCTAGATATTTATTATCAATAGCCATATATAAATCATTATTTTTAATGAGACCTCTCAACTATTTAAGACCTTCAGTCTAGGTTTAACAGGCAGAGATATGGTTCTCAACAGCAAACTGTTTCTTTACAATTATAAATCATGAGCCACTAAGAGAAAACAATTGCAGGAAAATTTTAGCAAAAACTCAAAAAGTATAATAAATTACTGGTTTAAATTCAGAAATTACTTTATAAGCAAGCAAGTATCAGATTTTTTTTTAAATTCTGCAGAAATTGTTCATTGTGAGTTGAGGGAAGACTGCTTGGCTGGGTAATTAATTGATAGGGTACTCACACCAGAATGTGTGTAAAAGCAAACTATCTGTGCTGCAATGTCTTTTCACAATCACTTTGGAGTTTATTTAATTCATTCTTCTACAACATTTTTTTCCAAAACTAACAAAATTCTCAGTAACCATAATAATTTTTAGACAGATATTCCTAATTTACACCTGCAGCCTAATCTGAATACAGCTTTACTTATGCAGTGAAACACAAAAAAAGCTTGAAAATTGTCTGAATGCTTTCCCTTGTAACTCTTTCTCAAGTCCACACTCCCATATCAAATTGTTTTTTATTCAACTGTTAACTTTCACAGCTTTGTAAATGCATGTTTTATTTTGTCTTTCAGATTATTACTACTAGATCACTTTCTTTAACTTTGTCTACCTGTGTCCACATTTGTTACCCACAAAGAAGCTCCAGCAAACAAATTAACCAGCAACCCTCTATATTAAGCTACTGTTTCAAGGCACCACCAGCTAATGTAAATACATTAATGCAATATAATACAGCAAAACATCTATATTGCTTCCATGTATATGTGAGAACCAATTCTATTTGTAGACCAAGCAGACAAGTCAGAAGAATCCCCAGTGTCTCAGCATCTTTTATACTTCACATTTTTTTAATGGTATGACTACATCAGTGGACAAGGACAGGGTTACAGGTATCATTTATCTGCACTTCTCTAAGGCCTTTGACACAGTCCCCTACAACATCCATCTCTCTAAAATGGAGACAGATGGATTTAATAGGTGCAGTGGGTGGACTGTTACGTGGATAAAGAATTGGCTGGGACAGTCGCACACACAGGCAGTGAAAAATCCCAACGGACAGTGACAAGCAATGTCCCTCAGGGGTCCTTAAGCATTATTTAATATCATCCTTAATGACAAGACAAAGGAATCAAGTGAACCCTCAGCAAATTTGCAGATTACCACAAACTGAGTGGTGCAGTTGACATACCTGAAGAACAGGAAGCCGTCAAGACAGACCTGGACTGGCTGGAGAAGTGGGACCATGGGACCACTCATGAGTTTTAAGACGACCAAATGCAAGGTCCTGCACCTGAGGTGGAGCAAGTCCCAGTATGAAGCTTCAGGATGAACACAGTGAGAGCAGCTCTATTGAAAAGCACTTGGTGGCTGAGAGGCTGGACATGACCCAGCCATGGGCACTCATACCCCAGAAAGCCAAATGTGTCCTGGGCTGCATCCAAAGCAGTGCAGCCAGCAGGGGCAGGGAAACCATTCTGCCCCTCTGCTCTGCTCTGCTATTCCCACCTGGAATATTGTGTTCAGTTCTGAGGTCCTCAGTACAGTAAAAATACTCACTTGTTGAAATGAGTCCAGAGGAAGCCATCAAAATTATGAGAAGGATGGTGTACATCTCCTATGAAAAAAAGGCTTGAGAGAATTGGGATTGTTCATTTTTGAGAACAGAAGATTTCAGGGTGACCTAACTGCAGTCGCCGAGTACCTGAAGGGTGTCTAAAAATGACAGAGACACCTTTTTACAAGGGCATGTACTGAGAGGATAAAGATTAATGGTTTCAAACTGAAAGACGGCAGGTTTAGATTGGATATTAGGAAAAAAAGCTTTCCTATGAGGTACTGGAACAGGCTGGCCTGTAGAACCTGTAGATGTCCCATTGCTGGACATGTTCGAGGCCAAGCTGAATGGAGCTCTGGTCTAGCAGAAGATGTGCTTGCCTATGGCAGGATGATTGGAACTAGTGATCTCAAGGTCCTTTCCAATCCATACCAATCTATGACTGTGTAATTGTTTGAAGTTTAGCTTCCCCTGATTTGCATCAGATCAAGCATGAGCTCATAGCTGTCCAAGTTCACAGCAACATATCCTAACAACTCTACTCTCTTTTGACAGGACAGGCCAAGATCCTCTACCCTCAGGAAACATTAGTCTCACTAAGTCAATACAGCATGTTCCTTGCTGCTTTGGGTCACCCAAATCACTGACCCAGAAATGGACTTCATCAGGGTCCAGGACAAGCAGACACAAGTGAATCACTGCAGTCAGCTGACCACAGATGAAAGATCTTCTGGGCAATTTGTAACTCAGAGTCCTCTGACTCACACAACATTGCTGCTGCTCTCATGAGACACACTGCCTTGCTTCCAAGTCTCCCAAATACAACCATTATCCTGTAACCATGAGGTTAGGAGGCAGATGCAGGAAACTCAGGACATGCAGAATCAAACGCCAGAACAAAGCCCAGCAGAATGTAGGCACAAAACCCATATTCCTTTACAAGTTTGTGATGGTCTTGCCACAAGCCCAAATAGCATCCCTGATACAGGCAACAGTCCTTGCAAGCTGTGCAAGTTGAGCTTCCACTACATCCTGCCACCTGGGCAAACAGCTGCTGCACAGGAAGGCAAATGGAATAAAAAGGATCCCACCAGTCTTTACAGTGCCAAGATACAAAACAACATTTTCAAAGTAACAAGTTTGTTTGGTTTTAATTTTTTTCTTTATTTTTGGGGGGAATTGTGTGTGTGTGTGCGTAGTGTTGGTTTTGGTTTTTTTTTTTAACTAGGAGAGCTGAACTAACAAGCTTAAAGAAAAACATGTGAGATTTGTTGATGGCAATTTGCCATCTTTGATCTAAAATCGGGCAAAATAGTCCTTGGTTTGGCATAACAGGACCATGAGGCTTCCGTGCACCTGTACCACCAGGAACAACTGGCAGCTCTTCCTGAGGCAACAAATGAGTGTGACTAAACAGCTGGAGAAGATCTGCCAGACTTGCCTCTCTACAGCTTCCTGCTCTGGAACTACCTGCAAAAGTGACTCTCAGCCATATTCCTCTTGATCAGGAGAGCATCCTCGCTCCCCCATAGAGAGACAAGCTGAAGTCATTGGTAGGACAGGGAGATAGGCTGCACTGCTGTTGCCTTTTTGCTCTGGAACTACCTACAAAAGTGACTCTCAGCCATATTCCTCTTGATCAGGAGAACATCCTTGCTCCCCCATAGAGAGACAAGGAGTATGCAGCTGAAGTCATTGGTAGGACTGGGAGATAGGCTGCACTGCTGTTGCCTTTCGAAATTACTGGAGTTCAACTTTCCCAGCTGAGTTACAACTTCTTGCAAGAAAGTCATGGGCTTTCTTCACCAGCTGCTTTGCAAATGGATTCCTTGAGGCAGAGTGCTTTCTGGTCAGGTTGTCACAGCAACAACTGGTAAGATCAGTCTTGTCATACAACCGGAAAGATGGATTCTGATAACACTCCTACTGACTTGCAGCAATCTGCAGGTGACTGACAGAAAACAGTTCTTGAAGTGCATAATGAATACAAAGGAAAGACACAGTTTGTCTCTCAGAAGCTCTATGCTAACAGCACTTCCCTACTTTACTTTCATAGTGATCTGAACAGTAAATACTGAGGATTTCACACTGCCTGAAGCACGTCCTTGGAACACAGATGAGCCTTTGAAGAATACCATATCTCCCCCTTTTGTTAATCAGTGCACTGATTAACAGTGCAATGGCCATACTTTGGCCAGCCAAATCTGTTCAAGGTTTCTCCTCCAAGCACCACACAATCTGCTGCAGTACCTGCTTCAGGACAATTTGTCTTCCTTTCTTTTCTTGAGTAGTCTCAGCCCATAGAGTAATAACCCGGTACAGCCCCAACAGTCCTGAAAAAAGCTGTTGAAAATCACCTTTTCACACTTCTCATGTTCCAGGACATGTCCCATGTAGAGCAGCAAACTATGCCACCTTGCCCTATAATCACCAGCCAATATCCATACTCCAAAACTTTCTGGTGAGCTGCCAAGGCCAAATCCAAATTCTACATGCCATCAGCTGGGTCCACCTGAGCGGGGTCTGGCCACAGGTTAACATGACATCTCACAGACTTGAAACCCAGAGAAGTATTAGACATAAGTTATGTCACAAGAGGTTTAGACTGAGTATTAGGAGCAATTTCCCCACTGAAAGGATGGTCAAGCAGTGGAACAAGGCTCCCAGGGAAGTGTTCCAAAGATGTGTTGATATAGGACCTGGGGACAAGGTTTAAGGGTGAATATGGTGCTGGGTTAACAACTGGACTTGATGACCTTTGAGGCCTTTTCCAACTTTGACAATTCTATGCTTCCATGAGCCCAAAACACATTGTCCAAGCCCCTGCATGTGACCATCCACAAAAGAAGGAAGAAGGCATGCAGGAAGGATGAGGAAACAAACAGAAATTAATAGCTCAAATTACCTCAGCCAGGCCTGGAATGTACACTACTTTGAGCTGTTGATTTCAAGAACACAGCAAGGGTGGTGGGTGAGAAGAAAAGCACATATACCTAGGACATGAAGCATTCACTGAGAAGTGTGTACCAGAGAAGAGGAAGAGAAGGCATGGCTGGCAGCACAGATGGGTAGAGGTGCCTGTTAGTTTTATAGCCTTGCCATGTCTAAGTACTGCCCACTCAGTGAAATGTTACCAAAGAACAGGACTCAGAAGACTACTATTCCAGATTTTCACCAGTCTCTTGCCTGGACAGTGAGGGAGAATATGTGAGTGACCTGCAGATGACAGAGAACTATGAACTTGCAGTTTTTCTCTTCTCTCCCACTGGCACTGAAGAAGTGTTTCATATTTACCTCCTCTCTTCTTCTCCCTTCCCTCCTCTTTCCTTTTTTCTCTTCTCCTTCCTTCTCTCTCAAGACATATTTTAATAAAAACACTAAACCAGAGCAATGTTCTTACTATGTGCTGAGAAGTTTTTTCTAAGCAGGTGGTCATGCTGAAACTGCTGGCAGTCATTGTAGGGGGAGAGGTGGAGCTGATGTGGTCTGTGCTAACAGCCCCCCTCTGGATGCCCCCCTCTCTCTCAGCAGAGCTGAGCTGCTGACATGCTCCCAGTGCAGCAGGATGTTTTCCCAGCAGCAAGGAAACTAAAGGGCAATGGCTTAGGACTCTAGAAACACCAAGCAAGACCCTTTCTGGTCCTTCTGTCCCAAACAAAACAGAAGATCAAATACTAAGGTTACTTTTAGCTACCACACTGAAGGTTTGACAGCACACCTACCTTTGACAATGTATACTCAGACATACGATAGGGTACTAGGGCATGGTGAAAAAATGCAGGGAAACTAGGTAAGAGGAGGGAGCAAAACCTAGCACACTTATGTCCACAGAATTGTGCTTCAGTAGACATTTTCCTTTACACATTGAGGCTCTAGACATTGCAGAAATTACTTGATTCTAGTAAACAGTAATGCACACAAAAAGTGGCTTGTCAAGAGTATAGGCTGATACATGTGTGTGTGTGTGCATGTATATATACATGAAGAGAGAGAGAGAGAGAGAGAGAGAGAGGTATAGAAATAGAAATAGATGATATGGGGGAGTTTTTTGGGTATGTGTTTGTGTTTGACTTACTTTTGCTTCTTTAAACCCCAAAATGTCCTTCCCCAGACCCCAAAAAGGATATCTTAGTATTGATAATGTTGCTACATGCTGAAATAAATGTTGAAATGCAACATTACTAATAAGTAATGAATTAACACATATAAAAACAGAAGGAATCAGTATGACAACAGTACTTGGAATCCTAATTAAAATATAAGACAAAACATAGAACCAGGGCTTTTCTTTCCTAAGCAGGACTGCTATCACAGACCTACTTCAACCTGTATCAAAAGTTGTATGTAAATACTGCAATCAATTCTGCAGTATCTCAAAAAAAGTGAAAAATGGAATTTCCAGGCAGTGGCAGTAATGGATGCACAGTTTCATATTTGCTAGAGTATCACAAAAAGTAGCACAAAATAAATACAGGTGAACACTGTTGCTCTAAAATGTCACTATAGTTTATTTTATTAAAAGTTAAATAGTAAAATCAACCTCAGTGAACCTATCATGTTATCTGAGTACATCTCTAAGAAGGTGGAAGAGCCTTATGAACTACCAAGTAATGCTATTGCATCTGCTCATATCATCTTTTGATGCCAGTCTATTTTTTACACTGAAACTTTGTATTGCTTCATAGCACTTGATAATAGTGTTTGATTATTTTCCATATCCTTGCCAATTTTTTATTCAATGAAAGCCTTCTTGTTGTTTAAGAATGAGACAAATGAACTGCACATGGATTTACAAAAAAACTACACAAACTGATAAAAACTAAGTGGAACTTTTCATACAGTTTCTATTACACTTTGCAGATACAAATAAAATTTCCCCACAACTTTCTGAAGTTAAAAAAACAACTGCTGCACTTGAGTAGGAATCAATTTAGTGCTGAAGTTCACCTTTTAAGATAGTGATTGTATTATTTGCAGATGAGTAAGAATAACTAAATCCCCCACCAAGCACACAGAGCTTCTCTTTAGCAACAAATCCTCTGCTGACACAACATTCCATCTTAGAAATGGTCCTTCAATAAAGGCACTCACTTTTGTAGCTGATGGTTCCACTAGTCTCTGACGGTGGCGTGCTGAGCTGAAATGACTCTTCTGAGGCGTCCCTTCCTGACAGTGAATGAAGAAAGGAGGGGAAGAACAGAGGAAAGGAGGGCAATGGATTGTGGAGGGGATGGAATGGAAGATGTTGGAGAAGGGAGAGGGAGAGTATTTAACTGAACTGTATTTTTACTAACTTTGAAAAGCTTTATTACATCAATTTAAGTAATACCACTGTATAAATATCAGAAAGAAAGTGAAGCATTTGCTTTAAAAAGCAGCCTCTTAAGGCTTTTCTACACGTATTATTCACACACATTTAATGATGCTGTCTCTTATAAATCCACATATACATACATGTACACATGCCTACTTCACTTTCAGATACACACATTAAAGTTAAACATTCATTTCACTTTCCCAAAGTATATACATTATCTTACATTTTCTGTATCAGCTTATGCAGTTAAACATAAAAACCCCAATCCAACTGGATTTATGCTTCAACACAAACATCAAAATCTCCTCTAGCAAAATAAGATTTTTTTAGATTCATATTCTCCACCGAGACCTGCAATAATCACCTTAAATTCTAGAGACTTTTACCTTACAGAGATTACTGTCCTTGCCTGAGAAAACTGAGAAAGACCAGGTTCACACAGGTGAAAGGTAAGTATTTTCTCTTAGAAAACAAAACCTGAAAGAGCATTCATCTGAAAAATAACCTGAAACCTGACAGTCTTTGTTACATGTGCAATACAACAAGAGATTTTTCCAGGATATGAGATATTGGTTCCAAATCCTCTACCTGCTTAATATCCAAGAGACAGAAGTGCAACATTTAGTTTCTTCCCCAAGACACTTCAAATACACTGCGTCAACCTCTCCCGAAACTTTCCAATTTTGAAAGCCCCTCATTGCTGTTTTAAGTATGAACTCTACAGTTTGTTATTTCAGGTATGTGTCTGAAGGAGAGAAGATATGCATGAAGAGCCTGTTTCTAATCACAGAAATCAGAGGATGAAAAATTATGACTCATTTTTTCTTTCTTATTTTTTTCTTTCAGAACCAATACACAATTCTCCTAAGAGTCTTCCCTGGGAATAAAAAAGTCACAGTATTTTAAAAATATAAGACAGACCTGCTCCTAATTCTCAGAAGATATTCACAGGGTTTTTTAAATGAAGATACAATTTTACTCAAATATTTTTTAAGATCCCAAGACTTATTTTTCAAAAAGCGTTTTTATAATAGTAGTTTTTTACACCTCCTTAACAAAAAGGCTTTCACTTCTGGCATGACACCACACAGACAGAACCAGCCCTGTAACTCAAAAAGATACAGTGGAAATAATCAAATATTACAGCCACCATAGGAGGAAAACATCATAATTCACTAAACCCACAACAGTAGTTGTGCAAACCAGCTCTAATCAATAGAACCATCATTACAGAAAAAGTAGTTATCAACCACTTGCCTAAACACATAGTTAGAATTGCAGAAGACTGTTCTGCTGATGACAATGTACTTTGGTAACATTCCATTAGATTACTGGTGTAATGGACTAAAATCAGCAGTAAGTACAATGGCTGGAAGGTAAAGAAGACCTTTACACTTCCTCTTTAACCATTTCTTTAAAAAATTCTCAATGCCCTTGTTATTATAATCTAACATCAAATTTTATATCATTACCAATGGATACTTGAAAAGGGTCTCCTTTCTGTCACAGTTTGGAAACAATGGTAGAGTCAGCTTAACCTGGACATTACCTAGCAAAAGTGCTGAACTTCAGAGGCCCTACCTTATCCCATATTATGGTTATTAGCTAATCTAACATGGGATCCTGTACTTAACTGAGAAACATGGAATTCTTCTTCCCTATTGACATTTTTATTCTTTCTTTATGGTCTCTCCATCAGAATGCTTTCCAGAAGCAGTTGAGACCTGGCACAAACACAGTTAACACAGGAAAAAACCCAATACAGCACCAATACCATTTCAGAAGCAAAAATGTGTACCTAAATTGATGTGATTACTCCTCTGAAAAAGGAAAGTCAGAGTTCAGACTGTTAAATGTTTATGTGGGCTGTGCCTTCAATCACACCAGCCAGTACAAGATCCTGAATCAGAATATATTAGCAGTTCACTTTTTAGCCCAAAACAGTCAGGGTAGACTTCATGCAATACCGTCCCATGTAGGGATGATAGTTTATCATCAAGATATGTGAAGGTTCAACTAAGATCAATAAGAGATTTTAAAAAGCTAGAAAGCAGCTATGGAAAAATTAAATATAGAGCATTTGAAGACATTAGAGACATTAGCCTGTATGCATACAGGTTTTGTATCATAATGTCATGTTCCTTAGTATTGCATTTCAGCTGATAAAAACAGACGCCTTCTGCCAATGTCAGCAGTAGGTACTGTTCCATACACGACTGTCTAATAAGGGCAGACAAACCAGAGTCAATGTCGCAGAGACACAGCAGTCTTTAACTGGGGGGGGAACCAAAATAACGGTAACAACAACACAACAACAAAAACCTACATGCTGAAAAGACTAAGCATTCAGAGTCACTGCAGTTATTACTAGTAAAGCACATACAGTGGATCCATGATACCCTTGAAGGATGAATTTCCTTTAGAGAATAACCAGTCAGTTGCAATTATAAGTTGATATAATAAAACTACTGTCAGAAAATGAAATCCTTGCAAAAGCCAACATGATTCACATCAACAAGAACAGCTAAAGAAAAAACTGAAGGATCCTAAATAATTCTGTGGTAAGGTATTTTAGTATTTTAGTTAGGTGACATGCAGAAAATTGGCATGGGAGCAGAATGAGACAGACACTTATTTCATTTAACAAGTGAGTAATCCAAGAAATAATCTTGTGGGAAACACACATCTTGGAGTAAGAGAAAAAAACAAACAAAACAAAACAAACAAAAAAACAACAAAAAAACCAAACAAACAAAAACAAAAAAAAAAAAACAAACAAAAAAAAAACAACACCACAACACAGACGGGGGCAACAAGTATCAAAAAAACCAAACAAACAAAAACAAAAACAAAAAAAAAACAACACACAACACAGACGGGGGCAACAAGTACTGCACGTAGTTTATTTCTGAAGTCACAGAAGCCTGAAAATAGCTGTGAGGAGAAAATATGCTTTTGGCTGAAGAGGCTAGTAGCTAATTCAGCTATGCATAGGCTTTAATAGTGATACCAAAAACAGTTTCCATTAAGAGCAGTTACCATTCACTGTGTGGCAGTTCCCATGAAAACCGCAGTATCAAGAGAAAAGCAAGAATAGCAAGTGACACAAGCATGTGGTCTTATCTGAAGAGATTTCTATGTCCAGACTGAAGTGGCCACAGACCTCTTTTTTTCCTCTCCATTTTTATTAGCTGCCAGACCAAGATCTGAAACAAGTGGCAAAAAATTCCACACAGAGAAGCTGAACTCACCAACAAACACCACAGCTGGTCTCTGACAGATCTGCAAGTATTTAGCACTGGAGTAAAAATAATTCACAGACACAACTCCACATCAAGCTGGGCAAATCCTTATGCTGACAAGGGTATTTCATTGTTTTTACAATGAAATGTGAGTGTCATGCTGAAGAATACCTCCTCACCCTCAAATGATCGTTCTAACCATGCTTCCTCCCCCAAGACTAGCCCTGGGCTATCTCAAGGTACATCTGCGCCCAAGTCCCATCAAGTCCCTGCCACATCTTTAAGTGTTTGTATTATAGAGGTGACAGATACATAGAGGTGTCCTATAGAGATGACTGAGCATCTTGGCATTAGAGTTTAGCAATAGCCACAGCAAAACTTATAGCCAAGACCTGCTGTCATAGCTAAGACTGTATCTAAAATTTTTGTTACTTTTCTTTACATGGCAATGCACCTCCTATTGTATAGTGTCTCACACTAGACGCAGGTGTTCTATTCAATTATCCAAACACTACACTGTATATTTTTAACTGCTCTGAAGATTCCTGTTTTCTTTCTTTCTACTGCAATGTTGAAATGTTTAGGAGGGCTATGCAAATACAGCTGTGAGGGCACAGCAAAAATACAAGAAAGGACAAAGCAAATAAGAAAATGAGGAACAAAAATTATGTGTTAGAATGTGCTGTGTTTAGTCTGACTTTTCTATTTCTTTTTTTGTTGCCTCAAAGGGGCCAAGATTCCAGCAACAAAGAATGTCATTCAACATCTGATAACTCAATAGTTTCAGGATATAGCAAAGAAAGCAGTAAATATTGTGGGATGACTACACAATCAAGTCATTTCACACTACTAAAACCTTCAACAACAGCATTGCAACACTAATTTACCATATTACCCAATTATGTTTTTATTAATTATATGACACCATTCAGAAAGTCAGCATGCTGCATCACCACAGTATTTCTTCCTGTGCACAGCTTCCTGGCACTGGTTACCTGCTGAACAGATCTGTGAACAACACCAAGGCCACCTCTATCACATATCTGCTTGGTAAAAGCTACTGGTGATTAGACTGGGCCCATCCAGATATTACGACCATTTCATACTTAATCCTTGAAGTGTGTTAGTAGATAAAATTTTGACATCTCTGTTTTATTCTATTACATTCTATCTGTTATAAGGTTATGTCTTATCTCCTGTAAGGTCACCAGTAGCCTTGCAGTCTTGTACAAAAATTTTCTCTGTGTTTCAACTTACCAAAGAGAGAATGAAATGCTATTCCTGTTTCAGTAACATTAGATAAGGAAATAACATGAGCAATAACATGAGACTAGGAAAGAGGAAAAAAACAAAAGATCTAGGGAGACTCAAAAGGTAAATTATTCAAATTTTCAGTGCAGATTGGTTAATCAGCTTTTCATAATCAAGAAGAAGGGGAAAAGAGTAGTCTTTACAGGCACTGGGGGCCTTTTTCTCATAACAATTAATTCAACTTATTAAAACAATTTGATACTTCATAAGAGATAGAGGCAGCAGGGATGTGCAAAGAGGGATGATGCCTCTCTGCCATGATACTGAAAATTCGCCAACAGTTAAAGGTATATAGTGTGGAAAAGCTGAATTACTCAAGATGACATGCAAATAATGCAACAGATTGATGATGAACCTATGAGAATTGATTTAGGAAGAGACAGACCAACAGGTGTTCAGAAGCTTGGAACTTACCTTTCTGATAATATAGTATAATCCAAAAATAAAACCTTGCGTTGGTACAAGAGGTAACAAACAATGCAGTATAATCCAGAATCATAGTCTCCATGACTTCAAAGTATGCTGAATTCAAATTACTCATTTTTGTAAAACAGAGTAGCAGACAGTAGGCAAATAAGCATGCCAAGTGTGGGGGCCGGACCACATTATAAATTGTAACACCCAGTCCTTTCCTCTCAGCTTTAGATTCAAGCAAGTGTGAAATGTTTTGGGATTTACCAGGGGGGAGGGGTGAGTTGGCTTGGCTTGGTTTTTAGCTACTAAGATGTTCATTTCTTGCTGATGTCCACTGCCCCAAAATTTGAATGTCAGTGTAATACTTAACTAGGCTCTGAGCCAATCTTTATAGGCTGTTCAGGAAAGATCTTTCTGCTTCAGAGGCATCTCACAGCAGAGAAAAAGCTTAGTTAAGTAAGAAAAATTTTGTACATAGTTATGGAATTTTAAAAACAGTCATAACTGTTTGTCAGTTATTTGACAAACAATGTCACGTTATGGCACAACTGACAATCCTTACAGCCAAGGCAAGATATCATGTCAATAAAAAGCAGCACACATGTGCTGTTTCAATTCTGAACAGTAAGAAAGCAAACCCTTGAAAGCTATCTCCCAAACACAACACAAACCAAAGGCCAGGAATACATCTTGCAGCAATTAAAGAATCATCTCAGGTAAATTTCTGTATCCCATTCTCACAGCACAGCAACAAATGTTAAATTCTAAGTAACAAAAATGTGTAACTAACATGTTTGCTGAAACTGCTTGGCAGTCTAACACATCAGTGCACCAGGCACTCTCCCAATTAGCACTCCTGGTTATGGCCCTACCCTCTTCTCCCGAACCACATCCAGTTCTATGCAGACAATCATTACAGCATTTAACAAAGAACATTGGGCCATTTTGAAGGAGAAAAGGGCAAGAACTAATTTTTGACAGGATCCTCACTGATTAGTGCATTTCCTTAGTGGTACTAGAGAGAATACACATGAAAAATGGGTGCCTTTTTTCTAGAATAGCTCCTTTGCAGAAACTCATCCATTTAAAAGTGGATGTATCTCCTGAGAGCCTGAGGACAGGAAAACACACTTCACAAACCTATAAGCCAAACCAGCATTACAGGATTCAGCATCAGAAGAGGTTAGTATTGATTTGTCAGATAGACTTCACATCAGAAAGAAATTATATTGAAATAATTGAAGGTGTCTTTAAGGTGAAACAGGCAGTCAAAAAGCATACACTACTACATTTTGCAGCAGTGTTAGAAAACTAACTGGAAGTTTCCAGTTCTTCCTCTTAAAATAAAGGAATAGGCATAAAGTGCTGCAGAAACCATTAAAAGACATCAGCCCTAAGCATACACAAATAAATACATAGGAACAGAAATGTAGAAAACAAAATGCATGCACAAAAAAAGTGGTTGTTCTCGTGTTATTCTACTCTAAAATCCCTGAACACCATAAAAAAATCAGACAGCAAAATCAGTTCCAAAGTCTTATCACAAATGCTCAAAAATATTCAAGTCCTGAGCTGCAACCTCAATCAGATAAGACTAGCATTTTGCTGTGACCATAAGGAGAATGTAAGAAAGAATGCCAGAAGACAAAAAGGAGAAAAACAAAGTTGCCATTACCAGTTAGGCAAACTGCATGCAACATAAAACAAATTCCAACAACTCATGACAAAAATCTGTGCTGAAATATGAGGAGTAAAGCAATGCACAGTCCTAAGAGCAAGAAAGACAACTACTATTTGAGAAATTACACTGAAGCAACTTAACAGTCAGTCAAGATGCTGCTCCAGTCTAGCAGGCGCTAGTCTCTTCAGAAGATCACAGTCATATGCAGTGAGGTCTTTGCAGTTACCTCATACAAATACATTTGTTAAGGATTAAATCTCTTATCACAACCACAAAACAAAGCACATAAATGCAGTAATAGCCCCTACTCAAGTCATAGATGTGATATGCTCAACCTCAAATCTTCTCTGCTGCCAACCAACCTAAAAAAACTGTAGAATTTGGCTACACTGTCCTAAAAACAATTTTGAACTGTTGCCTCCAGACAGTAGCAAATACATGATGAAAGTGACAAATATGAAAATGCTCTTAATCCTTGAATGTTAAAGCCTTCTATTTATCATTATCAGTCTAATAATGCACCATACTTGACCACTACTTTGTTTACACCAAATAAACTGTGATACTCTTCAATGTTAAAACACAAATATACTACTCTGTCTTGAAGAACTGAAAGAGACCAGCACATGAATACAGAATCAGAGCAACATGAAATGTAGCTCTTACTCTCATCACAAATATTTGCTCTAATTTTTCATTTATATTATTCCTTCCTTATTGAACTTCTCGACATTTACTAAAATCTCAAAAAAATGAAGTAATTTAAAACTAAAAAGCTGGGTTCCCAAGGGTCACTGAAGTCCTAAAATCAATTTTCCACTCATAACCTAAATTTTCCAGCTGTGCTCATGAGTGTTGTATTCATAAAATGTAAGAGTTTGGGGAATACTTCCAGGTTCTTCTGCACACAAATTCTGACTGCTGAATTCCCCTAATGTATCTGCACAACATGGGTACATACCACTAGGCTTTTAAAGCAACTGAAATGGTATTCTTTTAGCAGCATTTTTAAAGCAAAGTGGTAAAGCACCTTAAAAAACTCTTTTCACATCAAAAGAACTCGGAAAGCAAGCACACACTTCATACACTTACTACATTTTCCTTTTCCACATAGTAAGTTACACTAAGGGACAGGAGAGGAATCTACATTAGCTGAAAAACAGCTTCAGATATGTTTCTGCATTTGATATAACATGATTTATCTGTAGAAAATACCAAAAACATTCAAATACACAAAACACATGCAGAAACATGCACACTTCAAGCTGTAGCTTTCTAGGACTAAAATACTACCAGAAGACATGATATTATCTCCACAAAACGTATCAATGTACTTCAGTCAATTCTACAGGGCAGATATTCTGAACTATTTCCAGGTTCCAGACAGCTGAAAGTGAAATTCAGAAAAACATGTATTGATTCAAAACAGTAATTACCAGTTACCACAAGCCCACCTTCTAACCACGGACCATCTATTTGTTTAATTAGATTGTAAGTTTGATTACTAAAACATTTTCTTCAGATTTGATCATTTGCAACATTTTCTTTTACAGCACCCAGACAAGGATGGAAATTTTTACATTGTGCTGCTAAAACTGGATCTCCTATTTCTGATAGTAAAGCTTAAAAAAATCATCCATATTGTATTATTTTTCAATGCACATGTTCATTGCTTTGAAATAATGTCTGGGTTGGGAAGGATAAGCAGATGTCATAGAAGTGTTACTTAACATCCTTATCAAACTAAGCCAAGCATATATACACAAAACAAAGGAATTTTAAAAAGGACAAAGTACTCCAAATAAAACATGCACTGTAAAAACCTGGAATTTAGCTGCTAGTCTCTGAAGAGCTTGTTTTTTACCAAGGGCACAGACAGTGAGTGCAAGTATCCTTTTTGTCTCTAATCCCAGCTGCTATATGCCACTGAGAAGCACTAAGCTTTAGACCTAAAATCAAGGGGTATTTGAATGAAGGGGCACAGGGATACCAAGAGAAACACAAGTTACAAACTGAGACAAAGTAATTAAATAAGATTACAGAAAGCATGACTTGCTGACAGAAGATGATGTTCTGATTTGCACTGGATGAAGCAAGGATCCTACAGAGAATATGATTAGCATTGAAGAAGTTAGTGCTACATGTATAGGGGAAAAAGTAAAGCCAAGACAATAAGATCAAAAACAATTATGAAATTGTGGTATTGAGTGTTCTGCTTTGAAATCACAGCAGTAGCTTATGGATTTTTATGAAATTTTAATGTTCAAATTAATAACTGGTACTTTACAAGCAATTTGAAGCAAGTATTGCCTCAATCTAATAGAAGGAATTAATAGCATCTCAAAGCCTGTGGGCAATTTTGAGAAAACCGCTAATTTAACAAATCTAAAACTTTTGACTTTTAAAACAAATATAGTTTATCAGTTGGTTAAAGCAAATCTAAAATCATTATGTGAAATATGACACATGAACCAGCATCACAATCAAAACTGCATCAAATTCAGAGGATGCATCAAAAAAAATTGAAAAGAAAATACAGACAATTACTAGTTTCATTAGTTGTGGCAAAATAAGTAAAACCATTTGTCAAACCAAGGACATTTCATGGAACTTTATAAAACAAAATCCTGTTTCAATAAGCTACTGTCCTTGATGCAGCTATTATTCCTACTGTTACCAACAAAACAGGCCAAGAAAAAAATAAATGTAAAAAAACCTACACAAGTAGATTTTGGAGATAAGCCAAGCAACTCAGAAATAGGAGCTAACAAGTACACAGAGGATACCAAAGCTGCTTGATTTTATGACCCTTAGAATACAACTGAGATCAGTTCAAATCATTACAGACTCTACCACTGAGCTCACCAAAGGATATGACACAAAGAAATGTTAACTTTATGTTCCGCCTTCTAAACCTAATACAAAACAATCAGTCAGCTTTGTGACATATTGCAGACTTAATCAAGAAATGTTGCTACTATTATCAGAAGGCCTTAGGAAGAAGTGTGATATGGGCTACAGGCACCAAGTTTGGCCCCACACCAAATATTTTAGCTCCAAATGCAGCATGGTTCTCTCTTTTCTTTTTTTGATATTGGAGTCTGAAATAAAGTGAGCACAATACACAGAAAAGCAAAGACTGGGGGTGGGGGATGTAATCTGAAAGATTAAACCTTTCAGAAAAGCTTTCACAGCTCAAATAATAGCAAAGTGTTTTAGAGGACCTGACAAACATGTAACAATGCATGAATGTCTGGAAAGTAGAGGTGAATAAACTGATCAAGAGATTGTACACTCTATTAGGCCTGCAGAAGTGACAGCTAAGGAGAGGAAATATGTTCTTTATCTCAGCATCTCTTCTCTCAGAAGGCTGGTCTTTTGCTTTCTAACAGCAGATATCACTGCCTATCACTATCTAAGCTAAGAAACCATGGATTCTAACTTTAGGTACCTATTTAGTACCTAAGATGCCCTGTTTTCTATAACAGTGTATAGAATGACTCAAAAATAAATATGGCTCTATCCAGAAAAAAAAATTACCAAGGTTATACAAAATTTAGGGGGTTTTTTTTTTCACATTTTACATCTGTGTATGTTGCTCATGCAATGCATTCATAAAATGAAAGAGCAAGTGTCACAATTTAAATAGTTTTGAGTAGCTCAATTACTCCAAAATGTTTGAAGTTTTAGTAAATATAGAGAACTTTAGTTTGCAAGTGTGGCCCCTTTCAGGCAGGTCTGGGCACTACTACTAAGCAGTGCACAGATACACAGCTATTCCCATACAATACCAGAAGCATTATATCTGTCTGCTTCTTAACTGATCAGTCTGAATCCACTGCAAATTGCCATTTTTTTCTGTTGTTTGTTTTTTAGGGTTTTTTTAAATCCTTCTCTGGTTCCACACCCTCCACAAACTTTTTCTTCCATACACAGAGAGATACATCAGACCTGATTCACAATTACACAACTGCTCTTTGATACTGTAAAACCATTTCCACTAATACAGAAACACCAGCAGAAGCAATGGATAAGATCTCTTGCTTAGAGAAGAACACTTGACATACACAGTATTCAAACAACTGAAAATTAAGAGCCCTTCCAGAACCTCATCTGTAAGGCTGACTTTTACACCCTTTTTTCTTCACTTTGCAAGAGACACAAGGCCAAATTCCAAACTAATAATCTTCAACTTTTATCATTTTTTCCTCAGCAGACCACCCAACAAACATATTCCCAAACACAAACTGCATTTTAAAAAAAGACAGTTACAGTCTACCTCTTTCCTTTCCTCTCCTGTAGAGTGAAGGTTCCAAGACAACCCTTTCACTTCACACATCAATTTTCAGTATTTCAGAAAGAATTCTTTTCATTAAACCTTCTACTCCAAAGAAATCTCACCTGCTTAGCAGCTGTGAATAAGGCCATTTTTTCTCATGAAGTTCTTTCCTTTCTTTCTGATTTCTCAGTAAATGCATTTCCAGTTGAGCCAATAAGCAAGCACTTAGAAAAGTCTGCAAAGGTCTCAACAATTTATGTACCACATTTCAAAACATCTATCTACAAAAATAACTGTTTTCCTGTACTGAGGATAGAAGAAAGGAATAGTCAAGGCTACATAATGACTGTGCCCCTTGCCATCTTTTTAGAAACATATGGAATTGGTATAAATTGATTTTCTCAAATCTACAAAAATAGCAACTTTCCATTTACACCACATTTTCCTTTACATTGCCTACTTCCATTTCTACAACAGTAAGTCTGAATTTTGTGATTAAATTATTTTTACCTCATACCCATTCTCCCGCAAATCAATGCATGTATTAGATTTCCAAGTGGAATTTTCCATGTTGACTATAATCATATCACTGTAAACAATGCAGTGCAGTCACCCCGAATTTAAAGAAGGATTAGATTCCCTATGAAAATTTTCCAGCATTGAAAAAAAAAAAAAAGTGCGTATATACCTAGAGAGAAGAAAATAAATAAACACAGCATTTTCTTTGACATTTGAGAGGTTTCATGTACAGATGTTTTCTCTGCTGTTGGTCAATTTCTCTGCAAGTCTAATTAAAAAAGCTCATGTAATTACCCGAAGATTTACAAGACACTGTTTACAAGCCACTTAAAGGCAAACTGAAATTAGCAAAACGAAAAGTGAAGGCCCAAAGCATCTGTCTGACAAAGTGAAAGCTTAATCGCCACTGGAAGCATGAGTGAAGCTGGCTGCTTCTGGCAGTAAGGTTTCTCCCAGATTCCCATATCCTTACAAATACGTGCTACTTTTACCATCCATCATCTGGGTTCAGAGTCATTAGTTTAAGGCAATACGAAGTCTACTGCTTAGTCAACTACAAACATACAAACATAGGCTGTTAGCAGACTGCAATTAAGAATGTAATTAATACTGTTCAAGAAGTAATTAGCTGCTTTCACCTTTTTCAAATTTATTTGCAAGAAATTGTTATTTCAATCCATACTAAACTGCACTTGAAAAACTTGGAAGTTGAAAGAAATTATCAATTTTATCCTGATGTTTCTTACCAGAAAAGTGTTCTTTGCAATTAAACCTTCACAATCTGCTCATTGAAAAGGAGCATATACTACCAATTCAGATGCCTTTAATCTTCTGTGAACACAAACACACAACTAGACATAAGAAAGAGGTTGTAGTAAGATTAAGAAGATATGTGTATTCAGGTTGCAACCAATTAAAGGCTCCGTTTCTCTCAGAAGCCTCAACAGAAAATCTTTTACATATCAAGGTGAAACAAGATCCATCCAAGTCTACATATTTACTTAAGGCTTGTATTTTGAGATTCAATTCAAGCTACTTCCTGCCTTTTTTTTAAACACAGCACGATGTGTTTAAAGGCATTAAACACAGCTACATCAGGTTCCTATCTAAAAGGAAATGGTTTGTGTGTCCTGTAAATCAAGCTTTGAAGCAAACTGTGTACAAAGAACAAAAAAAAAAAAAAAAAAAAAAACAGTTATACCAACCTCACTATTAATTTACTCGTATGCTATTTATCATTGTCTTGTCAGTTTCATTTAAATGTACCTTTACCTATGAAAGCACACAGCTTTTAAACAGATTTACCTGCTTTTAACATTTCTACTTCTAACCAAGAGAACTGACAAAGTTACATGAAGTTATCTGGCCTTGTATTGAAGATCACAGGTTCTGTAAAGATCACAGAACAGTCTTAACTCAGAAAATGTCCTTTTCTTTTCCACCGTTGATTTTTGGGGGTCGTTGTTTTGCTATTTGGAGTGGGAGGTGGATGTTTTGTTGTGGGGGGTTTTGTTTGTTTGGGTTTGGTGTTTTTTTCATTTGGAAGTTTTTTGGGGTTTTTGGTTTTGTTTTTTTTATTTTCTTGGGGTTTTTTTGTTTATTTCTTTCAGAATACTCTCAATAGTCTTTACAAGAGAGTATCGATAATATATGAGAAAAAAGAAGGAGCAAAATAGATGGATTACTCTCACAGAAAACAAAGAGTGGAGAGCCATTTAGGGTTGGGGATTTTTTTATGGTAAAAACATATACTATGACTATAAAATAACCAAGTCACTATTTTGGAATGTACTATAAAATCAAAAGGTCAGCAAAGTAAACAACTCAGACACTTAATATTTATTAACAAAACTTAAAACAGCAGCTACACCCCTTGTCATATAACCTGCTTTCCCGCTCACAAGATCATCATACCAGTCTCTGGAATAATTGCATGGACAACAGACAAAGACAGAAACAAAGCAACAGAAGAACACAAGGGGAGAGAGAGGACAATGTAAAGATAGATTCACTTTAATGGTCTAATGAATACAACTTAAGTGTAAACAGCATTTCTACCCCTCCAATCTTTTTCTAAGTGACAGTATGTCAATTGCAACACTCCTGACCACTGGCTGATTTTCTCCATTCTAGAGCCAGATGCTAAGGACAGTCATAGAGCACACAACTTAAAAAACTGCATGCACTGCAAGTGTGACTAGGCCCCTCTGCTACTTGGATTATTCACTGTATAACGTTCAATACTCTTAGGTGACTGTAAATAGTTCAGTAAATTTTTCTGGTATTCATTCAAAATTGTTTTGTTAAAGTTACAGAAAATAAAATAAAAATAACACCTGCAGAACTCAACTCATTTCTTTCACACAAAGGTTTAAGTTATAACTTAGTCAGACCAGATTGCTGTTCAATTCAAAAGGAAGAAATCCGGTTTGCACTACTAAATGGATTAGAGCAGGTTTAAGAGAACGAAATCCGGTTTCACTATGAAGATATACCTCTTGAAACTTTTACATCCTCTAAAAGCTGTCATCTGCAGTCTCTACCTGCAGCAGAGGTTCTCCCTCCTACTTGGCTATCAATTGATAGAAAATATTTAAGATATAAGGACTGACTAAAGTTACTTTTTTATGGAAGTTTCTCACTTCCCACAGACAAGTGTTATCCTACAAAAAGTTTAAAAGTTAATGGATTGTTTAAAGAGTCCAAGAGAATTTCAGGAGTTCCATATGCTACATAACAACATGTGCTAGAGATTCTACTTGTACACCTCTATCTAACAGAAACTGTCACACTGGATCAGCACTAAGCTGAAAGCACGGATCAAAAAGGGTGTCTTACTAAAAAGTTCAGAACTGCGCAAGTTCAGCGCATGTTAAACGCTTTATGGGGGTTTATATTACTTAAGAGTAACGATCCCAAATATATGGAGACTTTCCTTTTCACCCTCCTCCCATTGAAATTGCAGATGTGGAGGAAAACAAAAGAAAGGAAGTACATTCATCGCTGAGAGCTACTTGAGCAAAGGGGCTTTCTGAACAATGGGCCGTAATGATGTAGTTTGAGGTGGTGCTCCATTTTGGTGAAATATTCAAAAAGTAACTACACCGTCTCTT
Source organism: Passer montanus (assembly GCF_014805655.1). NCBI lineage: Eukaryota > Metazoa > Chordata > Aves > Passeriformes > Passeridae > Passer > Passer montanus. Next base: position 11,696,583 of record NW_024366815.1, on the reverse strand, counting down.
CGGCTGTAGTCACATATTCTTTATTAATACACTTCCCGTCAATAGATATATGTATATAAGTATGCACATTTTAATTATTTGAGCGGTTTATGCATTATCCTGGAAGGGTATACGGGTCGAGTCTTGGGTTCAAACAACAAATGGTACCAACACTGTGTGATAACTCTCACTGTCTTTGGGACACGGGGTTTTCTAGAGTTTAGGGACGCTGGCGGAAAAGCCAGCCCAAAGCCGCCCGGGAAAGGAAGACGCGCCCGCTCCGCCGTTCAACAAAGTGCGCCGCGGCCGCCCGGAGCGCCGAGCCCCGCCAAACTTTCACCCCCGCGGCAATTAACGCCCGCCCGCTGCCCGGCGCGGAGAACCACGCCGCCGCCGCCGCTCCCGGCTCCCCGGGAAGCGCCCGGGCACGGGCTGCACCGCCGGCTCCGCGGACGAGCCCCGCACCGGGCAGCCCGGCCNCCCGCCCGCCCACAGGTGTCTCCCCGCCGCCGCGCCCGCCGGCACCGCGCCCCGCCGCAGGTGAGCAGGGCAACTTCCAGCTGCGGGGAGCGCGCCCCGGCCCCCGCCCCTACCTGCAGCCCGCGCCTCCGCAGGATGCCCGGCTCGTCCATGCCGGCGCTGCGCCGCCCTCACGCCGCGCGGCGCCGCCTGGCCATGCCGGACCGCCCGGACCCCGCTCCGCATCCCCGCAGCTGCCGAGCGCTGACATCACGCCCGCGCCGATTGGCGCCGCCGCCGCACGTGACCGCGCGAGGTGCGCGCCCCGGCAACTTCGGGGCGCAGTCCGGGGCCGCTCGCGCCGCGCCCGCGCCGCGGCCATCGGGGCAGCCCGGGGCGGCAGGGCCGCGAAAAGGAGCCTTGCTTCTCCCGCGGGATGGAGCCGCAGCAGTGCTACAACGGCGCCGTGTAAGAAGCCGCGCCCCACCGGATTCCCAAGTGAGGCTGCGGAGAACCCGCGGGGAGAGGACGGATTGTCTCAGGGGTGCAGGCAGCGGCCACAGTCCGGCTGTGACCTTGGGCTCGTCGCCCGAGGGCCCCTCATCAGCTCAGCTGACCCGACTGGTGCAAGGAAAACTAGTCTCCGTCAAAAACTAGGTGCTAGATCCTTAAAGGTTATGTCTGAAAGCACAGATTTTAAGGAGCAGAACGGCAGTGGGAGTTTTAATATCTGCCAAGCCGCTGGTTAAACAGAGCACTGATTCCCCCCCCCACCAAAGGCTGTCACCATACTATTAGCTATTCACCCATTAACAGTCTAAGATGAGACTATGACAATCACACCCTTAAATCTAGTATGAAAAAGAAATATTGATTTCCTGTCATATTGCATCATTTTGAGAAGAAGTCCATGTACATTCCATAGCAGTAAAACCTGCCAGGAGCAAAAGCATTTAGAACAAAAAAAATGAAGAACTGCTGAAAGGATAACACTGAGCAGTAACAGCTTATCTGAAGAACAGATAAATAAAAGGCTGCTGTATTCCCTGCCCCCCAACCCTCAACTCTTCTTCATATGACTGAAATGCATTAAAGTTATTGTTTTACACTCATTGCAATTAAAAAATACATAATTTCTGCTATTAAGCTACATTTCTCTGATACTTCCAACTGTATTATTCTAAAAAGCAGTCAATTTTTATCTAAGTTACGTGGTGACATTAACTGAACACGTTTCCTCTTCCCTGCCCCTCCATGTCTCCAGCTCCAAATGCATCCATCACATTCAGTCAATGGCTTAAAACTCAGCCATCACAGACTTCAGTTACAGCATTAGGGCAGTACTTTAGTTAAGAAAGGAGACACTCATACTGACCAAAACTCCAGTTCCACAAGAGGGAGACAAGGAAAATCAAACACACCGATAGATTTACAGAGCTGTAGGCCAGAAGGGGATATGTGACCATCCTGCCTTCCTCTGTAACAAATGCTACTCAGCCCCCTGGAATTCATTTCTGAGGAGTAGTATCTCTTTAAGCAGCATGCTGACCCTAGTGAAAACGTTTTTGCTTTACAGTATCAAACTGAAAAGGGACTAGATCCTCTCACTTGCTTGAAACAAAGGGAAAAAATGCTATTTCCTAACATTATTTGATGTAACTCCTATGGATTATTATCTCCTACGGATTCCACCCAATATTCCTATTTTCCCTTTTCCATTTCAAAATGTCATCTTCCTTCTTCTTGTAACACTTTAAAACTTTGTCCCAATCATTTGCATCCATATTGTTCTCACACAGGATCTCTTCTGTGTTTCTGTTTCTAAAAACAACACAGGTAAATGAATGACAATCTAAATGCTGTTGCATGCTTCCAGTAAGGGTGGCAAAAATTAATTAACCAAAGACTGTCAAGTTTCAAGAATGAGAGGCAAAATCTTACCATTTGTCTCTCACTGCAACTTTCAGCTGCAATGTTGTTTGCACAACCAAAGACTGTCAAGTTTCAAGAATGAGAGGCAAAATCTTACCATTTGTCTCTCATGACACACTGCAAGTTTCAGCTGCAATGTTGTTTGCATTTTTACACCCAATCTTGACACATATTGCACAAGTTTTACTTTAATTACTGAAATACAAAATCTCCCAGTGCTCAATTTATCAGTTACTTTAAAGGTAAGTAATACTGAAGTGCAGTTAGCTTAAGTCCAACCATCATTTCAGCCTAACTGTGTATTTAAGTGAGTATGTATGAATTAAAAGTAACCCATGCCATCTAGCTCAGAGGTCAGTACTGGAACAACAGCGTAAGAAAGTCGTACCACTAAGTAATGTGTCACTGACAGGCACAGATGCAAAAACTCCACAACCAAACAAGACACCTCAATGTCACAGAAGCTGTAATTTCGTGGCAGAACAATTTACAGAAAGGATTATAGGCAGACAAAGAGCACAGACGTACATGCATGAAGAAACTATCCAACTACAGAGTGCAAGTGTAACATGTTTTGCAATATGCTGAAGGTCACTGGTACAGCTACCTAAGTAATACTGGAAGGCAGAGGAATGAAACAAAGAGAAGACTGCCTTCCAGTGGAAGATGACATAAATCCCAAATAGAAGAGTATAAAACTAATTTCAGTAAGAAGTGCATTCACTATCAACTCTAGAAGCAGCGTTTTCCTAGGCTTGAGCTGCATTTTATAAAGGTGTATTGGAAGGAACTGAAAGGCAGATGTTTGCACATAAGAAGGAAAGCATCCACCGAATTTTCTCATAATTTATGAATCTCTTTAGTTATAGCCAAAAGTGCATTTTCATGTTTAAGAATGCATATAGCATAGTTTTTTTCTGGAGGTTTTCATTATTTTCAGATTGTTACTTCAGCTATATTCACCATCAACATCATGGCAGGAAAAATTGTGGTATATAGGAATTTGTGTTTTAGAAGAAAAATCCATGCTCTTTGAAACATTTTAATATAATTATCCTTATATATACAAAATACAGCAAAATACCTCATATATTCTTTCACATCGCTTGTAGCAGAAAGGCACAATTCACTTGTACATGTACCACAAAATAAAATCCGTACAGTGAATGAAAAAACTTTTTTTTTCCTTCCTTCCATCAGGGAAGGCAAAATTATTTTAGGACAACAGTAATCAACCTCCAATTTTGTCAAAAATTTTTTTCCCCTATAAATGAAGCATTTGACCTGATTAAATGTGAAGGATGTTTCAGAATTCATTTAGACACATACTTCTAAACCCATGTTTATTTAAGGCTGCAAAGAAACATGGTAGAAGATAGTTTTCAGGACAATTACATAAACCTAGTAAGTTTTTATCTTCATTCAACTGCCACTTTTTTTTGCATTAATCATACAGCTTCATTTTAAAAATAATACTGATTGACAAAACAAGAAAATTTAGAAATCGCTGTAATTACTGAAATCAGCCAATCAACCAGATAAAACCTAAGCATGCAAAACTGTACATGAATATGTAACTAGAGTTTTACAATGCAGATTTAATTTAAATTTAATTTTATGCATACACATATCCCATGTGTGGCTGCCACTCTCATACTACACATGGTGGTAGTATATGATAAATCATATTAATTATGCACCATGAAAAAACTCATTTGTACTCTGCCCCTAAATCTATCTCTGTCAGGGCTACTTTCTATACCTTAAATACTCTACAGCATCCAGTCACCATCACTGAGTTTTAAAAATAATTATTTTCTTCCTAAATGTGAGAATTCATATGCTTAGAACAGATAACAAGCAATGAAATAATTGCCTTATATTCTGATAACCTGCTACCCAAAATAACAGGAACCTTTTTCCAGCACAGGTAAAAAGGGAGCTTTTCATGGTATTTTTGTCCACTGATAAGCTATTCAGCTAACTTACTAGAAAAATTAAAGTATTTTAACTGCCTTACTTTCAGAAGTCAAGGTAAGTGGACAAACTACAACTACAGATACCTGGAAGTGATTAACATTAATTCTTATGCAGCCTTTTTCCAAGCACATTAGAGAAGAGAACTCTTGGAGTATACGACAGCGTATGTTCCCCTGGATGTTGTAGTTACAATGGGTTTGAAACAAACTCCTGCAAACACTGCTTTTGTGGTTTTGAATGGAGAGCAGCCCCACAGTAATGGACCTGGGGGCCCTGGTCCATGGCAAGTTGAACATGAGCCAGCAGTGCCCTGGCAGCCAGGAGGGCCACCCGTGTCCTGTTGGCATCAGGGACAGCATGGCCAGCCGGGCAAGGGAGGGGATTGTCCTGCTCTGCTCTGAGCTGGGGCAGCCTCACCTCGAGTGCTGGGGCAGTTCTGGGTGCCACAGTGTAAAAAAACAGAAAGCCTTTAGAGATTGTCCAAAGGAGGGCAAGAAAAATGGTGGAGAATCTGGAGGGAAAGCCAGAGCAGCTGAGGTCACTTGGTCTGTTCAGCCTGGAGGAGACTGAGGACAGAGTCTACGACGTCCTCACAAGAGGAAGCAGAGGGACAAGTACCAATCTCTTCAGTCTCAAGACCAGTGACAGGACTTGAGGAAAAGGCATGAAACTGCCTGGGAGGGTTTAGAGGTTGGATATTAGAAAAAGGTTCTTCACCCAGAGGGTGGCTGGGTACTAGAACAATCTCCCCAGGGAAGTGGTCACAGCACCAGCCTGACAGAACTCAAGAAGTGTTTGGACAATGCGCTCAGGCACATGGTGTGGCTCTCGGGGTGTCCTGCACAAGACCAGGAGTTGGACTCAATTATCCTTGTGTGTCCCTTCCCAGCCACACTATTCTGTGCTTCTGTAGCAGTTAAAGAATAAATTTTCAAGGCAAAACAACATTACGGTTCCACAAAGGAACTCAAGGGTTTTTTTCTGAATGGTCATAAAAGAAATTGAGCCACCTTTGTGTTCCACACCAAAACAATCATACTCTGCATATGATTAAGAAATAATCTGGATAACATTCCTGTTCTGTAGTATTCTGAAAACAGTTTCAGTTCCTAAAGGAATTTTACACTGAGTATTTTACACTGAATTTTAAACACCCTATGCAGACACATTTTTTTTCTATTACATACACACAAAAAAGTCTCTAAAAACATCACTCAGAAGTTTTCAACTGTCCCGTACATATATATCCACACCAAACCATCCATACTGTCACTCCACAATGCTTTGGGGAAAAGGGATTTAATTAGAATTTTAATGGATACCAGATCATCATCACAAGATCTCACAGAAGCACGAAAGCAAAATCCATGTGTGGTGCTGGGAGATGGGAGATGAGCATATATATATATTTTTTAATCAATCTGACAGAACTGAAACAAAAGGGAAATGAAACAAAATGAAGATTACCTTTAAAGAATTTTATACAGATCAACATCTAGCCATCTTAGATAAGTCAAAACCTTACAGTATCACTCTGTACTTTTACATAATACAAGAGTTTTCTTTAATGCAATGGTTTTAATGTTACCTGAGGAGAAAAGGGTTATGGAAACAATTCTATCCATCTGCCTCTTGTTCCTTCAAGTTCTAGAAGTTTTGTTATCTGTGAACTGTCACTAAAATTGGCTACAGCACCAGAAGTGAGACGTTTCATCAAAATTAGCAGCAAAAATTGACAGACCAACACTTAACGCTGTCACCGAGATAAGCAACGCTGAAATCCGCCCGAAGCTGCAGATACCTATTCAGTCTGTACATCTAGACTAGGAAACAGAACGGTAGCTCTACAATATATTTTTCAATAATTTTCTCATACAACCACAGGAAAGGTTGTTGTTTCAGTGTTAAAAGGAAAGTGTATTTAAGATACTCAGTGCAGTAATATAGGCCAGATTTATCGCAAACTACTTGAATGGAGTAATGAAAATCCACCACTCAGTTCTCATTATTTATTTTCCAAGGCTTTATTTACCCATAGAAGTGATGCAATGACATCATATGCAGTTGCACATTACTTTAAGAAATTGAGAAAGCAATTCTCACACTTTAGAGTGTTAGGGGTTAAAGTTGGCGTGTCTAAATTTGAGACTGATAAAGCAAATGTATTAATAATTATTAACATACATTGAAATTCTGAGAAACTTATGAATTTAACAGAATCAAGTTACATCCCCAACATCATAATCAACTACTAACAAGGCCCAGTAATTCATATACAATTTTAGACACTGCAAGTATTTTTACTATTTAAAGTGGAAAGCTTACACAATTTCATCTATATAGCAATTTATGCTCCTGTATACGTTTGCCTAATGTCCCTTCTGAGGGTCTATAAAATGTACAGAATAAATGCTCCATGTGAAACCAGCAGTTCCCTTTCAGGGTGCAACATGTTAACCCACTACTTCCCAGAAGAAAACAGACATGCTCCACTAGCCAAATGTCTTCAAGGCACCTCTGAGTCCCCAGCTACAGCACTGGGGAGGAACTGCTAGCCTAACAATAAAACCATGGGTTCTCACCAGTTTTTTCCTCTATCCTCCTTCAGTATTACAACCCTACCCACACACACAAAGTGCATTACTCCATTTGCATCTCTTCTATGCTTCAGAAATAAGGACTTTTGGGCAATAATCACTGCATGGATCGACAGAGCACCGTTTAATTTGTGTTCTGCTCCACGACATTACACAAACACACAGTCAGGTAAGCCAGGCTGGCTTCCTGAGTGTCCAACATGCATTCCAACTACCAGGTCCAGCAATGCATTAAGAGACAGTTTATTCTTTTCTCTGTATATTACTAAGGACACAGATCACAAGCAGGGAAAATTCAATATTCCTCAGTTAGCAAAACTATAATTCTCTTCTTCTAGAGCTGATAAACAAGTTGCAAACCACAGCAGACATGTGCAACAATTTATTACAATTAAGGAAGTAGGGTTGACTGCTGCTGTTTCTTAATAAAAGAAAACATTGCTGATTCTGTTACTTATATTTTAAGGTTCTTGAAAATCAAGTACTTTATCCCATGGAAGCAGGTGTACCTTGCCAACAGTCCCCAGTACACAGGCAGGCACCAGGAGCGGGCACATTCCAAGGAGAGCGCAGGCACACACCGGGTCTTCTCGCCACCTGCCGGACAAAATCCCACTTGCACCGACCTGTTTCTGGGTTCACCGCTCGTTCGGAGGGGCTGATTTGCTACCTTATGTAATCAGTCCCTCATGAAAATACTACAAGAAAAATAACTGATGCAGACGAAAAGCAATTTTTCAAATAAGTGACTTAAAGAAGTTAATCAATTCCTCTTTCAGTGACAGAACATATACATGAAGACAGCTCACAACAAGACATGCCAGTTTCATCCAGTTTACCTTTTCCATCAAATACTGACAGTGTCTATTACTCCATCAAAAGGCATAGCTAGATCATCAATTTAAAAAAAGGCAGTCAGCTCTCCAATTCTCTACATCTTCCATAATTACACAACAACAAAAAAGAAATTTCTTTCTGAAAAGACAAGCACATTGTGAGTACAGTCTGAATCTCTCATGGGTCTCCTTTCAACAAGAACTGAAATACACATATAATGCTCTGCCTTTTTTTCAAAAGTTGCTGAACTATTTGTCTCTCAGTATCTTCCCAAAGAAAGCCTAACATCAAACATACAGAAGCGATGCCATTCTTAATCTTGGAATTTGAAGTGTCACACATATAGCTATGTTTTCAGAGAACAAATAAAAACCCCTCTGAGTTGAGGCTTTTCTAACAATCAGCTCAGTGGAATATTTCACATGCTGTAAATGGAACCAAATTCTTTAAAAAAAAAAACTCATGGCAAAACAGTAATAGCAATTACATTCAGAATAATCCCTGTTATACATTTAGGAGTTTGATTCTTAAGTGAAATCAGTAGTAGGCAAGCTCCACTCCAACCAAAATTATCAAACTTTGACAAGGTTTAAGTTCTTGTTTTGCGATCACTCTGAACAATGATGCATCCAGTCTCCTTTATTTTGATGTCACATTTTCCTTTTTAGAAGCATTTAGTCTCAACACTTGCAATAATAAGTGTTTTCTCAATGAGATAATATATTAATGTACTTTCTCTTAAGGACCCACAATTTTTCTTAATGTGTTTTGGCTGTTTCTTCAATACTTCCCACTACACATGGTCCAGCTGCTTCACGAAAAATACTCTCCTTCATTAGAGAGCAATAGTTAAGCCTTCCAACATTCAAATTAATTCAGAAGATAGTTTACCTTGCTGAAGTCTTGTGCTGACTCCCTATGGACAGAAGTTCCATTACAAATCAGCAAAGTAAGGAAGTCTGGAATAAAAGGGAACATTCTCCTAATGATCACTAGTTGCAATCCGATATTTAATAGGTAGAGGACATATAACAAGCATACCCAAAAGATTTATTCACAGTTACAACTTTTTGGAAAAGCAACTTCTTGCTAGGAATATTTGCTCAGGATATGCTCTTACTGGAAAGAAAATTTTTTATGAGAATAATGAAATACACTGAGATCCAACTTCACGGTAGGCTAGTCCTTGGCTAGCTTGATTTTTTTTCTCCCTCATTTACAGCAGGCAATCTCATAATTCAACTTTTTTTCTTACCACCTTCATCCTGTCTCAAATAGACAACCCAACAGATAGCAAAAGGAATCTGCGATCAGCCAAGTGTATATTATTACTATGAAATTATTCCATGCTTACAAAGGCAACCATAATTTCTGAATTTAACTGACCAAAAACTGAGTATCTTCCACTGTACCACATAATTGCAGTTATTCTGCAATGATCCAGAGGTTAAATGCATCCATGAAAGAGCAGCAGTTAACCAACCTCCTGGTGATTATTATATCTTTTACTCAAGTGACATTGTGTCAACTTGAGCACTTACCTAGTTCCTTAATCTCCACAACACCACAAACGGAAATTCTTAATAGATGCAAGTACCTTACTGTACTATTACTTTATTAAAAATCTGATAGAATTGGATAGAGACATATGCACCACAATTGGGCATACTGTGATAAAATTTTTTAAAAACCCCAAACAGTACTTTCTAGCTTTACTGAGGTGACAACAGAGCTGATGCTAAAAATCATCAGTCCATTGTGGTAGGGTGTAGAAGACGTAAGCAAACATGATGACCACGACACCAGTGGAGCCAGAACAATTTAAATCACAATTTATCACAACAAGGGAGAGACTGCAAGAATACTAACAGGTAAGGTATGGTAAAAAATATCAAAGTCCACATTCCCATCTGCCTCCACAGGACAAAAGTGCATTTTACAGTAACACATCTGGTTTCACACGAATGTACTAGAAAGTCTGAATAAAAACCAGAGTTACAAATACCCAGCTGCATGTGTCAAAGCCAACTGCGGTGGTCAACTCACTGAAAGTTTCAGGTCAGTAAAACAGCAGATGCTTTTAACCTAAAGCTGTTAAGAGATCAGAAGTAGCAATGCACCATCCGACACAAAAGTACTCTGATGTGAGTTCAGAAAAATTCTGGCTAGATACCTTTGCTTTGTGGAACTTAAAAAACTAACTAAATAAATAAATGTGGAGGAATGTTCATTCCCACCAGTGATCTGGAAAAAGTACATTTCCCCACCCTCCATCAGTGCCTGTAAGTCAGCAGTGTCATTCAACTCAGTTTGAGTCTCTTTGTTTTGAGACTTACAGCTATCACCAGAACCATGGGAGTACTTCAGCTTGAGGAAGAATGAGAGATATTGTTTCCAAACCATCTGCTTCCATCCTCTGCTACATTACAGTCACTTTGCAAGTACCATGGGCATGAGAACATGTCAGCTAACAGCAAGGAAAATAAAAATGTTATTTCACCAATTTAGAATTATGTCCTATTTTATTATCCTTTAACATAAGGATGCTATCCCACAGGAAATTAAAAAAAAAAAAAAGTAGAAAGGAATATATCTTATCAGATTCCAAACAATCCCATCATTTTAGGTCAAACTTTACTAGGAAGTTCAAAGAATTTTAGTATTTGCATATTTGTCAACTGAAACTGCCAAAACGGGGATCAAGTTTTACAGCAATAGCAGCACTAGGAATAAAGTTTTACAATGCTAAAAATTTTCTTAACAATATCACTGTATCGGAGTATCACTGTTAAAATCCAGGTCAGTGGAACAGTATCTTGTCCTCTACCCCATTTTTTTTTTTAAATTAATCAACCTATTCTAATTATGTATGAATACCAAATTCCTAAGACTGCTAAGAACAGTCAAAGACATTGCAATTGCCTTATAAGAACACCAAACAACACCCTAACCTACTACGCTCACCCACACCACACAGAGAACTCTCACTTTGAGGTTACCAACACCTCTCACTTCAGATTGTGAATGCAGACAGAAGTACAGACAGCAGTTTTCCTACCCTCATCACATTATTTCCCATGTTATCTCAGTTTATTTTAAAGACAGAGCTGGGATTCCAATTGGTTTAAACTTCCATTACGTACTTCTGAGACTGGAAATCAGACCAATCAAATTAGATTCATACACAAGCACACAACTCCTCAACAAAGAAGATCTCCTTGCAACTTGTTGTTTACTACTTTCTCATCAAATGTTACAAACTGTAGATGTATCAGTGTTTCAATTAACATGCTAACTGACAGACAATGAATTCACAATAGTCTGCTTTTTGTGACCAGAGGGAACAGAAGACAGCATGGAAGAGGAGACAGCATTATGGTTAAATTTTCCTCAATCCTTCCAAATATCAGTCATTTTTTCAGTTTCTTCCTGCTCTTCATGTCCTTTCCAACCTCTTTCTCCCTCTTCCATTTCCACACCTATCAATCTTCTAAGGAGTTGCAGAACCTTTTGATCTATGGCCAAAGAAGTTCATCACTATATTCTAGAGTTTTATCCCTTGTTAATCACAGATTATGATTTTATGCAGTTATCCTCTAAGTAAAGTCCAACAACAAGACGAGAAAGTTTTATTCCCAGAAAGGCATCTAAACTTCAAACACTATAAATGATTACACATTGATTTCTTCTGGTCATATAGTTTACTGCAAAACACCGCTACTCCTTTGTCTCTCATGTGGCCAATTCTACCTTGGTGAAAAGTTCACAGCCTCACTTTGGTAACTTTTCCCACTTTTCCCATTTTCTAAGTGACACTGGCAACACAATTCTAGATGACATCTTAAGATAACCATCACTAACACCACACACAGACATCTCAAATAGTACAGCAGACAAGAATAAGCCCTTATTCAGAGCCACTATTACCACACAGTCAGAAGCTTCCGTTCCATAGGTGATGCACTATATTTAACCTAGCTTACTGATCGGAACCATGTGGGTCCTACACTAGAAGAATAAAGACATCCTCATCCAACAAAAATTTTAACAGCACTAGATTTTTGATTATCTAAAACTAGAAACTGGTCCCAGTGAGCCTTTTCACCATTCAGTTTCTCTTGAAGGAAGAAGACTATTATACGGGACATCCGGAAAACAGAAGCATGGTACTCATGCAAAACAGGGATGTACTGCTTAGCTCCTACATTAATTTGTTCTCTTCTCATTCTGTACCATTAATAGGATACAGAAGAGGGTTATATCCACATTCACCTCTAATAAACTGTGCAATATCTCCTTTCAGTTCTCTCTCATGCTCAGTATATCCTGACAGCTGGAAGCTAACTGAGGCTGATGGGAAGTGACCTACTTCATCACAAAGGGGGTATTTTTAAAAACACACTGCATATGCTCACAGGACTTTTTAAGCTAGGTTAGTCTTCACTGAGAGATTATTATTTTACCTGCTTTTCCCATTATTCTTTAACTAATGATAATTTGCAGCACAAGCTGTGTGCTCAATTTTGAAAAATCACAAACTCTCTGGGAAAAATGTTAACCTCAGCTGTCACCACATGTGTATTTTGTCCACACCCAAGAATGAGCAAGAAAAGTGTAAGAATTAATAAAGCCACTAGTTTTAATCAGACGACTTAGGAAAGGATTCAGTATCTAGAATTCTGTCAAGCAGCTGAATCTACAGTTTTGTTTTAAATTCAAGTACACCGTGACTATTTTGAAAACAGTGATAGAGCCAAGTAGAGATATATTTGTATTTATACCCAGGCACCCCCAGGCACTAACTTCTTGCGTCAGCTCATCAAAGTATTATCGTTTCACAGCTCTGGACCAGGTCTACTCTGGCCTTTTGTTGTGCACAAATACAAAGTATATAGGCATGTCTATGAAGATGCATGTTCACCTCCCTCTTGCTACTACTAAATTAGATCTATCTATTGGATTAGAATTGCAATTAAGTATTTGTTAAAAGGCAAATACAGATAAAGAAATATGAAAGCAAATACATATTCATGAGTAAGGAATAAATTGAATAAAATGCACATGGGAGAAAACTCTCTAGTCTTAAAAGTTAAAAGCAACTGAACCACAGAAAACCTGTAATCATTACTTGACAATTTTAGCATTTCATAGGAACAAAAACCTCACATTTTAAAAATATTTTCAGTAATTACTCTTTGATGTTAAGCTTATTTTAAGTTAAATAAGAATATGGTTTTCAACTTTATACAGTTGTTTAGCATTCAAGCTATTTACTCAGTTCAGACTGTTTTTCTGAAGTCTTGCAAACTATTTTGGGGAGATTAGAGATAACAAACCAAGATTAGCTACTTTGGCTATTTCTATTATATAGTTTTTGTGCTTCTCACAAGTGCATCCTTGTACTTGTGCTGCATTAACTGCCAGAGTATTAATTACCTGCTCACACTCAAGCACTGAAAACCTGAATCCCTGGAAAAGAAGAACTAAAACTTAAAGAAACCCAAGTTTCAGATGCAGTTTCCTTTTGTTTTCAAGGAAGTTTACTTAAAAATAAATTCAGCTACACCCGACATTCATTATATAAAACTGAAGACAGACAATTAGTGATTTGAAAAATTTCCTACAATTTCAAAATAAAACATTTAAATAAAAGCCTTTTTTAAAATTACGTGGGTTGGCTAAGCACAATTGATACTGTCATTCGCTTATCTAACCAATTAGTGTTTCTAAAGAATGTATTTTATTTGTTCACTATCATCTATTATCTATGCGGTAATTTTGCAGCTTCTCAGAAAACAAATGGCTGTCTTACATCTGGGGAATAAAACACACAAAAGGGTGTTGGTGTGCTGTTTGAATACATGCAATTACTGGCAGTTAAGTTCTAATTAGCATAATTAGTTTTGAAACAGTTCCCATAATAACTGTCAACATTATGTCAATTTAGCTGAAGTTAATGGCATATTTAACAAAGACACACTTACTCATTTTCAGTATTATACTATTTAAAAGAGAGGAAGAGGCAAAGCTCTTTCTGAAGAAGTAGAACTGTTTTTAAAGACACTGAACATTTCTTATGTTTTTTCCTTTCAGCAATCCAACTTATAAACAAGTACTTTATATAATTAGCCCCCTCCAGGTTCCATAAAACCATTCTTACAAATTAACACTGATAAAATGGCAATAAAAAGCAACCAAAGTTCAGATGTTTGCAAATTCAGTCTTCTGTTGTTTTGGGGAAGGCAGTTTGCAGAGGAATGCCTGGTTTGGAGGGGGGAGAAATCAAGAGGTAAATCCTGTAAAATATAAAGTAGTATGCTAAAAAGTAGCAAATGTTTCCAGTCATACCTAGACAAAACATCCCGGCACTGCTTAGTAGGAAAGGGCACAAACAAAGGCCAGTTTTACTGCTTTTCTAGTTTTGATGTTACTAGAAATTATTTCCAAGTACTAAAAGATGATCCATTATTAAACTAACAGTCATTTCATTGGCATCTTTCACATTTCCACGGAGAAACCATATGCTTTACAGCATCTAATCTACTTCATGCTGTATACTCATCTCACACAACAGAAGGAACAGCCAACCTAAGCTCAATGCTTGCCATAAAGCTGAAATCACACATCCAGTCTTGACTGAATTTAAAAGCCAAGTGTATTACAATCTACATGTTTCATTTGAGGATCTTTGTTATAGTGTATTTTTATTATGTGAATATTTCATAGAGCAAGTTACCATAAAGTACTCCTGAAATATGCTCTCAGAAAGCTCTCTGGACTGTGAAAAACATTTCATGTGGCACAAAGGATTTTTTTTTTAACTTATATAAATCAGATAAACAAAGACTTCCTGCTTCTTAAAGCAAGAGATTACTATGGTCTTTTTAATTAGGAAAAAACCCACCATACAGCCAAACAAGCAATAAATCAATAAAACCTGTAACAGGAGTTTGACAGTAAACCATGACAAAGCCAAATCTGAAAAAAGTTTTCCCAATTAATTTCTGCAAATTAATTTCCTTTCATCTACACATTTATCATTATGTATCATAGAGACACTTCATGTTTAGGTTTCCATTGTTTTTATACATGAAGTTAACTAGAAAATGTTAAAATCAAGAATTTCATTCAATCTGTGTCCCACAAAATACTTTTATGCCTATAAAACTAATTAATTGCTCAATTTCAGACTTGGTACCATAACTTTAAGCATATCAGCTTATTACAATGTGAACTTAACAAAATTGTCTATATTTCAATTTATTTTGAAGCATTTTCCAAAAATTCTTCTCACAGTAATAAAAGGAAAAGTCAAAACAGTAAGTTTACAAATTATATCTGAAAATACTTATGGAGTGTCAGGGGACTGGTACAGAACAGGAGGATGACCCCTAAACTTTGGACACTGAATGAGGCAGCAGCTTCATGTTAACTCCCAATCCATCCTACCCTGAAAAGATGCCTGAAATCAAGCGAGATACTGACAGCCTACAGTGCAAGGAGTGAGACAAACTAGCTCTACCACAGTTCTCCTACACTCCTGAAAAACTCAGCACTCTTGAGATGCACACTGAACTACCTTCTAGGATCAACCATTACGTGCCGAGTTCTGCATTTCCAACCTCATTATTCTGTGATTCTGTGACCATGGAGAGAAAGAGAGCAACCAGACCAAACACAACCCATAAAAACATCCTAAAGCAGAACCACTCCTCCATTCAGCTTTCCCTTTCTATTCAGCATTGAAGACATTCCACATAATATTCTTAATGTTTTTAAGTCCACACTAATTCTCTGTGCAGACTCTAACTGTCTGTTTCACCACCACAGAATCTGTCTGTCATGGACAGTTCAAAATGCTCATGACAGAAACTGAAGAGTAGCACAAGTACGACTCAGCTGCCTCCAGACTGTGGGGAGACCTCACTGCAGTCACAACTTCCCTATGAGGGGAAGCAGAGGGGCAGGCACTGATCTCTTATCTCTGGTGCCCAGTGACAGAACCCGACAGAATGGCCTGAAGTTGTAACAGGGGAGGTTTAGGTTGAACAATAGGAAAAGTTTCTTCCCCCAGAGGGTGGCTGGTCACTGGAACAGGCTCCCCAGGGAAGTGGTCACAGCTCCAGCCTGACAGAGCTCAAGAAGCGTTTGGACAATGCTCTCAGGCACATGGTGTGATTTATGGGGTTGTTCTCTGCAGGGCCAAGAGCTAGACGGTATCCTTTTGGGTCCCTTCCAACTCAGATTATTCTGTGATTCTGTGATTTAAGGGTCCACATCAAATCTAATGCACTACTCACTCATCACAAAATCAGCCTTCTCCTACACATCTTTAAACCAGTTCTGCGGGTCTACACAGAAGCTGTATTTTTAATTTATAGTCCAACTGCCTATACTACAGGAGTGAATCATGCATAGCTATTGAACTCTACCTAAAGCAACACCTGCAGCCCATTTTTAATCAATATTCTGTAAAAAAAAATCTATCATTTCCCACAGAAAGGTTTTACATCTGTGAACCAGGGCAACGTTTTGTGCATTTTTAATAAATTATTGACAGAACAAGAAAAAAAGTTACATTTTTTGTACCCTGTTTGCAATTGCACTAAACACTAGCATGTATCTTTGACCTGTTCACTTGTCATTCTTGTCTATATTGGCTCATAACCACTACTCAGTCAGATCCACTTCAGCTGAGTATAAACCCAAGTGAGAATGACCTAGTAAAATAACTAGTAACAGGTCAATTATTTTTCAGATGAGCAAGACAATACATTTGAAGTAATTTCAACTTAGAGTGTGACCAGCTACATGAAAATTCTTAAAAAAATCTCTTCTACTTAAGGGTAAACTCTCTCCTAAGCATGATTGAAAGTTAAAGTTCCAATTACTAGAATCTAACAATAGGCCTCACAAATTCAACTCTGCCAAATCACAGAATCAAGGGGAAAAGAAAAGTATGCAAGGAGAGGGAGTGAGTCCTTCAAAAGCCTGACAGCAAAATATTTGTCAAAGGAGGCTTGAGAAGAGCTCTGCCTCTGTGACAGTAACATTAACCTCCTTAGGAGGCAAGTCTGATCAGCAGTTCCAGATAAGAAATAAACACTTCTGAGAAACCTGCACCTCCACCCTGTGCAGATTCTGCTCAGATCTGCTTAGACCGTTCTTACCTGCTTTTGCATCAGCATGAAAGAAACTGCAGTCAGGCACAGATAAAAGATGTGGAGAGACAGGAAGGAAGAAGTCTGTGGCAGACAGATATGCCATAAAACTATATAGGTGAAGAGTTAAAGGGCCTTAAGGAAGCAAGACTCACTGAATTTTTCATTAGTTTATTGTTTTATGACCATTTAAAGTACTAATTGTCAAAATGGTGCTGCATCTTCCTCTTCCTCTAGTTTAAGCATCACAGCAATACAAAAACTCAATATTGCTAGCAGAATGCCCCTAATAGTTTTGCAGATAGAAACAGACTATCAAACAGCAACATTGCCCTTTTTAAATTCAGTTAATTTGGAAGAAATAATTTTTTATTCCCCAAAATAGAAAAGATTTAAAAAGTGGGTTTAATGCAATTTAAATTCATTTCTGACCATTCATCTACTTTCTTTTTCATTTCAGTTATACATAATCCAAATACTTAATTCACAATGAACAAAATTCATAGGTTGACACTTAATTCCCTGGAAGATATTAGGGCTCAAAGCACAGAACTTCCAATAGCATTAAGCGTTTGCAGTACGTGTGGAGTCCAAAAGGGCAGACCACGTGTTGCAATCCGTATCTGCCCTGAAGAGCCACAAACAGTAGCACCACCACCAAGCAGAAGCCAGGATTAGATTTATAAGTGAAGATTTACTGCACTTGAAGTGAAATACTACTTCGGACAGATCATGGAGAAAACAGCATCTACCTATCAAGATCATATGAAAAAGAGTCATGGCGATATCTCTTCAACATTGGCTGACCATAGCTGCCTTCAACCTGAATACTGTGTTTAAAAATCCAAAACAAATTGCAAAATAAGCTTCTCCTAGAAAGCAGATATGGATCAACAAAGTTTTAATGACTAGCTAAAGGCAAGAGAGGGGGGAGGCAAAGCATTAATAAATTTCAACACTTCTTAAGATATTAATATACAGAAACACAAAGCAGTGAAACAGATGCGTGAAACCAAAAAGCTGAAAGTTCAAGTGTATGCTGTATCTCTGCCCTTTCCTCTTCCCTTATACTTTTATCCAAAAGACTTCATTAAACTCTTGCTTCACACATCTGTGTCCTCATGACAACTAAGTACTTTCAAAAGTGTTAACAGACATACATAGAAAAGAATGCTCAGGAGAAAGAACAGTTGCCTTCTATAGCATGCATTTTTTTTAAGGAAAGAAACCATTTAAATGCAAGCAGCTATATTAATGCAACATTCAGCCCAGACTTTATGCAAAATCCAGTAACCCAATTCAGAGTTACTGCTACCATAAATGTTATTCAGCCGCACTCAACATATTAAGTAATATTGTGTGTAGGCATGCATTAGGTACTTCAAAAATGCAGCATAAGGAGAAGAGATAGTTCTGGAAATAGACTCTGGTTTGATCCCCAACCTCTGGTTGGTGATCCCCATCACCAACAGACACAACGATAATTTTTTTTGGTACATTTCTAGCATTGAAAGAAAGTTACTCACCAAACTAGCAGTGAGTGAAGGTGCTGACTGTCCAAATGTTTGGTAGCGCATCCGAACAAGATTAGTGGTTTCTATAGGTTGCCACAGCTGCTGTCCAGTTGCACTGGGAAGCAAATATTTGCCTGTCAAGTTCAGAAAGAGTGAGTTAAAATGTGACATGTTGCAGTTGAGGCAATGCAATGGACAGTTTACTGTAACAGTCTTGCCAATGTGAAACATCATTCACTGCAGCCCTGATCAGAGCTGATTCCAACAGAATTCCTGCCATTCACTTGCTAGTCCTGCACATCATCCTTCCACTAGACACAGTTCTCTGTTCAGAAAACTGTACATTTTCCTACAAGAAACACATTTAAAGCAACAAGAGATGCAAACATCTAGAATGCTAGTTCTGAAACTTAAAAATGAAAACAATAAAAAAATATTAAGAAATATTCCTCTATTTACCCCTTGAAGGAATAAGGTTCTGAGTCTGAGGGACAAAGTGATATTTATTGGAATAAGACACTTACCACACGGACAATTACTCAATTCTGTGTGTGAGGACTATTCTGCTTCTATTCCAGAATTCCTCATAATCTACCTAATATGCATCACTCAATTCCTAAGAATCTTTATCCAGTGTCCCAAGATGACCAAGGTGCAGGCCAGCTGCTCTATGCATCACTCAATTCCTAAGAATCTTTATCCAGTGTCCCAAGTAAGGGGAGATGACCAAGGTGCAGGTCAGCCGTTTCTTAGGAGTGTTTACATGGGACTCAGTGCCTGTGCTCTCCGCTCAGTGGTGTCACTTCGCTGTGGGCAGGAAACCACGAGCCCAGGGCCACACTCCCCATCACCGAGTGACACCACTCGGAATTGCCTCCCTACAGGTACTAAGGAGGCAGACCACATCTCAAGCTCATGAAGCCTAAGCTACAAACTAGCAGCAAGGAGAATATCCAGGGAATTATACTAAAATGACAAGCATGTATCAATACTGTTAATTTCTGCTTACTTTCATCCACTGTCAAGAAACAATCTATATACTGGTCTTGACAATACATCCACCTTAAGTTTTGCCTATCTCTGCAAACAATGCAAAAGTGAGACAATCACATTAATAAAGCAAATGTCTCCTCTTGGAAGACCAACAGGCTGATGCAAAACAACAATTCAGAATCTTATTTTGAATCAAATCTCAGTTTAAAAACACAATGCAAGATGTTGATTGAACAAATCAAGTGAAAAATATCTCCAAACCACATGGGCTAAACATTTGTTTTCTGAAATCTTTAAACTCCACCTCATTAATCTTACCATCTAAGATAGCTATGAATTGGCTATGAACCTGACCAGTGACACAGGATATGTACCCTGGTAAATCAGCACAGGTTTGCCAAGAAATCAAAAGCCTCAGCTTTATAATTCTATGTTAACAGTAGATCCAGAGAGAGTAAGTGACTGTCTTGGAAGCTAAAAGTTCCCAAGCAGCAGCATAGGATAGTCTTCCAACACTTTCCAATTAGTCTTCCAAATGCGCTATTGTTCTCTGTTACACTGGTAAAGCAGAACCCATAAACATTTTTGCACCCAATTTGCTAACAGCCTGCCCAAGACTAGAAGAAAAATGTACTACAAAGCTGTGGTTTCTTGCCCATTTATCTAGGATAACATTTCCCAGAACTGGAAAACCCAAATTAATTTCCCATCTACTCTCTCTGCTTCGTTCCATAAAATTTTGGTTCTCTTTTTGCATAGGCTCCTATCATCCTCAACTACAAAGGTGCCATAAAGAGCTTAAGGCATTGATTGTAATATACACATCTTTGATATTCCATTAATGTCAATCCTCAAATATACCAGTGACATATGCAATCAGAGAGAGTTTTATATCTATCACCTCAAAAGGTTAATACCTTCTCATCTGGACAGAAAAAAGAGCATTAGGAAGTGACTGCAAAAAACTAAGTTATACAAACCTTCCACTTAAATAGGTATGTTTTACTTCTTTAATGCTTTCTACATAAAAAGAGGTCTATGCCTTTTCTTTCCTTCCTTTTTGACTCTACTTGTCAGACACTGGTAAGAAGTAGTTCTTGGAGAAGGGTGAAATCAAACATTTCCTAGTGCTGCGATCCATAGGTTTCCAGACTTCCAGCAGCATCCAGACAGCTCCAAAGAAGCCAAATCAGCAAAATGCTTCAGCAATATGTATTTTGTCAAGTAGACATACAATACACATTACTCCTTCAGAAACTCTATATTAATCCCCTCCAGGAGCCCTAAGGAAAATTATGTTAAATAATTTACAACTTCATCATTGTAGCATAATATTAGGGCATTTTATCCTCATAGAAATCAATATTTGAAAAGCAGTAAATCTTCTCCACCTGATCCTTTCAAGAAAAGGTTCATTCTATTAAAGTTTGTTCTAAAACTGGGGAACATCATCACTCTTTAGTTAACAAGTGCACTTTCTCACAGGGTGCTGTGGTTTAGGAATGGTATTCCCAAGCTTAGTTTTCCAGTAAAAAAGAAAATTGTAAGCTGCTCCCCTCCCACTCTAGTGGGACACACAAAAGGCAGAGATCAAGG
Source organism: Passer montanus (assembly GCF_014805655.1). NCBI lineage: Eukaryota > Metazoa > Chordata > Aves > Passeriformes > Passeridae > Passer > Passer montanus. The sequence goes on along the minus strand of NW_024366815.1, from coordinate 11,675,535 downwards.
ACTGAGGTAAGGACATTTACTAGAAACAGCAATGAGATAAGAAAATGAACAGCAACAGCAACAATACTAAACACAAATATATCCACAAAGAGAGGGTTATTTATATGCAAAAATGCTCAATGAATCCAGGACAACAAAAAACAATGGCAGACAGACCCTCTGCCCACCACACTTCCTCCAGGATGAGGAAAAAACCCTGTTCTTCTTCGAAGCAAGAGAAAGAGACCCTTTCCCTTACCTTTCCTGCAATGAGATAGAAAGGTAATGAGTAACACTTGGGTCTGGGCCTTGCCCACCCAGCACAGCACATGGCAGCCCAGAACTCGGGCTCAGTAATCCAGCAAGCTCAGCCACCCCAGCAGCCAGCAGGACAGCACACACCACCACACCCAGTACTATAAAGAAAATTAACTCTGTCCTGGCCAGAACTAGGACATGGGGTTGAAACCAGTCTCAAAATCAGACACGAGGCCATTCTCAGACTGCAGTAATTTTCATTTTGTATGAATCCCACTTGAGCCTCCCAAGAAGAAAGACGGAAGGCAATCATTTCCATTTAGTACACAAATTAACATTGTTTTAAGCCAAAAAGGTTTAAATAACAAGATAATTTAGTCTAGGAGGAGAAAGATATATGATAAATAAGGGTTATTATAAATGCTTGTACTTACTTTTTGTTTTAAATGTGCACCAGCTCCAAAATATGGACAGCTAATAGAATCTGTAGCTTACCACATGCAAGGCATTCTAACAGCCACCTTTACTATTTGTCCTTTACAGTAATCTATATTTTACTCTGTTTTTACCTTGCTCAGACATCTGAAAGAAAGTCTAAGATATCTTGATAGAGAGGCTAGAGGAAATGCAATCCCACACAGCAACAGAATCTTGTACTAAGCCCTTCCTTGAACTGTAATATTTTGCCTGACTCACAAGAAAGCAGAGTGGATTTACTCAGTACCATATAGTCAGTATCTCCACTGCAAGAATTCATTTAATATTTCATTATTTTTTCTGCACAAGTAGCATCAAGAAATATTTAAAATAATGTTGGGGGTGTGTCTGTTGAAAAGATAAATTAGGCAGTAAATACTATCAAAATAGCCAGTGAAATCGTGAGCATGTGTGATGCTGGAATTACCCCTCCTCCCATCTTTATCCCCAACGGCAGCCTTGAAGGTACCACAGTTTTCACAAGGTACTAGAATTAAGGTAAGCAGACTGTCTAGAACTCCAATTCTTCCTTTCATAGTACACAGGCATTTAAACAAAGAAACGGCATACAAGAAATATGCTTTCTGAAGAGGCAAAATTAGCCAGACCTTAGACAAAAAGATAAATCTCTTATCTGAGAACAGAGCTAACCTACTGCATTTAACCATTAAAAGATAAAACAGACCCTGCCCAAAGTGAGTTAATCATCCACTCTCCCTCAATTCCTCCAATAATAATTAAAAAAAAAGTTAAAAATCCCCTCATACTGTCCACTCCCCCTTTCCCTTGACATTATAGCATTCCTACACTTTTTTTGCTATAGTTTCATTCATAATTGTATGCAATTTACTGCATTTACATTTTCTTTGACAACCCTTGATTTTACACATATCCACACTTTCCCTTATAGTGATTTCAATGCCAGTATTACACAAAAAATTTGACTGAAATACACTATTATTTTCACACCGCATTCATGTCTGCCTTCAAGTTTAATGGTCCAAGCAGCTGCTTTCCTTTTTAAGTGAAGTTATTAATGAGGGATTCATCAGGGACTGAGAGGAAGGCTTCAACTCCACCTCAACACTTCCATCTTAATTCAGTATTCTGGCCCACATGCAGCACAGAACATTGCCAGCATCCAGACCACGGATACACTGGTAGTAATGTTCATACTATATTCATAAGCTATTGATATTGAGTCATCCACTGACAGAGGTCCCCTCCTCTTCAATTCCAAAATGTTCATTGTTGACTTCCTCCACTTTCTCTGCAGAAGCTTTGCTGGTATCTTTGTCTCCCTTCCTCTGCCTGAAACTATCAGAACAGCCTAAAGCAGCTACACTGAAACTAACTTCCCATATCTGAATGCAAACCTAGTTAGTCCAGCACATTTATCAAAATACATTCTGACGAAGGGTGGTTAAAGTTGACTATGTAATGGAAATAATTTAGCCTTATTTAATAGTATTACCTCATCATAGGTAACACATCACTGCAGTTCAGTGGCATCATCCCCTTGAACGTGCCTCCTGCATATCTAGATTCACACGTAATGAGTATTTGTTGAAAGTCCAAATGGAATCATTAATTCTTACTTCTATTCTGTTCAGCATGCACCTATTCATTATATGACATCTTGTATAAGGACAAAATTACTTGTATAAGGACAAAGAGACTAAAACCACATACACTTCCACAAAAATCAGCCACAAAAGGCAGGCTTTGCTTTATTCTAAACAGAAAAGTTTTTCCTACTGTTGAAGTTCTCTCCTTCCTCTGTCCCTCTCAAATGCATATCACAATAGGACAGCAGAGAATTACTAAATAAGCTTGAATCTAACACCTACAAATCTTCCATTTTCAGTTAGAATTTAGAAATAACTTTGTCTCTGATAATTAAGCAATTGCATATGATTAAAAAAATGTTGTGGCATCCAAGTAAGATTTTACCTTTACAGAAGTACTTAGGACAGTGTAGATTGCACTGCTAGAAAATCTGAATTGCAACTAGTCAAAATGCAAAAATAAATACAGAGGAAGCATCTTGAAAGTTTTTAATATAAATATTTTTTGTTAAATAGTAGAAGCAGTTTTCCACTACACGACTGGAAACAGAAGACAGGCATGTACTTTGCTAAAATAGAAGAATCTGAATTTGGGCTGACAGCAGCTACAGACTCAATTAGTCCAAAGCAAAGCTGTGCATATGATTACAGTGTACCACAGACTTACCAGAAGCTAGCATCAATGTGTTTGTGTTAGTTGCTGTGAAATAGCAGTCTTCAAAATAGCCTCTTGCCATCTGGACATCTTTAATGCAAGGGCCAAGAAATACTTATTTCAAATTTTCAATTAATTATCTTGTAAATTCACCATAGGTATTTATGACACAAGTGCCGAATATTTTTTAAAAATACAGAAAGCTAGGTACTTCTCTCTCAATGGTTTACTTTAAAATCTAACTGATCTTATCTAAAGAAACTATGTTCTAGACAAGTCAGACTTGCCAAGTAGTTTCAAGTGGGTTGATAATTCCACACTTCTTTTTGGGGAGCCTTAGGAGCATGAGCTACCTCAGAGCAACAGCAAAAAGCCACAGTAGAAGAGAAAACTGGACTCTACTGCAGAGTGCTCTCAATCATAAAAATGTTCTGAAAAGAAACACAGATATTTTATATCACATAAATATAAAGTGATATAATTTTTTGTGTTTTATATTTTAAAACACAAAAAAAAAAACCCCAGAAGAGCTGGGTTCATTGATAGGTCTTGATGTGAACAGAAGTAAGACTGAAGCCACCACCTGCCACCAGTTCACCAGAGAAGCAACAGCAGTCCCAACATATCCAAAGCAGCCACTGTTACCAGATGATAAATTGTCTACACCTGGTGAGCTAAAACAATGCTTCTTCTCCAAAAACTACTGGCCTATGGAACTGCACAGTGTCTAACTGCGTAAGAAGGAGAACTGCAAGTTCACCAGCCCCTGCGCCCTGCCAACTTGCCAACTCAGGCAGGTCGACTGAAACATTGGGATCTACAACCACCAGGGACCACCAGAGAGACCCCCAGGACAGAAGAACATGTGTGTAAAGGGGAAGGAAAACATGTTAATGATTTCAGGGAAATTATTATCATATTCTGGGACAATCAATCAACATGTATGTGAAATACAGTATATGAGCAGGAACTTCCCTATACTCAAAATGCATGACTTTAGGAAAAGCTATTCCCCTGTGCATATGGACAAATAAAGAATGCTTGTTTCTTAATGCTACATTGGTGTCAATAACTTATGTATTTTACTGAATTTTTGATAACACCACTGCCACTCACAAACTGCCTGAGCAGCAGAGGTGAAGGCCAGTGAAAGCTGGAAGCAACATACCACCACCACTTTCACCACCTCAAGTAAGTGAAGCCTCACTCCACGTTCAGACATCTCCCACCTTCAAGGTTCAAGTTAGGGCACTTAGCTTTACTGCCTCAAATTGAACTCCTGTAGACATCCTGTAGAAAATTATGGGGACACTTTAAATTTTAGGGTCTATTTTCACATCTAGGGTCAAGGAGGAGGGGTGGAATAAAAGCCCATCATTCCCATCAGTTGTTAACCAGAAAAGAGTGGATGGATTTGAAGTCATTACTAGGAAGCTTCTCAGTATTTTGCCTTATTCTATGTAGCTGCATCAGCAAGTTTTACTTAAATTTCAAATCACCACCAACAAAAAAAAAAAAATTACCATTTTAATAATGTCATTTTTATTGCCCAGAACTTAAAGGAGGATGTTTTGCATATTACTCAGCTACACATGGTGAACAATGCCATTTGCCCAGAACTTAAAGGAGGATGTTTTGCATATTACTCAGCTACACATGGTTGAAGCTAATGAACAATGCCACTTTCCCAGTCTGATGCAGGAGGTGAAATTTTCATTTCATCCAATTTGTCCCCTAAACATAAAATTGTTCAGGTAAGTCTATAATTACAACTACCTCAATTACAAATTCTTTTGTTTCTGTAGAAGAAGCCTTCGTAAAAAATCCTATTACACTCACTATAGTTATTTTACTTTTTGATGTACTATAAATCTCCTAAAATGCTCTATATTTGTTTCACTTTCTAAAATTAGATGAAGCAGTGGCACCCCCCGGCACATGGTATGATTCCTTGGGTCGTCCTGAGCAGGGCCAGGAGTTGGACTCATTCATCCTTGTGGGTCCCTTCCAGCTCAGGATATTGTAGGGTTCTATGATTCTGACAATGTATGAAAAAATAAATGTGGCCCACCAAAGGCAAAAATTTGGGGTGAGATTATGAACTTTAAAAAAACCACAAAAAACTGCAGTAGACCTACCTTAAAATTTCACCAACATTGGCAGAATTGTAACTGGAAAAGAACATACCAAGTTTTGGACCACAAACTAGTAGGATGAAAGTTCAGATCTGTTTAGATCTGTACCTAAAAATACATATATCTATAAAAAGAAAATGAAGCCTCCATTAACTACAAAGTCATGCAGAATCAAGCCTGTTTATAAATCAACCACCAAGAAGAAGTCAGAAATAATGGTTCATGCATGGAACAAAACTCTGTCACTGGAAGTAATTTAAAAGACAGTACAAAACTTTGCTGATAAGCAAATTACTCTGAGTTCCCTTGCTAACAGATACTCGCTGAAGTTATATTGACTATTTGCAATTTATTATTGAAGGACTGTGACAGCAATGTAATTCAAAAATTCACTATTGCTCAATTCAAACATTATGTGAATAATTGCTTCAATCAGTGGCCAATACTCTTGGCTCACAACTCTCCACCAGCTCAACAGCTGGGGTTTTGCTGACAGAATTTATGGTATGAAATAAACATCTCCCATTGCACTATGAAGAACATACCCAGCAACCCATAACTGACCTTAAGACAAACATTAAATTATGTGCTAACATGGTCTTTTCTCTACAGTGATCCCTTGTCTCATGTACATGTTGTTATGCCCCATAATTAAATCCCTACATACTTACAGTAGTTTTTTCAAAAGGCAGAGTTTCCCAATAGAAAATCCTGCTCCTATTTTCACTGGAAAACATCTATAAATGTTTCCACTCAAGCTGTCAACCTTCATTCGAAGGATTAAGTACAGGAAGTGTTTGTTCCCTCTTCTCAAGTATTCCTCTACATTCAATTTATGCTAAGGCAATTGACTTGGAGAAAGCAAGTATGTGGTCAAATCATTTGCTTTACAACATCCACTAGAGACCACAGGGAAAAAAACATGAAAACTTAAGCCTTTAGGAGTATAGATCATGTGTTCTTGATGCGCAATTATAGTTTATTCATAAATATGCTGCAGTCAGTTTTGCACTAATGAGCTCAGGTACTAGCAACAACAGGACTGCAGCCTCACACACCTCAAATTTGGTTAATCAGCTGATTAAATACAAGCATATAGCTAAGTCCAGGCAAGTGGACTGGACTTTAATGTGTGCTTTTACAGTTTCACTGCTAAGCATACTTGAACCAGCTAATTCAACAGCTCTTAGGGTACTTCTTAAGGAGCTACAACTCAAACCTCAGAAATTTAACAAGAATATTAATTTTCTCCATTTTTTGTTTTTCCACTAGGACAAATGACTCTTAACAATTCTCAAGCTGTTTTTATAAGTGTCCCAAAGAGGGTTAAACTCTATTTCTCCCTCCTTCTAAATTGGCAGCTTGCAAACATATCTGCTAATTAGGCACTCTACTGCTACAGTTCGCTTTGATCTCAACAACAATCAACTTCTCATGTTCTGATGATACAAGCACGATTAAGCAGCAATCGAGGAGTTAAAGGCAAAATAATGAGACAGGAATACAATATCTTCTGTTCTCATCTCATTCTATTACACGGTGCAGACTCCAGACACGTCAAAGAATATGGAAATTATCTTGCTAGGCACACAGGGAAGTAAAAATCAACTCCACTATGCAGGCTGATTGAAGCCTTAAATGATGAAGGTAACTGACAATGACAAATATAACCTAATGTCATCTCAAACACCAGCACACCAAGAACCATCTAAAAATGCGTATTTCATAGCAGAATATATTTACTTCATCTGGAGAAGACAGCTCAGTACTGAATGCATTAAAAAAAACCAAACAAAAAACCCTCCACAGTGTATTTCCTCAGCCACGTAATTATAGAATAGATTGCCTCTATCTCTTTCTACTAATTCTGGAATAAGTTTAACACATGGCAGGGTGCTTCAAGGAAACCTTTGAGGAAGGCAATTGAAAAGACTGCCAGATATGCTCTGGGTAGGCAGTGAATGATGAAGCATGTTGTGCTTGTGTCATGCACACATGGCTGCTGAACCTTTCCACCTCTGTAGCCCAGAGCCCAGTGGTGTTAGCCCCTGTGCTGGACTGCTACTCTTCCTCTGCTGCTGTTGGGGAGAGCCCTCAGGCAGCTGCAGCTAGGGTACATCCAGTCCTAACATGTGGCACAATGAAAGCCATTTTGAAATACTTCTCTTCTGATATGAGAAGGGAAGAAAATGCAGGAAGTAAAATTTCCCATTAAAAGGCACATCTGATAGAGCTTTGGCACGGGCAGTCACTCTTACTCCACATCCTACAGCACTCCAGCTTCTGGGGCTGGGGACAGGCCAAAAGAGTCCACCAAGCTGTATCCCCAGAGACAGCTACAAAATCATAGGGCTTTCTATGGAGTGGTGTAATCATGTATTGTATTCATATATTCCTGGTGTAAATATGTAAAATTTCTTCCATTACATCTTCCAAACAGGAAGAAATTTTTATTATGTACACAGTAAAAACGGAACACTTCCTCGTATCTACACCAGGAGTCCATCATTACTAGAAATAACCCTGTTTTTAAATGTTGTCATTAAACTAATGATATCATCACTATGACAAGCAATTGTATATTATGGGAAGGTCTCATTTCCAAAGAGGTTTCAAAGTAAAAGTCACATGATTGTACAAGTTCAGTTTTCCCCAGTCACCGAGTTGTACCAAATAGCTGAAACTCTTAAGATTTCATGAGCTATTCTCCATTTTAAACAATATTAATGATAATTTATACAGCCAAATGTTTGTGAAAATTCTGCTACTGCCAACTGCTCCTCAGTATGAACAGGGAAAACCTCCTCTTCCAAGTCCTGCCAGCACATGCCAACCTATGGATAAGAGAACAGCTTGATTTTCATGGTCCATAAAGCTGTTGATCTTTCTGCTAATTAGTGTTAGCAGAGTGATGAATCTCTGAAGCAAAAAACAGACTGAGAATTCCCAAATTCATTTCAAATCAACCACAGATTAATTATACAGGAATAACAACAATTGCTGAGTGTATTTGGATGACTGATGACTCAGAGGTGGAAAGCTGATCAAAGCTTTAAGAACATTAAAGAAAAAATACATAAATCACAAGTTATTTTTTTCTTAGCTCTTCATGATCTGTAGACAATACGTGATCAGAAGACGATGATGTAATTTTACTAACATAGTGCTTTAGGATCCTTGGATTAAAGATTCTATAAAATGAAATTAGTATGTATTATGTTACCTGTACTTGTGTAAGATCAATATAAGCCTAGCAGATAACAGCCCTACCACAGACACAATTAGCCCACCAGGAAGTCTCTTCCAAGTAGTTAATGGTGAGATAACAGTAGGTGAGATAAAAAGTTCAAACTACAGGTAGCTAAAATGTATTTTTTTTCTTTATATATAACAGCAGAACTTATCAGTACGGTATAAAACAACTGAGTTAGCTGCAGTACACTCCAAAATATGATCTCTTCCCAGAAATATGTTCTCATATTTTTCAGAAGTAGAAAGGGAGATAGCAATCTCCAAATGCTGCACAGCAACTGAGAACCCAGGACTGCACTGCCCTTCTCGTCTCGGGGTAAAGGGAGGAGCAGCAGCGGGACATGAAAGTCAGGGCAATTTGTTTTGCTTGTCCAAGTGATTTGCTAGGTTAACCCTCTCCACAGTAAAAGCTCATTTAATTTCCATCCTTTCACATTACCTTCTGCTGTGGATTCTGTTTAAGCATCTCTGAACACAGCAAACTAAAATCTGTAGACAATTTAAGCCAAAAGCCCTCTGACTACAGACAGCCCTTTGAAGTTTGTGGAGATCAAGACAACCAGCCACCACAGAAAAGCAGCTTTTTTAATTAAACATCTTTTCTTCTGATTCGAAACAAGTTTTAAAGTCCCAGTCTGTGTACCATTAGAAATCCTTAAGAAGGCAATCTAAGGCTACAGCAAGGCATTTAAATATATGCGTATTAAACAAAGCTGATCCCACCTACCACACTTTCCTCACAATCACATACTTTCCCCATCTAGCACACTGCCACTGCCCCTGCACCCAGAGGGCACCAGTATCCCTCTGAAGTAATCCTCTTTTCCCTCTCTATCTGACCTAGGGCTATGAAACAAGCAGCTGCAGCTCAGCTTTGTGACAGGGCTTATCCTGCAGTTCAACAACCTGTGCAAGGATTGTGTTTAACACTTTCTGTAGCACAAGCAAAACTTTTAAAGATCCAGTTTACTTCCCAGACAAATGGTGTGGCAAGCACTGTTATGGGCATGTGTTCATGTAGGGAAGGGGGAATCTGGAGCAGGAGAGAAGTTAGGACACAGCTGAAGAGAAAAAGGCAAATACTCATTACAGTGTAAAGTAACCATGTTATCAAAAACTTTATAACCTGTTGGAAATATGACCTTTCTAATTAAAAGATTAATTGATCATAAATTACATTCAAGTTATTTTACTCTGAGATTGTTTTGTCTGATGAATGCTTATGTTTAGTAACCACAGTTATGAAATACTATTTTTCATCTTGTCTTTCTATTAAACAAAACTTGTTAGCACTTCACAACAAGAATTACTAAGGGAGATTTGCTAGACTAATAGCAGGCCACATACTATTTTCATTCCAAGCTTAGTCTCTGTTTTTCCAGAAGTCTTCCAGCTTGACAATGAAGATTAAGGAACACAATACTGTTGCAACAATTATATTGAAGGAGTTTTTCCAAAATATAGTAGCATGGTGTATGCAGGAACCACTATTTGTTTCTTTTATCGGACAAACATTAATTAGTGGCTGTGTAGCAATTTTCTGCAGAATGCAATAGTAGATTTATTCTCAAAAACATTGATTTAACTTTTTTTCCACTTTGAAAAGCATTCTTTGCTTGTCACTGAAAACACGTGGCTGCTGGATTGCTTAAAACTGTGCAACTCAGGGAAACAATTTTGGCTCTAATTTACCTAAAGCTGTATCAAAAATATTTTCAGTTTCTATCCTCCCTCTGCAGGTTTCCAGCCCTCTTGTCCCTGATCATCATGATCAGTACATTATGATGTACTGGTGACCCAGTACATCATTCTCAATTTTTCTTATATTCATATGTAAAGAGTTTTGTAATGTAGCTTCCTAGTAACCATAATCTTTCAGGTTTTGCAAATCTCATTCAATATACTGCAACAATATAGATTTTATTTCCTCTTGTATGTAGTGCATAACATTATTCCCTCCTGCAAAGCTCAATAAACTCATTTATTTGTGATCTATTCCCAGAGGTAAAATCCCTATATATTTACCTCTATTAGTATTCAGCCCTACAGGAATTGAACTATTTTGTTTTATATGAACAAATAAATTTTGGTTTGTTTGTTTTCACTGTTAATACTGCTTTTGCTCTATGGCTCAATAATACTGTTTTTAACAGCTAAAGGAAAGGGAGAGTAAAATACAAAGTGCAATTCACCTTTCTAACATCTGCAGTGAGCAACATGCATCAGCGTAAGAATATTCTGCAAATTTGTGAGCTAGGAGTCTTGTCTCTTGCTTCACTTACTCCCACCTACTGTATTTTAGGAGTTGCATATTTTTTAACAAGAGAGGCAGAGACTGAACTGAAAATAATTTCAAAGATACTTTTCCTAACTATTTTCCAGTGAACTGATACCCACTGTTAAGCTAGCACCTAAAGGCATATTAAACAAAAGAGAAGAAATAATAAAGGAATACAGTAAAAAGTAATAGTGATGTTAAATATCAAGCACTTTCTCAAATTACAGGCCTCCAAATATTTTTCCCCCTTTATGGACCAGGAATATTTTTTCAAAAACATTAAGACTTTAATAGAAATTTGGGAGGGAATGTGTGATCATAGAAGTTATCCCTTACCGAGCACACATCAGCTCACCATTTTAAAAGAAGGATTTATTATGTACCACTTTTTTTTTTAATGACACTGTGATTCTTGTAGTTTCAAGCCATGGTGGCAAATCACTCTCAAGCATTGAAGAAATCTTAAAAAAACCCCAAACTTCAGTATGTTAAAAAAGGGACATAAATACATGACCAAAGCAACACTGCATTAACTTCAGATTACTGAACATTTGAAACAACTCTAGGAATTAGTTCTCTATGTGCAGTGGTTTCTTGAAAAACAGTTTCTAAAAAATCCCTAAAGAATATAAAGAACTTTCTGTCATCAGAATGAGTTTGATTAATTTAATCAGTATCATGAAAGCTGTTAAGATATTTAAATTATTTTAAGATACCAAAGCCCTAGTGTATTCAGGTTCATTTAAAGTGCATTGGTAATAAAGCAGTTTAACATCATTGCACACTATATTCCCAAATCCTGACATGAAACCCTGCACAACAGATTGCATGCAGACAAAAAGCCTATCCATTTTCCTTTATAAAGGCCTCAAGCAATAATTCAAGCACAGAGATAAAGACTAGAGACTACGGCAGCCAAGCACAATTGCTATGTTTGTTTTTGATTAGGCTGTCTTCTTCCTCTTTATCTGCACGGCTTATACAGCAAAGATCAGTTTTTAAAGACCACCGCTCCACTTTAAAGTTAGACTAAAACAAAATTAAAGAACCACAGCAGCTCCTGCTAAAAAAATAACCATGCTGGCAGTTTCTAGTCTCACTAAAACAGTAGTCTGGTTTACATTCCAAGCCTTCAAAGCTGTAACACTCCAGAGCTGCCAGAGAGTTTACTGAAATGGCTAACAAAATTGACACTTTTCTGCTGCAGGTCACTTTAAAAAGCCCATATGGATGACAAATATTTCTACACTGTTTCTGAAACTTTCATAGCAACTCATAATAAAAATGAAGTTGCAAGGGAAATTATTTTTACTTGAGATAATAAACACCATTTCAACTTCTTCTAACCTAAATTTCATGTACTTGATTCTAATATCAATCAACATCACTTGGACAGATAAAATAACTTCCTCACGAGAGGAAGAGGAGGGGCAAGCACTGATCTCTCATCTCCAGTGAGCAGTGACCGGACCTGAGGGAATGGCCAGAAGCTGAAACAGGAAGGTTTAGGTTGGGTGTCAGGAAAAGGTTTTTCACCCAGGAGAGGTCAGGCACTGGAACAGGCTCCTCAGAGAAGTGATCACAGCACCAATCTTGACACAGTTTGGACGATGTGTTTGGATGATGCTCTTAGGCACATGGTGCAACTCCTGGAGATAGTGCTGTGCAGGGCCAGGAGTCAGACTTTATGATCCTTGTGGGTCCCTTCCAAGTCAGCATATTCTGTGAAATTTCTATCTTCCGGTAAATTTACTGAAATCTATTGTCCCTCTGACCAAGTACAACAAATTCCTCTATTACCCAAAAGGTTTTTCACCCAGGAGAGGTCAGGCACTGGAACAGGCTCCTCAGAGAAGTGATCACAGCACCAATCTTGACACAGTTTGGACGATGTGTTTGGATGATGCTCTTAGGCACATGGTGCAACTCCTGGAGATAGTGCTGTGCAGGGCCAGGAGTCAGACTTTATGATCCTTGTGGGTCCCTTCCAAGTCAGCATATTCTGTGAAATTTCTATCTTCCGGTAAATTTACTGAAATCTATTGTCCCTCTGACCAAGTACAACAAATTCCTCTAACTATTACCCGTTAGGCACTTTAGAAACATGTTTGATTCAAATTCTAGTTAATTTAATTTTTTAATACAGTCATAATTTTTAATATTTCATTTTTATTATTTATATCTATCATTTATACTTAATTTTTTTTAATACAGAAGTCCCTATTTTTTTATATTTAATTTGCTCTACAATCAAAACCAATCACTCTTCAGTGACCATCACTGCCACAGAGGTACCAGTCACAGTCACAATACCAGCACCTAGTATCTAGAAGATGCTACCAGGGCAGGGAGGGCCTAAGCCCTCCTCAAGCATCCTGCTACCTCTGCATGGCTCCACAGAGGAGAAGCTGCAGTCCACAGCTTGTGGCTAGTTGGTAATGCTGTTCATCCCCTTTGAGTATTCCACCACATAAATGATGCCAAATTGTATTTTCTTTGAAGAAATCATATTTAAAGGCACCCTCCACACACTTCAGCTCCTAAAGGAAATAATATATAGGTGATCCCATGGATGGATGCACATGAGTCAGCAAGATAAATGCCACAGTCATGCAAATCTCAAGATAGGGGTGACATTCAGGCCATCTACCAGCAGCCCCAAAGGCAGAACCTCAAACATGACTCAGCTCAACAACAGTCAAGGATGCCATAAGGAAGAGACTTATGGAAACTCCAGGTGTAGCTCACACTTCCCCCAAAGAGTTCAGCCACAAGGCAAACACCAAGGATCAAGGTGCCATCAGCTCCTTGTGCTAACCCAGGTGACACTACACATACCCCGAACTCACCAGTCAGAGCTCCTCCAAGGCTTCCTCTCCTGAGCTGTCTCCCATCTTCACTCAACTGCCTCTTGAATTTAGGAGACTTCCCAAGGCCAGAAGACACTTCAGGACTGCTGGATTTTCGGAAAGGCATAGGTGGAGGTGACAGTATGTGATCAAGCTGCAAAGAAACAGAAAAAAAAATACATACCTATACTGTTTAAATGCTTATCTTCATTGAAAGAAAAATGTAAGTTATATTCAACTAAAGATTATGACATCATTTGGGAAAAAATGTTCCCAAAGATCTTAAGGTAACTAATTTGCTAGCTGAAAAGAAAAATTTTTCAAGTGTCAGATTTGTGTCTGGCTGTGTAAGAAAGCCATCTTCCTCTTGAACTCCACCTCCAACCACTCTCACCCAAAGAGCATTGTGCACAGAGGTCCCTTCTCAAGATAAAAGGGATCATACTTCAACTTACACAACCTTCCATAAAGCAGCATTTCTGCAGCTGTGAACCACCTGATTTGGAAACCTATTCCAGACACCCACTGGCTCTCCAAATGTTTTTCTTTGACAAGTTTTCCCCGCGTCCATGTCACCAGACACTAGATGGCACTGCACATCAACTGTAAACCACTGCCCAGCCCAGGGAAATAATAACAGATTTATCAACGCCAGTGAGAAAAAAAAATTAAATTATCCTGTTTATAAAAGCCACATTAATTTACACTGACTCTGAAGTTAAACGGAAATACAGATCCTCATTCTTCAGACTGGGTTCCTGTCATCATAGTTACAAAACATTTTAGCTGCCTGGTCTTGACAATACATCCAATGTCTTGCCATCTGATTAAATCCACTAAAACTAGACAAAATGCATGTGAGCAAATACCAAGAAAGTATGAAAAAGCAGGGTATGCAAGTATACAAAGTAATAAAAGCTTAACAACCATCCTTCTCCCAAAAGTGCTGCAGTGACATGGTGTCATTTTGAAAAACCACATAATTTTTTTTCTGTAACATTTAAACCCTAATTCTCACTACAATTTTTTAGGAAACCAAGCATGTCTCAGTGCTATATTTTTACAGTTCATGTATTGAGACTTATCAGCCAGAAAATCTAAGCATCACCTGCATACTTGACTCTTTCATCCTTTTTGTCCACTGAACGGAATGAGTCAAGGGACAAGAAACACTGATGAAGCTGCACAGCAAAGCCCATTTTTGCTTACAGTTAATCCCACAGCAATGTAATGTCTTCCCTGCAAAGCATTTTGAATCCCATCTTTAGTTCCCTTTGTACTTCATATTTCAGGTTAGTTATTGTTTTGGGGTTTGTTTTAAAGGTTTCTTTAATCAAATCTGCAGCTCATTGTAAGTGTACATACATACACTCCTAGCATCAAAAAATGCAACTGATTTTTTAATCTGCTTTTTCAGTATATTAAGACTCATTCATGCAAACAGATACTGAAGTATCTGATTAACTCACAGCACATGCCTTTAGCTATTTCCTAAACTAAGTGGTTTTGGGGTCACAAAGAATATTTACTTGACCATTGTTACTATTTAAATTCCATAAACACAGGCATGTCACAAATATTTGTATTTACAACTTCTAAGATACCTCACAAGATGAATTCAAAAATTAAATACAAACTACTCTTTTGAGAAGGAAGCAACTGACAACAGCTAACTTCTAAAAACAACACCATCTTGAGTCTTTCATGTAAGTCGAAAAGCAAACACCCAAGCTGCTTACTGACTGATGGGTCCCAGAGATTGTTTAGTTCTAGACTCCAAATTAGCCCAAGCATCTGAAGACTCCATGATCCCATCAAGGGTTTAGGTGAGTTACTGGCAAAATTTCATGCTCTTTCTTGAAACAGGTTCACACTTCAAAGTAACTAACCACATTTTAAATCTCTTTTTTCCTGAACTAAGGCTTTTAAACCAGAGAAGGGGGGAAAAAATCAATTCATGCACTAAGCTCCCTACACATTAGCACTTAAATGAACATAACAGAATTTTCCATCTTCCACTCTCTCATCTTTTCCCCTTTTAACCAGATAGTCAAACTTTATGATCGTTCAAGTCACTCCCACAATGAACAGATTTGTGCATTACACAACATGCAGTCTGATTTAAAGTCATTATTCCCAATTAAGTTGTGCTCCCTTTTCACAGCTTTCTGGGTTTCAGAAGAAATATTAAAGACAGCACTATAGTACAGACCAGCACAGTACCATCTAGATCTTCAACTCATAATTAAGAGGCTTCAGGAAAGTATGATGTTTGAGAGCTAAGACAGTTTAAATATTAGCCCCCAGTAGCTCATAGTCTTAATAGCAATGCCGTGCCAGCATTCTCTCAAAAAGGTACCCTCCTCTTGCTGAGTGGCTTTATTACACCAAAAGACATTTCTGAGGTATCAGACTACGAAGAAACAGCATGGAACTACAAGATTTAGTATTTTCTTAACGATGGCAAACTCTTGCTTCACAGAAACAACTACACTTATATCAACAAAGCATTTCTGGAAGCTATCCAAAGACTCACTTTTGCTCCCAAAGGCCCAAAATAATCTAAGAGCATGTAAAATGTGTATTTGACAGAAGTCTGTGCATTCTAATTGATATTGCAGTAAACCAGAAAGAGTAGACAAGGATATACCCTTTAACAGCCTTGACATCACAGCTCCTGAAAGCTCCCTTCCTGTGCAGCCTCTAGAGAGCAACGTGTGCCAGAACGAGAGGGGGTTATAGCCCCCATTCAGACCTCATTTCAAGCAAAAGCACTTGTAGCTGATGAGGCTTTCTGCCCTAAACGCAACTGCCTGCCCTTCCTGACAGGCCGAGCATTCAAGTCCAAGGAAACCAACAGAAAACATTAGATCCTACTTCCTTGGAAGACAAAGCTGGTTCTGAAGATGGATACCAGGTTACATATACAAATCCTACAAAGTGGTTAATTCAGTCAAAAAGATGCTACAATCATTCAGTAAAAAGATAACATCAAATTCAAATGAATAACTAATAGCAAGACTTATTTCAACTTGTTAATACTTATTTGAAAGACCTCCTAGAAACCTGAACAACATGAAAGTTCAGGCTGTGCATTTTATCAGATTGTAAGATTAGACACTGCTGTCCACAGGACAATATTAAAGCAACTATCTGGAAGACACCTGAAATTCTACCAGAGAGATTTTAAGTAATTTTAATTAAGCTGCTTCTGCTCAGCACTCACTTTTGCTCATCCACAATCATCACTGTATTGGTATTTACTTCATACTTACTAACTATATGGTCATGTGCTGATGTTGCATGGCATGAAAACACAACAGGATAACCAAGGTTAGACTGGTTCCCCTTTTTTATCAGTCAAATTTGCAAGTTGCAGGGAATAAAATAGCTATATCCTTGCAGGGAGCTTCCAACAGACACACAGTCATGTTACATCTTGACTATCTGGCTATCTCATGCTCTGCCCACTGTTTTATTACTGCACTCAGGCTGCAGCCATACCCTTCTCTCAACACCCTTTGAAAATAAATGTTAGTGACCTCAGGAGCACTGGGATAACAGAGAGCAGTTTTTAAAGCTAAAAAGAGAGGAACAGTGAAAAATGAAAACTGTGAAAACAAATGTATTTGAGTGCCCTGTATTTAAAGTAGAAAGGGGGTTAAGTTAGCCTTAGAGTTTATACAGGCTGCTTAGAGAGGGATTTTTAATCAGTGCACATCTCGCCACCACTCTCCGCTGTTAATATTCACAATGCATGGATAGTTAACTTATTTAAAAGCCTCCCACCCCCAACATTAAATAATACCTTCTCAATAAAGGCACTTTGAAGACAGAAAACACATAGCAAACACCAACCTACGACAAATGTACTGTTCTACAATATTTACTTCTTCCAATACATTTTTCCATACATTTGATAAAAAAAATCTGCCTGCTTATGTCATAGATATGATGAATTTCTACAAAAGCACTGTAAAATTTAGGAGTTAATGGCTTTCACAAAAATCCTACTTGCTCCCCTCACACCTATGAACCTTACAAAAAGGAACAGAATGTTTTATTACAGAATAGTTTAGAAATTACACAGAAGAGAATATCAAAATATCCTTACCACAGACTTCTACATGTAGATTTAGGGATCCTGCAGAAACAGAGATATAATTTTGAGTTAAAGTCTCCTCCAGCTATACAGGAATCAATTTGCTTTCAAATTTTTTTTCTGTATTTTCAACCTATTAATTTTCTGTGTGAATAGAATCAGATATATTCCTCTGAAGAAAATTATTCCCATACCATACTATGGGCTTTTAACAGCTCACCTACTCAGAAAGGATTATACTAATATTTTTTAAAACCTCAGTAGCATTAAATCCACCTATCTACCATCATGTATTTATTCTAAAGCTAGAATGAATTCTCTGCTTTATAATTATATCATCAAATAGTCATATCAAGTACATCAGCCCACACGTCCTTATGAAAATTAAGGACATGACAGCTGATTCAAAATAAGACCTTGCATCAGTGTTCAGGAGCACAATTTGAGCCGAGTACATAATGAGGAGTGAGGCAGTCAGAAAGAAAATGCATTTCAGAAAATTCATGGTACAAGGTAAATGAAGCTAAGAGAATACAATCACACTGATAAACCAGGATAAGGAAAATAAGCTGTCCTGGGCTGCTGAAATGTGTTGCAACATGGAGTGTCTTTTTCTAATAAAAATTAAATTGAAACAAGAACTAAACTTGTCTGATCAGCACCATTTTTTTTTCAACACCCACTATGGTTTCACTGTCCAAACTACTTCACTCCCAACCTCCCTCAATTGGTCCACAAGCAGTATTTCTACTTCCCACAGAAACTGGAAAATACTGGTCAAGTATTCAGACCTAAAAATACAAACAAAGATGTTCTATTAAGCAATTCCATTTCTTCCTCCTGAATGCAGCACTTCTTCCTACCTCACATCATGCTCTATATGCATATTCAGTCCCAAAGTTTCCATAGAAGGGCTGTGCACTGTCACCCACTTCATATCTTCCCCAGAAAAGCACCAATCCAAAAAATGAGACACACTCTCACATGTAGTGTACCAAAAGCAGAAAACACCCAATGTAGTTTTACTGTTTAGGGTTTGTTTTTTTCATTTTTAACCCAAAGTCCCCAGAGAAAATTACTCTAATAAGTACACTGTCAAAAAATATGTCAAATCACAGATGTTTAAAGAAGTGAGAAAGCATCAGGCTCCAGCCCTATACAGGCAAACATATAGAAGCTTCCCTGATGTTGAAGAGAGATTCAGTCATTCACTAAAAACTCTCATTGTAAAGTTAAATGCTTAACAGGAGCATGGCTTCACAAACCTTACAAATCCCTTCTGTCTCTTGTGTCTTCAGACATAAGTTATGCCAGAAGCAAGCATGCTAAGACCCACCACTAGTTCAACAGTGATTAACCCTTTATGCTCCTAGTAGTCTGCTTTGATATAAATCAGCCTGTTTCTTCATGTTATTTACACTGGGTTCCTCTCAGCGTGCTGCCTCTCTGTCTTGCTTCTTTGCAAGCACTTTAAGCACAGTTGCTGAAACACAATAGCCCAGCAAGGGCTATTTTGTATTTTTTTAAATGCAAGCTACACAAACTTACTTCAGCTGGGCATAGGGGAGAGGTATGTTCTTATCATTTAAATACTCTCTCTATGTCTAATCATTTGGCACAGACACATGAGTTTTGATTAGCTGCACTGACACTGAGAGCAACACTGAATATAACCTTACTAACAGACAGGATCATACTTTCCAAAAGTATCTTAGAATTAATTTAAAAATACACTTCTATTGATTAAGAACATAGTGGAGTTTAGTCACTTCAGATGCTTGACAAGAACTCAGTAGAACCATGTTAGACTTGAAGAGGAAATGCCATAGTGGTGTACTACAGATACCAGAGAAGTCTGTCTTACAGTACCATCACAAGCAGAGGCATAACCAGATTTCCATGGATGTCCTGCAGTAACTCATGTCTGCGGTAGACAGGAATCCACTACTTTTGGTCATGACAGCATCAGCTTTTGAAGAATTCTGCTTTTGGATGCATTCTGACCAATCCAGGGCTGCCTATGAATTGCCACAAACCTGTATCAAATACATCAGCTGAACGAGTCTGTCAACAGTTCCTTTTAAATCAGCTGATGGTTGAAATACTCCACATTCCCTTTACCCACAAGCAGTATTAATCCACCTTAGTTTTGAGTGGGGTTTGCAGAACTATGCAACTATTCTGAATATTTGCAGCTCTCAGAGCAACCTCTACAGAACAAAGAACCACAAATAACTTACCGCACAAAGATAAAAGAAAATTTCTTCAAAAACTAGCACTACTTCTAAGAAGCCATGGATAATGAAGGTGAAGAGCAGATACAAAGGAAGACTCAACAGGCCAGAAGGACTTCAACGGACAAGGAAAGATCCCAATTCTTAACCAGTTTCCTACCACAATTCCTCAAAACCAAGCAGGTATTTTTTCCACCACCGCAGATCAAGAAAAAGAATCACTATTTATCCCACACATATTAAATTCAGCGTTGCCTCTCCATGGGAAAGGTCTTGTTCAGCTTGGGCTGAAAGACCTCACTAGTTCTGCAGCCTAGTGGCATCTGTCATACTAGTCTAGACTTCAAGCCTTGGATTATCTCACTTCACTCTACGACCTCCAGTTTCCTTGTTAGGACCGTGACACCAGTCTGTCAGCTATGGCAGGGACAGAAAGTATCATCCTAGGCTCGCTGTGGATGATAGAAAGGACTTAAAAGGATTAGAGACAGAAAAGATCTTGTTTACAGGGAAATTTGCTAATCATTCATACAGCAACACTTGATTTACACATGAATGCAACCTGCAACTGGCACTGCAAACATGCCCTTATCAAGGTAAAAAGAAACCCACAAAGGTAAAAAAAAACCTACAGTAAAACTCTGCGATGCACAAAGCATCATTTCTAACCACTGTATTTATTGATGTTACATCCCACATATATGCAGAAACACAGTCCTTAAAACTAATGTCACTATCCAAAATTGTCCAGTTCATTATGTTGAACACATGATGTTGCATAAAGAGCAGCAGCAAAAAAAGGCATTACGTCTTCCTATAGCATATTACCTATTATATCCTAAGTAGTAAAGAAACGTTTTAAGAATTCTGCTAAGGATCAACAGAGACATAATCACATTATCTTGCTACCCACTTCCCACTCATTCTAGAAATGCAAATCTGCATTTAAAACAATTGTATTTTTCTTGAAAACAAATCTGATGCCTAGTCAATTAAGAGCAAATAAATACAACTCAGGACAAATTTGAAGTCAGGTATGGCTATGTTAAAAATTATTAGGTTGCATCCAATCCTTTTTCAGAAACATATTTACACATGATTGCACAGAAAATGAAGAACAGCCTTTATAGTATTCTACAAGGCCAAAAAGTGGCCTATAAATATGCATGCACACTGCTGTCTGAGCCAATTATTACTTTACCCTTGTTAAGATGGAACAGTTTTGTTACAATATGACAGAGTCCTTCAGTTCTTGAAAGCCTCCTGTGTGCTGCATGTGTACACACAGACTGAGATAGACTGCTCCCTTTCCAGGAAACAAAGGAAGCAACAGTATTTGTATTGAAGGCACTGCCTCCAATAATTCAGCCTGCCCTCAGTCTCCTTGAATAAACAACCAGCTTTAACAAGCACCAAAAGATTAAGAAATAGCAGGTTTGGCAGACCTCATATAAGACCATAAAAACAGAAGCAGAAACCAGAACACAGTTCTAAAAAAATATGATTCAACCCATGGTTAAAAGGGATCATAGGGCACTTACTGGTAATGTCAACAGTTTTTTATTTCATTCTGACAGTCATACAGGTATCTTCTCCGGAATGCACATGATGTGCTAAGGCCTTTTGCTTCTTACAAGAAAACATTATTTCCAAACTAGGAAAAACTGTCAGCACTCTAAAAAAAGTGAAGTCAAAGCATCATAAACAGACTGCTAGCCAGCATAAGGCTGCAGCAGCTCAACGGGTCAGTCCTACTAGGAAGGACACAGAGGGACCAGATCCAACACAGAGATTCTGCAAGGAAGTCTGTTTGAGAAGTTAACAAAAAAAAAAGCTTGAAAACAGAGAGCAGTGTTGCAGGGGTCTGCCAAACCCACTCAGCTCTGCTGCAAAGGTACCATCTGAAAAAGAAAATCCCACTTTTTGCAGTGGTACAGCTCCTCTAAGTACCGCCTAGGCATCAGCAAACATGCTCATGGTTTTACCTTTGTATCCACAGTATTTAAAAGGGATCTGACGAAGATAAAAAGAGAAAATCTACCCTTAGCTGCCCAGATGTGCAGTAGAGTGTGCCACTGCTATGCAGCAGGAAGGATACTCCCTTCCTGCCCTTGTCCTGATGGTCATCTTGCCAGGAAAAAGCATTTTGTGGTGTTGAAATTTGCTGTCACTACCGCCACATCTGCCTGTTTAAAAGACCCAGAGAGTAGGCAGGACTCAGCAAGAGAAAGCTGGCAGAAGCACTCCTGATTCAGTCTGGGGAGAAATCAAGGACACAACCCAACCACAAACCTGGTGGCTCCTGTGGCCTGGGAAAACTCCTTTGCTGGGGCAAAGGGACAAGAGCTGCAAACCTGCAGCAGAAGAAAAACCACACACACACACACACACACACACTCCCGCACACACCATTTCAGACACAAGGCACTGCAGGTTTACGGAGCAGGTATCAACACAGCAATCCTGCTCCCTCCAGCAGGCCCACGGACACCAAGGAGCAGCAGCGCTGACCCACACTGCGTCCCCACAAAGAAACTGCTTGGCAGGGCAGGGAACAACCAGGTCAAAAATCACATCCTCCTAACACTAAGCACACACTTCAGAGGGTTGGGTTTTTTCACTGGTTTATCTACTTTAAGAAGTCGGAGAGAAGACAACAAAGTTTTCAGTTAAACAGCAGGAACCACCAAATTTAAACAAAAGTTATTAATACTATGACAAAGTACTATTTTCTTACTTTCCCTTGGATAAAGCCACATCTTTGGCAGCTTTTTCTTCTTCAGTTTTCTACGGTTGTATTCATTTTCTTACTATTATATGCAGAGCTATTAGTAGCATTAGCTATGCACTATGCTCTGCTCTTGATAAAGATATTGAAACTGAGTATCTCCTTAATTTCTCAATGAAGGCAGGAATTAGCTACACAGAAAACTGGAAAGAACTTTGATATTTTAGACACTACAAACAGCATTTTCACCCTTAATTATTTTAATAATCCTTTATACAGGTCAAGCAATCCATGACAAATTCATGGAAATAAGTATTTATACTCTGTGCGTGTGAAGACATCCATATCCGCAACTTTTTCAAACCTCTCCAATGTTTTGGCTCTTACAGAGACTTTTAAGAAAGATTTTTTTTCTGGCTCTTTAACTAGCAGGATGGAAATTCAGTAAAACTAACCTTCAAAGTCCTGAAAACAAATTGAATTTATTAGAGGACAAAGATACTGCCTTTTCCATGGTTTAGAAATTTGTCAGTTTAGAAACCTAAAGTTTCTATAACATATAAAGTGTTCATTTTTCAAATCTGTGCTCTTATTTAAAAGTACTGAAAGCCAGCACAAGGGAAGAAAAAGCTAATAAAATTATGAGATACAGAATCTAAGTTGTCTGGAAAACAACCATTTTTTCATTTTTAACAGTTGACATGTTGTCACCAAACATGTCATACATACAAAGAAGGTCCAAGACAACTTCTTTCTTAAACTACAGTCTAATTTTTCAGGCTCTCTCGAGTACTAGGAAAAGCAATTTGGAATAATCTAACAAGATACCAGGAGCACTTCTTCAGTTCCATCTATACATGGAAACAGAATCTCCTTTAGATATATCTTTATCACCTACAGTACAATTTCAATTCATTTTAGTCGGTTTCTTTGATTCTGATAGATAGCAGTAATTCACTAAAACTGCAGCCTGAAATTCAAATAAAACAATCTTGCTAAGCCATACTAACAAGATTCCACTAGGAAAAACATGCCATGCTAAAAGCTTTGAAATTTATGACTTATGTGACTACGTATCACTGTGGGAGTTAACCCAGTTTTTTACTGATGTTCAACTGCTGTATTAACTGGACATCTTTAATACTAAATCTAAAAGTTATTTAATAAACTATTTCACAAAAAATAAAAACATTGAATCATCTTAAGCTAATATGAAGATAATTATTACTATATTTTACTTTATTTCAATTACTAAACCGTTCTGACCTCAACACATGTGTTTTACTTTTCTCCAGTTCTCCCCCCCAGACCAGTGGGGAAGTGTGAAGCGAGCGAGCAGCTGTGTGGTACTTAGCAATCAGCTGGGGTTAAACCATGAGTGATGCATCCCCCACTTTGAATTTAGCATAAAAACACAGGTAAAGCACAGCAACTGGGATACATAAATTTATTTCTTAGCAACCTCATCTTTATTTTCATAGCAACTTCAAAAAATTGTTGATAACAATAAGTAGTTTATGGACAAGAGGGCAAACAGCTTTGAATCTCAACACTATGCCACAGTGATCTGTACTTCAGCAATCACTAAGCTTCCTCTGGCTAGCATTTGGATGTTACCATACTTATTTGGAAAAGACAGACCATATTTTGCATGATGATGACAACGCTGACAATAATAATAATGTTTAAGTATCTAATTGATTTGGCAGAATATAGCTTTAACATTTGGTTTCGTGAAGACTTCAAGCTTCAAATCAATCACCAGCACACCTTATTAAACTCACTCAGGAGGGAGTAATGCTATGCAATGTTTCTGCAGCACATTCCTCCCTGAGAATGTCAATACCAAACATTTCAAAACCCCTTTTCTGAATCCCAAATGTACCATAAACTAAGGTATTCAGACCTCAATTAAGGATCTACTCTGTAGGACTACTGCCTCCACGCTCCCTTCCCATCCAGGAAACATAGGATCCAAAATTCTTTCCTCTAACAAGTAAACACTGTGCTGTCCAAAGACAGTGAAATCAGTAACCTTCCAACAAAGAAAATGGATAAAAAATATATACATGCCTGCTCTTATTTTATAAAATCATATAGGAACTAGCACAAATAGCATATCTGTTTAATAAGAAATGCAATCACTCTAAATCATCCTTTATGTTTTGGCTGTTAACTTAGATTCCCAAGCCATTCTCTCCCTTGCAATACTACTGCTCCATCTATTTTTGCAAATGCAAAGGTACAGAATTACATGCACACAGCAAGATTTAGAGTGCTGCACCACATTTGTTCATGCCCCATATAAAGACTATCAATTAAATTGTCTTTCCTACAGTCTCACCTCTTGCACTGCCTGCATACCAGGAGGTCACACAAGAATAACATGAAACAGTTGACTCTCCATGAATAACTGCTGAAGAATCTGAAGGACTGTAAATCTCTTCCAGGCTACTACCATACTGTAGTTTCAAACACACATTACAGCCTCATTAAGAAATACAATACTGTTAGAAATTCTGACTCAAGCAGAAAACCAAAACTAACACATATATTTTCTCTGTAACAGCATTTCACAAAAAATAGTAATCTTTAGAAATTCCTAAAACCTTAGCTCAGGCTCCTGTTCGGAGTTTCCATACCCATACCTTCCCCAAAGTGGCAGGCAGGAGAGAAACATCCCAGGTGCCTGGAGGAAGCAAAGAGCAATCAGCAAGAAGAGAGAAAAGTAAATTCCATCCTTTACCTGCTTTCCTGATTCAAGCTCATCTGTCTCCCTTTACAGGCATCTCAGCTTCAGTCAGGATTCACAATTACATCCATGTTTTTTGGCACAATTCTTTACTAGTAGCTGCTATGCTTCCACATTGGAAGCTACTTCCCCCAGCTACAGAAGTTACATTAATTTACAAGTCTAAGTACAAGAAAGGAAGCAGCTCAAGGCCACTGTTAGGCAAAGAAGAATCAGGAATGAAGCAATGCAAACCTCCTAATGTTTAATAATTTTTTTTATACTTTCATATTACCATTTGAGTCTTCATTGTTCCTTAGTTTGTACTGCAGATATGCTTCTCTTTACTGTTCTCATAAGATGTCTGGCACTGCCGGGTGTTTTATCTCCTGAACAATGACCTCCGGGTATGCAGCTCATTATGCGCTGCCTGTAAACCCCTTAGTTTTAGAATGAAGCATAAAACAGAAATCTGATCTCAGATTTCTGTCCCATTCTCCTCATTTAGTTAAGGTACTGGAAATATTCAAGAACACACTGCTGAAAGATACCCTGAGATGTTCAACATGAGAGGCTGCAGTCCCTGCCAGGCCACAGATGGATGTGAGTCCTCACAAGAGCAGTATGTGTAGTTAGCACCACTACTAAGACAATGGTCCTCTAAGATAGCCAACAGTCCAATCACAAAAGTGTCGAGATGAAATGTGTTGATGTTGACAGAAAAATCTCAAAGTGCCTGATCAGCAAAATGTCTGCATTAAATTCAGCACTATAACCTTCTTAAACTCAGAGCTTAAGGGTCTTAAGACTATGTCAGTCAATAAAATTCGCCTCTGCCTCCATCTAAAAGCAACTGCCCAAACAGCAGCAACCTCTTCCAGCTAGTTCCATCTTGGAAAGCCATCTGACTCCAGACAAGAAAATTATTCCAGCTACTCCAGACAAGATGAAAGAGTAAAGAAAAACAGGCCACTGAAGATGAGCCTGTTGGACACCTTACCAGTTGCTGAGCCTATACACGTTCACTAAGTCACTGAACAACCTACCACAACTGAAGTTACTACAGAAAGGCAGACCTTTCCCTCCCTTGTAATTGTCTCACAGCAGAGCAGGAAAACCAAGCCCAGACAGTATGCTGACTGGACAGCTGCATCCCCCCAAGATACATAGACTTGAAGGAATGAAAGAAACAAAGGATAAAATAGTCAACTTATCCACTCACTTCCTCCTCTCATTTTAAGCCAATATTTAACATGGGGATAAATGCTACATTGTATGATGTGTCAAAAAGGCAGCTAAAGGAGGCACATATTCATCCCCAGGGTATGGACTACACTAGACTCTGTTCCACCAGATCTTTGCAGGACCTGTCCGCATTCCTCTCAAGAAAAAACATGTAGTGCAAACAGAAGGGAGACAGCAGTAGTGCTGTCAGGTCCTACCTCAACATCTCACCAAGAGTCTTCAGATTATGTAAGGGAAAATTCAGATCACAGTAAGTAAAAGATAATACTTAAGGCCGGTACCAAATATAATGAGGGGATTTGGTAAATGAAAAAAATACCTTTAAAATTCAACAAGGCTCCTTTCCCACATCTTGAAGGCATTTTTCTTACTTTCATTGTCAAAGTCCTAAATCCAAGTCAGAAGACATTTGCATGGTTTTAGAAAAAAATTGTTTCTTAAACTTTATTCTTACCCACTTTTTGGAGAGTTCCCATGGAGTTCCACTAGGGAAGAATAACTGCTGCATTTTCATATTCCAAGACAGCTAAAGACAGCTTGGCATTTAGACAGCCAATTCCACAGGCAATCTCCCTCCTAGGTTCACAGCAGTTTGAAGGCCACAACATTTAGGGCTTCATTTATTAAGAAACAGCTCAGCCAGTATTTTGAGATATGCCATCAGGCAGACAAAGATCAGCTCTCTGAACAGACCAAGCTTTACTGTCAAAGACTCCACCAACCTAAAAGCACAGTACACTTTGAGAGCCTTTAAAACTTCACAGTCAAGAAAAGGAAAACCGTATTGATCAAGTGTGCCAGTCTACTAACATGACCTCATGTTTGTTTTACTATCATACAGGCTTTAAGTAGTGCCAATTACCTACATATTCAGAGACCAGAAATAAACTTTATTTAGCATAGAGCATAGAACAAATTACAATTGCCAAGCCATGGTACAAACATGGTGAAAACTGGAGATCAGTATTCCTTGCAGCTGTGAAGTGTAAACATAAAAGTTTTACTAATCAACTTTAAATATAAAGGCTCAAATTCTTCATGAAATTATGTGATCACACTTCTACAATTTTAAAACACTGAATTTATGCAACCTTTTTGGGGTTGATCAAAGAGTCAACCCTTTTTGGGGAAGAACTCCATGACTCTCTCTCTTGACTTATAAAAAATTTGTGATCACACTTCTACAATTTTAAAACACTGGATTTATGCAACCAGAGTCAACCCTTTTTGGGGAAGATCTCCATGACTCTCTCTTGACTTATAAAAAATGAATTCCCCAATAATTCCTATCCTACCTTTAGCAGCTTGCCTGAAAGAGCAGAGAAGCTGAAAGATGTCTTTTGCTATCAACTGCAAGGTCATTCTTAAGTCAGGCCTAAGCTGTTTGCTTTCCAGGTAAGTAGGAATGTGCTCACATCAACTGCCGCTCAAAAATCTTAAGAGAGGAAAGCCCATGTCATGCACATGACAAAAGCTCCTGAAATCTGTATATAGAAGTCCATACTGCAGATAATTTAACATGGTGCCCAGAAACTTACTAGAATAGGCCACTAAAGCATCACTACTTCAAAACAACACTGCACATTTATCATCAGGACCCTAACTGACAGAATACGGTACCCAGGCCTTACCATTTGATTTCAGCCAGATTCACATAAAAAAAAAAATTGGACAAGCAAATACCTAGGAATTGTATGTCAGGACCTTAAGCCAACATTTTTAAACAACAGGACCACTACAATTGCCTGCACTTAGGGTCACAGTAACTAGCTCACACAGCACTGCTGGAGTTACAAAGGTGGTTTACGGCTCATAATCATGAGTCTTGCATCCATCACCTTTTGTGTTAACAGCCAACACACTGAAATGCACTACCACACTGGGCAGGGCAAGCACCCAAAGAGATACAGAGCATCAAAGACACAAAGAAATGTTTCTTATGAGAGAGGATTTTCTTCCATCTTTCAAAACCTCTCTCCCTTTATGCTCAAAGTGTTGGAGTTCTTTGACCATCACTCAGAGTTTTGAATTTAGTTGTACAAAATTAAATAGCCAACATGGAAAACCTGAAATGCCCAAGGTGAAAAGATTCTAATACAGATCTAAACACTTACAAACATATATTCCTATACTAGAAATCCATTTGATATTAAAGCCTCAAGAAAAAAGAAATCCCACAATGCTCTCAGAATCAAGGAACTTTTTGCTCAAGAAATTATATCCTGATGTCTTACACAGAAAGATGGAAGGAAGATTAGCACAGAAAGTATTTTTTTAAGTCTTAAAAACAAAGCCTGTACCCTTGTTGATGCACAACATAAAGCAGAATTAAGCATAGAATTATTTTTCATTCTACTGCATACAGTATTTTTCTTTTAGTTCAATCAGTATTTCCTTGTTTTAGATCAAAGTCCAAGAAGAAACACAGCCCCTGGAAGCAGCTAATTTGCATACACACTGAAAAAGATAATAATTTACATCATAAACTCCCTAAAAATGGCCTAGATTTGTGCATAATGTTTAAGTACCTTTAGCACATCTTCACTATTACATCATCTGCTCTGAATTTTAATCATGGAAATGCCAAAATTATTCTTTATTTGAAAACATGGCCACACTTTCAACTTAATGCAGTTAGTTAACCATCCCTTACCTATTCCCCTATATATACATACATATATACACACATATACATATGGAGGGGGTGTGTATATATATATATCTCCCGGATAAAAGTATACATTCTGTTGTTAACAAGGAATGGGGAGGGGGCAGGCGCTGGCTGTTTAAAATTTTACTTATAAATGTATACACCTCAAATACACAGTATAGAGCCAGAATGGGTTAAGAAGAAGAAAAAAAAATACACCTTTGCAGATCACATAAGACAGTGGCTCACAGAGAGAGCAGGTTTCCAATCAATGTTACTAGCACAACTGAAGCTAATGTGCATCTAGGGGATATGTTTTGCTTTGCATTTCCCATTCTATAACATTATGGATTTATAAAAGCAGAGTCTCAGAAAGAAAGATCAATGTATGACAGTTCTCTTTGATCTCTGGGTTTACTCACTTCTGCAAGTGAGATCAGATGCTAAAAGCCACAGGAATTTACCACTTTGAAGTATTTTAACTTTTCATTAACTGGAACAGTAGTACCCGATTACCAGACAAATTCAGAAGGTAGAGCTTATTTTATTTTTGCAGACTTAAGCTTGTTGCCCAAGTAATAGGAAATCCAGTACTTAATTTAATTTTCAGAAACGTGATTTCCTAGTACTATTGGAGTTGTGGGAAAGAAAGGGATATTTAAGATAGTTGACCTATTTTGCTCTGGAATGAACAGTGCAACATCCCCACTCAAATTCCAAGAAAAGCCACTAGAAGATAAATATATTTTTCTTTTCATGTTTACTCAGCTGACAAGCATGACCCTGAGCACTGATCAAATTAATAAAGGCCACTTAGCCCTTTCTCCAAGAAATTAAGATTTTCTAATGATTACAGGAAAGGAAGACTGAGCTGTTTAGACTGATAAAACTGGTGAGTTTTAATACCAGCATTCTTTAAGGTCGTTAAAATAACAACAAAGGATAAATACAGTGAAAGCGCCTAACAAATGTGCAGCTTTTTTAAAACAATCTGAAAGTAGATATATTACTTTATAGATTATATGCTATGACCTCAGTTTCCTCAATTGAAAATACTCATTTATATGTATATTTATATGTATATTTGTATTTATATGTATAGTTGCATAATGTTTGAATGTTTATTTTAAATATGTAAAGTGTGATTTGCAGCTGAAACATTATAAAGTTGCATATTTGGTCATTGTTTAGCACTTTGGAGACATTCTATGTATGATTTATTATTTTTATGTAAGATTTCATTACATTATCAAGAATTGGCATAATGGCAGAGAAAGCTAAAAATTGAAAATTAACAATTATACTCTGGCTAAAAAAATTTGTCTAAGAAAAGAAATACAAGAATTTCACTGGATAACCACTAGTCTGGACAAGAAGGCAAGAAGGTTTTTGTTTCCTTCCTTTTTGGGGAAAAATATTGGAAATCCAAACAATGAGAAAACTACTTGCCATGTTGGTTTTTTTAAGTAACTTTGACAATTTTAGTAACTTTAGTAATTACTTCCCATGTTGTTTTTTAAGTAAGTAGACCTACAGTTCTGGTCTCAGACTGTTTCATCTTGTGTGCACAAACTGAAGGGGAAGAAAAAGAATCACCAATGAAATGTACGTGCTTAGATTGGTAACCAGAGAAACAAAACGAAAACAAAACAAACAAACAAATAAACAAACAACATAGTGCCATAATAGTTCCCTTTTCTGATTTGCTTATGAAAACAATCCACACACTATAGGACTGCAAGATAAAACTGCAACACTGACAGCACTGGTGATGCAAGGATGAACTAGGGGAGTATGACACCACTAAGAACATCTACCAAGTAATAGCTGCACAACAACAGACAAATTATTATTAAATTGTCCGCCTATTTATACTTAGTCTCTAATTCTGTCCATCTGACTTCCATGTAATAAGTTTATCAAATATGAGCCAAGATTTCAGTTTTATCATCTGGACACCCACACACATGCTATGGAAAGAAACTGACTTAATTTTAAATTGTCATTTATTTACTACCAAAACCAAATTTTTTCACCAGATAAAATCTTACTGTTCATTTAATTTAATTTCTCCATGAAGAAGTTGGATCTGAAGTAATGGAGACTCCTAAGAGGGAACAAGGAAATGTAGTACTAAAACAGGTTTCCAGAAAGCAAGCCTGCTGATTCACACAGGATGAGCTTGAAAACAAAGGAACAGCTCAGGGAAGAAGGAACTTTCTTGACCAAAAGAGAGAAAAAAGCAGCGCCACTGAAGGGCTTTACTAGAGTATCAAATAGCAAAGAAGCAGTAACGGAACTCTGGAAAATCCTGAAATTCCCAGAAAAATAACAAAGCCAAAGGGACACCAGAAAAAGCAAATGACAAAAGTCATGACAAGAGCAGGAATATTTAGCTGGGGTGCTTCTACAGCATGAGGAATCCAGCTGAAGTGACACAAAGTGGCAAGAGGCTCTGCCTACATAAAACCACAGAGGTAATACCAAAGCATGTGACAATGAGTTAATGTAGCCTGGGTAGTTTAATCCTAGAAACACAACCCTGCTTCACAGATGGCTCCCAATACATGTCAAGCCCCTGTGCACTCACCAAATACCAGGAGTGAGAAGACACACATCTCTATGTGCCAAGGGCATTGCTTTTCCCAGCTTTTGACCATTTGACCACTGATTGATTTTCAAATACCTACATCATTAACAAACAGGACTACAATTACATCCAAGCTTTTAAGTGATGGTCACAAAGAATGCATAATTAGGTATTCCTTACATGCACTTATGATGTTTCAGTTTTCTAAAGACTGTATATACCACAAACACAAATATGTCTTGGGGAAAGTCCATTTTGTTCCCTGAGTCTCAAAACAATAAAATGTATCATTATGCTTTAAAATTAACTTACTTACTGTTACACATTAATATTCACATCAGTGTAATTCATTATCTGTCATGGCTGCATTACTTAGAAGAATTTATTTCAATTTTCTGAATGGTGATCAGGTAGTACAGATTGAAATATCAGTTTTCTTGTGTATTACAAAGATGATCCTTCCCTAGTTAGTATGAAGTCTAAAAGAAAATCCCATCTTTTCCAGCCCCACCTTTTGAAGCAGAGGGTGAGGTGGTAAGGAAGACCAAAACCTCTCTGCATGGATTATTTCTTCACCCCAACTCTATCTTCTTCCTATTATTCGTAAGAAAATCTGCATTTCCAGTCTGTGTCAAATAAAGGAAACACAAAGGCAGCATGGTTGATGTGGCATAAGAAAGGCAGAGCAGTGACAGCAGCAGGAAAAGACAAAATTACACAGTTAAAAAAAAAAAAAAAAAAAAAAAAAAAAAAGAAAAAAAAATCAGGTCAGGAAGTAAGTCTCAGTCATCCAGCCCTGCCTTCTCCTCCCACATCTTTGCCATCACTCAACCATAGCTCAGCAAAAGCAATTATCAAAAAAAAAAAAACCACTCAAGACTGACTTAATTAAAATTGCCCATTCCCTTTCCTAAACACATCTAAATGACCCCTTAAGCAAATAAATGTTTGAAGCTTCTGTGAACCATCTTCCCTAGGGCAATTTTCCCAGTGCACAGGGCAGTTCAGCCATAGCAAAGCGCTACACCAGCCCCTGTTCCACAACCAGGGCTGGCGGGAGTGTTGACAGAGCCCTCCTCTGTCCACAGAACCATCACAGCTAACACTTCCTAGTGAAACAAGGCTTGGAATATTGATGTGGGCTAACTTCAAATACACCGAGCAAAACTTGCAAGTGACCAGGAAACTACAGCATGACAAATGTTTTGTTGAAGCTTGGCTGAGAGGGGACACCATGGAGAAACACCTTACCAGGCAGACTCCCACCCACTGCTTACTGTTTTATGAAAAGAGGTTTTAAATTTGAAAGTAGTTCTTCCAAACATACATTTAGGACAAGACTGAAATAACCACTGAAAATGTCAAAATTTGGCTCATGTCAGAAACTGAAAGTGCACCTTCTTCCTATGTGCTGATGATTAACTTCTTAAAGATGGCTTCTAGAACATCTATAGCACCATCCTAAATTACTTATCTCTCACGACAGACTCCAGTAAACAAAGTGATAGCAGCAATAACCGGTTTTCATTTTCTGGGGTTATTTTTTTGGTGGGTTTTGGTGTTTTGGGGGGTTTGGGAGGGGGATTAGACTTGTTTGGGTTTTGGGCAGCAGGAACGGTTTTGGGAGGCTTTTTTTTGCTTTTTCTTCTGTAAGAGAGCAAAGCAGGAGGAAAGGAAATAAAGAAACCCACGAAGTGAAGGGTCAGCATGTCAGCAGGGAAAAAAACCTCTGGTTTGATCAAAGAAAGCACTAAAAGCTACCACGACTGTCCCACTAAAGGCTTTTTAAACTCTTTGGTTACATACTATTTACTCAGACATCAACTACTTGTAAACAGACTGCTTCAAGCTAATCAGGAATGTTCCTTGATGTTAGCTAGTGACCCACTGCACTACCCTTTACTAGCCTGTTTATTTTACAGAACAGAGATGCAGAATAAAAGAGATGAGAAAAACACAATTTCTTCAAGTCATGGATTTTGTCTACATTGACTGAATCATTAGGAAAGGACTTTGCAAGACCTTTATTACTAAATAATGCCCTAAAAATCAAGAAAATCTGGTACAAAGATAATACAGACTATGTTCAGTAATTTTGTTTTTCTTCTTTCATGCCATATTTAAAAGTTTCCCATAAAGACAATGATCATGCTTAATGACAGATAATTTGAGTTGTTTGAAGACACGTGACCTTCTCCAGAAAAACTACATTACTTAGCAATGTTACTCAAGATGGAAAGCAAGGCCTAACAACACAAGCAGAACAATGACATGCTTGCAGCCAAGACAAAGCAATACCTCCAGCGACAAAAATAGTTTGAACCTAGCTGCACTTTTACAAGTGAATTTATTTCTTAATAGACCCAGAGTGTGTCATGTTAAAAAAAATCCACTGACAGTTCAGCTTATGAACACTATAAAACATCCAGGTAATTTCATTAGTATACTGGAAAGACAACAAGCTTGTCTGTACCTCTGAACAGCAGAGCCCACTATTTTCTTAGACTTTACTACTAAGGTGTCACATGAATGATGTGAATTTATCAGATGAAGCTTCACAGCTCTCTTGAGCTCAAATCACAATAATGAAACAGTTTCTGTTCTCTCTGATGTGCAACAAACTATGACAAAATCAAAACATAAAACTATTACGAGAAATATCAAATCAGCATTCTGATTCAACTGATATTTGCTTTTAATCACATACACAATTTGAAAGCCAACATGGGGAATGGCATGAAAATGCAGATATTACAACATGAAAATTCATTAAAATTAACTTTCCCCCTCATAAAATTTGGATAATCAAACTGACTTCAAGCAAAAATTATCTGTCAGTATTCCAGGGCAAAGTATTGGCATTTTTTACAAAAATCTCTGATGTTACAGTCCGATGTCTCTTGAAACTTCTTATCAACTCTGTAACAAAGAGGCAAACATTTTTCTCTTATTTTTTTAAATGAAAAAATTGTAATTGTCAGCAATATAAGTGTAACTAATACTTCAATAATGACTTTGGTATTCCTTCCACCAATGCAGCAGAACTCAAATATTTAAAATTGCACAAGTGAATTTTCTTAATCTCATAGAATTATTCTTTTTTAACAAGAGCATTATGACCAAAATATTTCTAAAATTTTACAGCAAAAAATAAAAATGCAATATAAGCAAATTAATCAAGACCCTAATTAAAGAAAAAAGGAAGTATTATCTGGTTAGATTTTATGTCCATTAACAGTAAGCACTTGAAAGCAAGTTTATTACACATGATTAAATATTGAGAGCAAATCTTACAAAATCACAGAATTAAATATGTTGGAAAATACCTTTGACATCATCAAGTCCAATCTATGACCTAACACCACCTTGTCAACTTGACTATGGCACTAAAGTGCCACATCCAATCTTTTTTTAAACACCTCCAGCGATGGTGACACCACCACCTCCCTGGGAAGCCCATTTCCAATGCCCAATCTCTCTTTCTATGAAGGACTACTCTCTGATGTCCAACCTAAACCTCCCCTGATGCAGCTTAAGACTGGATCCTCTTGTCCTCTGCTGGTGGTCTGGGAGAAGATACCAACCCCCACCTGGCTACAGCCTCCTTTCAGGCTGGTGTACGGAGTCATAAGGTCTCCCCTGAGCCTCCTTTTCTCCAGGATAAACAATCCCAGCTCCCTCAGCCGCTCCTCACAGGACTTCTGCTCCAGACTCTTCACCAGCCTTGCTGCCCTTCACAGGACATGCTCCAGCCCTCCAGTTTATTCTCCCTATAAACTGAGGGGCCCACAACTGAACACAGGATTCAAGCTGTGGCCTCACCAGCGCCCAGTACAGGGGACAATCCCTGCCCTGGCCCTGCTGCCCACACCATGGCTGATCCAGGCCAGGATGCCTTTGGCCTTCTTGGCCACCTGGGCACTGCTGGCTCATGTTCAGCTGCTGTCAGCAAAACCCCCAGCTCCCTTTCTGCCTGGCCACTGTCCAGACGCTCTGTCCCCAGCCTGTAGCCCTGCAGGGGCTTGCTGTGGCCAAAGTGACCTGGCACTTGGTCTTGTTAAACCTCAGCCTGTTGGACTCAGCCCATCTATCCAGCCTGTCTGGGTCTCTCTGCAGAGCCCTCCTACCCTCCAGCAGCCCAACACTCACACCCAGCTTGGTGTCACCTGCTAACTTAGTGTGGCAGACTCAGTCCCCTCATTCAGATCATCAGAAAAGGTACTAAACAGGACTGGGCCCAACACAGATCCCTGGTGACTTATCCCCAGCTATCCTGTAGGTACTGACAAGGCATCTCAAAATGATCTGTTCCACAACTTTGCCAGGTCAGGCCTGAAGTTCCTCAGATCCATCTTTTAGCCCCTCTTATAGATGGGTGTCACAGCGTCCAGCTTCCAGTCCTCTCTAACCCTCCCCGGTGGTACTACATGGTGGAGAGAGGCTTGGTGAGCTCTTCTGCCATCTCCCTCAGTACCCCTTGGATGGATGCCACGTGAAACTGAACATATGATTTAGATACCTATATGTATAGATTGGTATTTAAAAAGCTATCACAAACCAGAACAAGTCCAATCACAATAAAGGGGGCACATGCTAGAGACACAGATTCACTGAAGTCATCAAGCCACCTGCACCAGTCTGTGGAATCCCTTAGGAAACATTCACCAGAAACACCCAAAATTATTTAAAATTTAAAGCCAGTCATGATTAACAAGCAAACGTTTGTTGCTGGAAACCTCTGCTCTGTACAACCAGCAACACTTCCAGAGTATCACTCCTGCATATGAAAGACACCCTGCAATGAGGGTACGATCAAGATGTGTAAATGAAAGAAGTCAAAGGGCCCTACCAGTATAAAAGTCACACTTAGGAGAAAAAGCTAAAAATAATCATCTCAACTTTCTTACAACCTACTAAGAATCAACATGGTTTAACTCAGGTTTCTTTTTGCTGTTTTTAACACAGCCAACTTTGCTTTTGTTGCATTATATCACCATAGGTGAGAAGTTAATTTCCTTCTAAAAACAAACAGATAAAATATTTCTTAATACTGAATAGTATTCACTCCCTGATCAGTATAGCTTTTCTGGAAAAAGAAGCAAATGTCTTATGAGAATTCTGTCAGAAAGAGCAATGCATGGCAACAAAATCTATCTTCTCACCAAAACAGGAAATTCTGCAAGCTGACATTTAGAAACAAATATTATTTTTCCCCTATAGAGTCTGGCAAATAGCCATAACATGACTCATACTCATAATGATGCATCTAATTATGGAACACAAACAAGTAGGAAAAAGTAAACCAAAAGTAAACCAAATCAACTCCAGTAATACACATACCACTAAATGAAGGACTTTTTCTTGTTCTTGCGTATCTTCTTGTAAGGGGAGTGGAAGGGTGTGACAAATCAAGATACCCTAGAAGGAATAGATTCACTTTCCATTCTTGTGACTGAGTAAGAATTCCAACTCTCTCCATTTATATTTAATTATTCAATTTTTGCTGTACACACAATCCACTATGCTATTTTACACCATACATTGAATGAAGCTAAATATTTGATTTCTGACAAAGTTTGAAAATGTTTTGCAAGGACTGTCATCAGTTTTATGCAAACTAACCAAATAAGATTTTTTTCATCTTGAGTTTTTCATTTTTTTCTGGTTTTTAGTCCCAAGTTTTAGAGCCTCGAAATGTTAAATTTCTCAAGAATGGTAATTAGCCATTGGTAATTTTTTCTCATGTAAAATAAAAATGTATAAAGAAGGGACTTTTAAATAATTAAACTCCCTTCCCGAGCAATAGAAGAAATAACTGATTCCCAAATATATTTAATTGAACCTACTGCTGTTTCAAATTCAATTTTTCTTTAATTGGTAACTGTAGTACATGTGAATTATTAACCAGCAATCCCCAAGAACAGGATATAAAATAAAAAGAGAAAAGGTTTCCAATGTAGCTGGAAGATAAACTCACTTTTTACAAGACACTCTGCAGAATTCTCCTGCTGTGCTGCCTTTTTTATTACCATCTACCTGAAGTTCTGCTGGAAGGTTTCCTCTAAGGAGCCCTAGAAATCACCTAGAGGATGATGGTATTACAGGACTTGCCTTCTCTGAAATGTTAAAGATTTTTAGAAGGGATACAGGCACAAGAATCTGCACTGTGACTTCTAAAGAAGCTGAAGAGTAAGCAAGAACTTTTTAGAGCACCTCTTCTAACATGTAATTCTGCAGCCAAGAGCTGTTTCCCCATTAACCCGTTAAGACAAAACAGGAATGAGTCAGAGATAATTCCAAGAAGCCACATGGAAAACACGGAAAACACTAACTGTGCAAAGCACATAGTATGTCTGCCTATGCAACACTGTAGAGCATTCCACTACATTTTTATGTTATGTTCTTAAGATGCCTACGGTTATTTCAGCTTTCCTGAATTTAAACAAGGCTATTACCACAATCAC
Source organism: Passer montanus (assembly GCF_014805655.1). Classification (NCBI taxonomy): domain Eukaryota; kingdom Metazoa; phylum Chordata; class Aves; order Passeriformes; family Passeridae; genus Passer; species Passer montanus. The sequence continues at coordinate 11,637,340 of NW_024366815.1, read as the reverse complement.
CAGCAAAATTATGTTAACTGCAGTCAGCACTATAGGCATTCAATGCTATTCCAAATCTGATGCTGCTCATTATTTACCCAAAAATGCTGATGAAAAGAAACCCTACTTTGGTAGTTGCCAGCCCTTGCTTCAGAAATACACCAGCCTTCTTTGTACAGCCTGAACACCAAGCGACCCAGGAACTACTCACACCACCAGGGGGTTTTATATTTCTGTTTTTCAAACTGAAGTCCGCTGGATAAGAGGAGCTGGCCCTTCAGCTCTGCTGGCTGTGGATCACCTCAGCTGAGATTGCAAAAGTCTATGAAGAGCATGCAAAAAGGATGTTAGTGGCAAAAGGACTGCTCCATAGGAATACCTTAACTATCCTAACACAACACAACACACAGAACCCTATCTACCCTGTTGCCAGAAAGGTGTTTCTTCCATTCTTTGGAAGAGTTCCCCAGGAAAAGAAATGCACACGTAAGAAAAGCTGAGCCCTCAACATACGCATAACTTTATTGTTCATCTCCTCACCAAACACATACTCTGAACATCAATAGCTCCTCTAAGCAGCAGTACCACCAGTACCTTCTGCCGCTGCCACTACAGCAGTTCCTCAGCAGTTCACTTGGTTAACACTGCATAACACACCAAAGAAGAAGGTATGCCACTTGGTACTACATGACAATGTGAACAAAAAGATGCTTTTTCCTAGCTCTTCATTTAAAAATAACACAGGAAAACTGTAGTAAAAAGACAAAAGGAAGAAGCAAAGCAGGCAGGGATTGCTCAGTAGTTAATCACCTGCAGGGGGGAGCTCACAACTGTTTCCCAGAGAGACTTGGGAGCTGCTGCATTAAGCTGAAGCATTATAAACATGGTGTGCTAAGAGAGCTGCCTACCGGGGGGAAGCCAAAACTCAGCACTGGTCCAGCCAGGCACCAAATGCAGCCAAAATAGTTGCTGACGTTCCCAGCAAGCAGAGCAGCAGAAGCAAACAAGGGCAAGAGGCACAGCATGAAATCACACTTGACTAACACCCACCCCCAGCACAGAAGAAAGTACCCACCATGTTCACATCTATTTTTATAAAATACTTCTCCCAATAAGGAGGAAAAAGAAGCATAGTCATCATGCATATTAAGTGAAAACATTTTTAATTAGATAAAATGCTGAAATGTTTAAGTTCAAGACATCAAATTGGCTTCCTATCTTAAGCAGCAAGTTTCCTGTGAGGAGATGCCTCTTCCTTTCTTATTTCCTCTGAGAAATGTTCCTCAACTTCTACTTAAAGCAACAGGAAATTGTTGAATCTTATCGAACTATTTTTGCTAGTTCAGATTGGACACAATTATGTAGGAATACAGCAGTTACTGATGTACCATCAGAGAGCAGTAACCCAGGGAAGTTGTGCAGCAGCAGCACTTTTTAGTCAACGATGTAACAGAGCAAACGATTTGCTTAGTCATTAGTTAATAAAATAATCATGTGAACACATGGGCTCACAAGCATTGTACTCTAAAGGAGTTAGAGTACTATGCTTGAAGGATTCTGTTAGGAGAGTTAGGAGCCTGTTCCCACTTCACCTCTCTAAAAATAGATGGCAAGTTTGAATGTCACCATGATCCCTGTTACAGGTCTTCAGTGCGGACACGGAAACAATGGCACATGAACCTGGGAGGGGAAGGACAGGACAGTCAATGCAGTGCCTTTAAGAAGAGCAACAGGCTCCAAATCTGCTCTACTTCGAAGAGAACTTTGGTAATTCAATTACAGAAGTATCATTTCACTTTAAATCTAGAGGCATCCTCCAGTACAGGAGAAAATCACTTTATGTTTGACAGTAAAAAGCCACTCCACTGGAGAGTTTTGAATTTGGAAAAGAAGAGAAATATAATGAAAGCATGACCACTCCACAGGAGACTGAACCTACTTTTTCCATTCAAAAAACTACAATGTGATTTCTGAAGTTCTGAGTAACAGGGAAAAAAGGATGTCTTCTGAGGGTAAATTCTTCAAACTCACATATCTAAGCTTTTGATATGACTCCATATTCAGCTATAATCAGCACTAATATTTTATAGAGAATTAAATTTATACAGACTAATTTCTAGTATTTTCTAGGATGAGAAGGGAGTTACAGTTTTCCTTTGCATAATGCTCATGTAGGATAATATTCTAAAGGGGCAATTTTCACTTTAACTGACATACCCATGAAGCCTTGTAACCATCCTTTTACAGAATGTACAGAAATATACTTTAAAGCCAAAAAAGAAAAAAAATGGCATTTACATGTGTGATCAGTGTGTCATTTTGTAGACTGAATCACTGTGTTACAAAATTGCAACCAAATGTTTTCCTGAAACATTTTCTGAAACCCTATCATCATGTATGGATTACACACTGGTCACTTATGTACCTTTCATTTTAATTTTATAATCCTTGAGGGATTATAAATATATCCCTTGAGGGATACATAGATAAAACCCTAACAACATTCTGCATGTTTTTGTCTGTTTTAGTTATTTAATGAGCATTGTGCCTTCAAGGTAAATCCAGATTAATATTTTCACTGAGCACAATAACATCCTGTGATTTCATCTTCCCAGAGAAACTCTGATTCCTGTATTACTTACTCGAAGCACTCCTTGTAAGTTACTTAGCGCTGCTAAAAATTCAAACCGTTACACTTAACTGCTGCACAGTAAGCACTGAATAATATTTTGGCATAAGAGGCCTAAGATACAAGAGAGGTGAAAAAAAGGGAAGGAAAAGAAATGCTTTTTTGCGACATCACTTCAAGAGCTCTTAACCTGCAAAAATGCCCATTGCCTATAGCAGTGTCTTAATTACACAAAATAAAATCTTATTGTCAAGCATTTTGTGAAGGATTTCAAACTTTCTGAAATTTCTACAGCAACTAAACTAAATGTATAACACATTATCATGGCACAGAATCACCTGGGGGATGTACCCAGCTATTGGGCTGGTATACTCACAACTTGAAGGGTGAAGCAATCTCATTTACCATCTATTCCTCCAACTAACCAGCCACTGAAGCATATGTTTAAAATTCTTTTACAAGTTCTCACTTCTGTCTAGTTTAGACAGCACAGGGACTATATAGAAAATCCCTATTTGCACATGTCTGCTTCCCTCCAGTACTAAAATTTTCTTCAGCGTTGAGACCTTGAGAGTATTGAGGCTTCTCTCAACTTGCTCTCCTTTCTTATTTAGAGCACGGGTTTGATGTTTGCACTTTTTAGCTTTGGTTTGTTCCCTTCCTCATGCAGCTGCACAGCAGAAGTCCACCTCTCTTCTCTCACTGCTATTTTCTTTGAGCTCCACTCAAGAGAAGCAAGCCAATTAACATGTGCATGGCTGCCCACCTTCACCACATCAGGAGTTACGAACAGGCAGGCCACTTTCTCATCCTGCTTGTTCAACGACCCATCAGTGCCCCAGTGACAGAGACTTTAATGCCAGAACATGGAGAGGAAGGTGACAGGTGAGACTACAATTCAAAGCAGTGCATGCATTTACATCAGACTTCCCACACCTGACAGTAGTTTTACACATAATCAGCTCTCCAAATCATTCGAGTCACACTGTGTTTGTGCCCCCATGTACACTGTTTCAGAAAAGACCATATTCAGCTTAGATTAACCAATCAATAGATTGATTCTAATTATAAGACACCTTTGCTTGGCTTTCAAGTTAGAAAAGTAGCAAGGGCGAGGACACAGCCAGGTCTTCATATATCATAGGTCATCTAAATACAGAGGAGATTAATTAATTTTCTAATAGTCCATGCAGATGAGCAGACAAGCTCCTCGATTTTACTGGTCTGAACAGAAGAACATGTCAAATCCTGTATCTGCTATATCTGAAACAAATCATAGCAGTAACTTAAATGTTACAGAACCAAACAGCACCTAAAGTTAACAGGAAGTTCAGTAACAACACAGTCCTAGGAGAGCTCGCAAAACTGAATGAGGAAGTAACTCATTAAGTTCAACATCCCACGTTCACACAAACAAGAATGCTATTTAAAAATAAAATAATTTCACATACTGTAGCTCAAACCCACAGAAGTACTGAGGATAAAAAGCTCCACACAGAACACACTACCAACTGACAGAAGTCATCCTATAGAGATACTTTCAAGCTTGCTGAATTCAATATTGGACATTAACTCTTTAATGGTGCACACTTTCCATACATACAAATTAAAATAGAAAGAGATTCTGCTGACAAGATAAAGTCAAGGCAACTTCAACATATAGGTGGAACCAGATGATCTTCACGGTTCCTTCCAACACAAATCATTTCAGGATTCTATGCTTTCATGTCCCATATAGTATTTAAGCCAAAACAGAGTCACTGACTCTTAAATTTTAACTCTTTTAAGCTACAGGCACAAACCCAGGCCTACGTGGAACAAGCAGTAACACTTAAATGGGTCCTTCACCTATCTGTATCCTTTGAAAATATGGTCCTTTCTATCTACATGTCCACAAATTTCCCAAAGTCATACATATTTCCATCAGTGACATTTAAAACAGCCTGTCCTTCCAGTGTCACGAAACATGCAACAGGCTTTGCTGTTTGTCTTTTGACACGTTCACAGTATTAAGAAAATACCTTTATTACTGTAGTAACCACCATTTTATCTCTACAAATAAAGATGACAAAACAATTTGATCGGAATTTATGGGTATAGTTGAATTTCCAAGAGTCAATCTGAATGACAGCTTCAGTAAAATCCACATTAGAAACTTCAGAATCAAAGCAAGATTTTCTCCTGTTTCAGGGAAATGCATAATCCTAATTATCTCTTTACACAATCATTAAGCAATAAATAGATTAAAGAATTTACTACAAACTTAATTCTTCACGCCTTCTTTAACAAGCTTTTCCAAAAGATTGAATCAAAACCTTTTTTCATTTCATTAGCAGTAAGCCAGAATTCACTTGAAAAAAATTTAAACAGAAAAAGATATTTTCAGGGTTTATTTTCTCTTTACTGCTGGAAAATAATTTGCATTGGTAATGCAAATCACTTCACTGGTGTTATTTCACATTTAACATGACAGAAGAGTACCACATTGCAGCAAAATATCTTTTCTTTCTCCTATTCCCTGTCTCTCTATCTGCATTAGGCAAATACTGTCTACCAAGAAAGAACTTAATACTCATTGAAATTAATATTCATTTTATAAGGCAACTCTATTTCAGTACATTGTGGCGGAGAATAACACTACATCACAGTAGGTTTTGGTTTCACAATTAAATCCCACAGATGAGACACCAACATACCTGAACACTATCTCAATACTAGCACAGAGTTTACTAAGGCAGCTTTTATTACCTCCTTGAGAAAATTTATATATATAACATTTCAGCAAGCAAAATTTAGATTTTGTATACAAGATACTTCATTAAAAAACTGCTAGTTCACAAAACTTAGTCTGCCCCAGTCTTGATGATGGGTAAGGAAAGCTAGTTACAGCATACACAGGTTGTCTGTGGCAAAAGGTGCATAGCTAAACACATGTCAAGAGATCAATTTTCTGACCAGTTCTGCAAGATTTGTTTCTACATTGATTTTTCACAGAAGGAGGAGACTGACAAAACTGAACTGAACAGTCTCCTGACATAATATTGATTTGTCTAAATCAAGGAAGTGACAGCATCAGAAACACCATGATGGCAGTAACAGTAATTGACAATTACTCCCTCCTGCAGTGTTAGCCTCATTCTTGGAAATACACTAAAAATATTTTTCCCCAATAATTATTTTAAATCAACAACTTGTTCTATCATGAACATGCCTTAATCTAAATTATTAGGAGTTAAAGACAATAAATCAAGTACTTTATGAAGTGGGTTCAGAAGTACCGTTTCATTCACAATTCCAGTGAAGTTCTCTCACTAGATTACAGTTTTATTCTGGTACAATCCCTTGATCTCATCCCATTAGCCTGAAAGCAGAGCATTTGATTAAAAAGGAAGATAACTGAATTGAATCATATAAGACAGAATTAAAGATGCCTGAAAGTCAACCTAGCTAGGATTTTTTTTTTAGTAGTAGTAGTGGTAATAGTTTACATCAACAAGATCCTATATTTCATGCAGGTTTTTTACTAAAAATTTAAAAACTAGTTTCTTTGGCCTTTCATAGCTTACTCTCTGTTATTAGTAGCAATTACAGGTGCCCAGCTAGGAGCTACAGTACATGATTAAAGCATTGCCATGACAATATGCTTAGCCTTGCATTGTAATTATTATCCAAAAAAAAACTACCCCTAAGGTGAAACAATTCTGCCTATTAATTTTATATATAAGCTTCTAAGCTATATGCACACTTCAGTTATGCAAGAGGTATGTGACAGGCTCACAGATCAATTCAGCTTGCTAGAATGAATATATTTGTAAATGTTACTCAGGCTTGTGGGTTTTTCTTGGAAAATACAAATTTCCTGCAAAACACGGCATTAGCAGGTTATATAGATGAAACCTTTTGAGCAAACCCAATTATTTCATACTGAGCAACCATTTCCAGATGGAAAAAAGGAGTAGCAGAAGGATTCCCAAGCTTCCATATGTGGCCAAAGGCACAAGAGGAGTGCATGCTTCCCACGCACGTACATGTACAGGCTGATGTAAACTACAGAACTATTAGTTTATAAACCTCAGCTTTGAGTCCCTGTAGATGTGGGTGTTCAGCTTCTGACTGTTTACTGCTTGGAACTAACATGATGAAGCCAAAGCAGCAGCGTTACAAAGTGGACATTCACAGCCTTAAATCCTGCTGCAAAGACCACAAGGCCCTGTGCTCCGACTTGGTGCCACACCCTCCCAGCCACAAATTACAGTGGTTCTTCACACCAAAGACTTCTTCACCCTTTGTGTTATCAGAAAACGCTCTTGTGATAATTTCCTCTACCATCTTGATCAAAGATTACTCCACTTCTAGTGGCATAGAAACCCATTTTGGAAACTATGACCTCAGTCCTGCCAGGCTGTCCCATCTTTTTGACAACTTCCAGACAGTGAATAATTTAAGCAGACAATATACATGTTACAAGCTATACTAAGACTGAACTTCACATTTAGAGGCCTTCAAGGCTTGCAAAAAATGCTTCAGAATACCAGAATACAAAAAGTCCCCCTTTGCTGATCTAGTGAACACTCAACTGGATGTTGCACATAGAACAGCTACGAATACAGCTGCAGTCTAGGCACACAGCCCCAAGGTCCTTGGGCAGTATGGCCCCAAGGACCAAGCAGAAAATCCAGCATTTCAGTATCAGCTAAATTAAGCAAAACCAATTAATGGAAAACCAGGCCTGTCACCACCCTATCACACACAGTGACAGTGCCCAGCTAGTGCAGGGACAGAGGTGCATTGGATATTTTCTGTACAAATAAATTCTTCCAGATGCAGAAAAAACCCTCAACTCATTAGCAGTATTATTACCCAAAGCCTGCTGCTGCAAATATCTAGGCATTATTTATCAATAGAATAAATAAAATAATAATGAATAACAGAATAAATAACAGAATTTTGGTAACTACTCCAGAACAGAACATGGAGGCTTTATTGGTGCAACAGGACCTACACAAAATAATATCCAGGAGTTAGCTTCATTCCTTTTGCCTTTAGTCTATTCCAGTCCATGAAGCAATTGCTGCAGCTTTCCTTTCATTAAGGATGTTCAAGATTCAATGTCAACATCACTAACTAAAACTCCGCAAGCTACAGTACACACTCCTTACATAGGAAAGCTTCTAGCAACATCAGCTGACCAAAAAACTTCATAGTTTAACATTTCTGAAGTTGAGTGGGCTTTTTTGTTTGTGTGAAGGTTTTGTATTTCAGAGATCTTTAAATCACATGACAACACTTAAATGTTGGGAGGCAAAAAGAGATTAAAATGCTAGTTGATTCTCTGATTACCTCGACATAAAAATGAATCTTTTTATGTTTATTCTTTCATTAATCCCAATGGCTATACACTTGTATTTCTGAATATGAAAGAGCAGGACTGTTGATTTAAAGAGAAGTGTACTGAATATTATGGAAATTCAGTAACCAGGCATTATACTGTACATAGGCTGTCTTCTGATTTTAGCAATGAGTTATTATTATTTCTAAAGATGACAAAAGAAACAGAGGAGTCATTTTCATCTCAAAAAGCACAATCCCAAATGTCTATTTAATCAATAAATGTGCAATATCACCTCAGAGAGTGAGTCAGAACTTCATGGCAACTACACCTCCTAGCACAATACAGCAGATTAATTTTTATGTTGGACCTGTCAATGCAGTAATTATTTTCCCCAAAATACAACACTATCCTCAGGCACAGAAATCTGTTTTTTTTCTGATCTGCAATTCTGTAAACAGGATGGCGTAATTTGTAGTGGACATTCATTTGGAAAAAGATACCAACAGACAGAAAGACACATTCACAAAGTGATTTATAAAGTCATTTACGGTTTAGCATTATGACAAGAAATAACACCCACCAATAAGCACCAGGCTTGCTTCCAAAGAGCAACACCTTTCCAGGACAGAAGGGGAACATTCCATTCAAGCACTGTAACCTCAATCCCAAGTAGACAAAAGCTGCAAACGCGCCCAAAGTCTCGGTCACCTTTTCCCCACTCCTTAAAAAAGCAAGGGAAACAATGGATAATGCTGACACAGGAAGGGCTGAGAGTGCAGTGCCATGGCACCACGGATCACCGGGCACAGGCCACTCTGAGGAACACCGCAGAACAAAATCCAACTTGCGAGCACGATTCACACTAAGGGAACGCCTTCGGCAGATAAATAACACTTGAGGCAGCCTGTATGGAATATGAACAACAAATTATAATTGATGTAAGCAGCAGTGTGAACCACCTGAGAATTATGCTAAAAGATTCAGCTACTCCTGATTTAACAACTCATGCAGTTGTCTTAATAGAATATTCTGAAAGTACCTAAAAAGCAATTTAGGTACACACTATTTCAAAAGCTGTGTCTCAAACACAGAACTCAATATAGATCAGACTGCAAGCCCTCTGAAAATTATAGTAAAAAATCTTGATTTATACTGAAGTATTCCACTATGTGTGAACTCAGTTTTTTTTTTAAGTGGAACTGAAGCAAGCTATCTGACAAAGACTTTCATTAGTGATGTAATCAAGTGCCAATATATTTTTACTACAATAACAACTCACAAGGCATGTGCAACAATACATCTCAATTATGAAGACCCAAGCTAAACATCTGCTGCTATAAATTCACTTGGGGGCCAGTGGAGAATTGAATCAAGTTGGACTACATAAATTTAAAGCAGAGAGGTATCAGAGAGCTTATTTCTCATTTACACTGCTAGATCAGCAGCAAAGACTTGCAGATACAAACCTCCAAAAATTCTGCTTCCCACTACTACCTTTTATGTGTGTGTCTTCGAAAACTGAAAAAAAAAAACCAAACCTCAAACTAAACTCTTACATCACCCACAAAGAGAGTTCTGAGGAAATTATTTGACCAGCATTTGTCTTTACCTTATTTACAACATTAACTGAAATGCTTTATCATATATTACCCAGGCATGGCATGCTTGGTATCTTTCTCTAAGGTTTCTGATGGTGTTGCCTTAAAGCATAATACCTACGTTTTCACAGTGATTTTCTCTATTTCTGTGACCAAACTACCTCTTAGCCAGTGGTTAAGTAGACATAATTTTAAATAAAAATTATTATTCCTAGCTTCTGCTGGACTAGAAAGTGGGAGCTGTCCAGAGTATTTAGAAGCATTACTTTTATAAGGTATTAGAATATCTCAAGTTTAAAAGCTGTATGCTTGTTAAGATAGTGTTGCAGTTTGCTTAAAAATCAAATGGTCAATCTATAAATATATTAATAAACTGTTTATAAAAATATGGACATAACATTTAACTATTTTGGAGCAGCAGCCAGCCAGTGAAGCAAGATGTCTGTGGAATAGAATGTGTTAAAGAAATTAATAGTTAGAGACAACTAAGCTGCATTACTTTAAAAAAATTGCATGCTTTGATGTTTATTCTACCTACTCCTGGATATTAAAGCTCACCACACAGAAATTTCACTAAGCTTCTTTTTAATAGCTGTTTTTGTGATTGTCTTCTCTCCCCTCCATCATTAAGCCTCCCATCATTAGAATGTCAAACACACAATGATTATTAGCAAATACCATCAAAAGAAGAAAAAAAAAATCACATCTACAACACGGAAGCAGTCTCCTAATCTAACTTTGAATACAGACTGCTTTCCAAATGTAGATCTAGCCTTCCTTCATATCAAACATACCTACCATTAAATATCAGACATGTGTGTAACACATTAAATTATTAATTCTAACACTGTAATAGCTAAAAAATCATTAAGAGTTCACATAGTATGAGAAGAGAAACAGGATACCCAATTTACCTTTTGATATTAACAAGCAAGAAGGGGAGCACATTTGTGCGGTAGCACCACTTGGAACATCCTTTTTTTTTTCAAATGAAGAAGATAAATGTGTTAACAAAGTGGTCGTGACATTTCTGGTATCACGTGCTGCTGCAGAGAGATCAACAATGCATGAACTTCAACTTGTCAGATCGAGAGAAGCCAATTTTCAAGTGTTACAGCTCAAAATCTGCACGTCTTAAAAACAGAGCTTAAATACTTACTTTTAACACAAACTCCCAGACCTCCTGCCTTTGTTCATCTAGTGTAATCCATCATGCAAGCAATCTAGTTCACTTCCATTTGGTTACACTGCCTGTAGGATTATTCTACATATACAGTAGACTCTGGGCTAAACTACTCCTACGTGCTGTGACCAAAACCCACATGTCTTCTTCTCCACATGATGCATCCTCTGGTGAATACCTAGAAACCTTTTTATCAATTTTTAACTTCTTAACAACATAATATGAAACAGCATAACAATGCAAGGGGGAAAAAGCCCAAAAAATGCTACTTTTCTTGCACTAGTGGAAATTCAAGATCTAAACAGGTAACTAACAGTGGAAGACTGAAGTCTTACTGATGCCTGCTCTTAGGGCTTTAAAAGATGAATATTTTAATATTGTCACTGTTATGTTTGAGAAGCCTGCCAGTAGCAGCATTTGAAATTTCAGCTTTGAAATTATTGACTTCAGAAGTCAAAAAGCACAGAGGTATATTTCCACCCCTGCCCCCACGTAACTTAATGATCTAACAAATTACTTATAGCCAGGTGCAATATGGCAACAATTACAATGGCTTAGAATATTTAATAGCAATCTAATGTAGTGCATCATCAAAACAGAGAAGGAAAAGAAAGAACAGCAAATCACACAATTTTCTCTGGCCTAACAATTAATCTAGACAAATATTTTAAAAGTTATTTTGCTGACATTTGTCTGTTGGAAAACAGATCATGGGATTCGAACCATGGTTTCCTGACTTTTTTGTACCCCAACATAAAAGGAAAGTAATTATGGCTTTGAAATCTTGTCAACATAAATTGCTTCATGGTGTCATACGGGACAAGCTTTTTCAGCAGCCACGTCTATGTATGTTTACAATCTTACAGTTTAAAGCCCTTACAGCATTTAAAAATCAGCTTTTCCTTCACTGATCCAGTATCAACACAATGCCTGTACTTGAATAAACTGTCAGTACCTGATCTAAAGCAAATGGCCAAGATTGTCCTATCCAGACTCAATCCCTGCATCTCAATTTAAGATGTTACCAAGTCTGAAAGAAGTGATCACTGCTCGTCTAATAAGGGAGGAGTCTGAAAGGTGAACAGAAATCTCTGCCTGAGTCTGTCGGAGGCTTTAATGAACAAGATCAGTAAGGTCATGTAATACATTTTCTGTCTTCATTTGGAAAGCTATCCTGGAACCCAGCGAAAGCAGACACATATACCTCCTGCAGGTTTATCAAACCCTCCAACACACGCATACAGAGAAACTGAGTATCCAGTAGAGATTTTATGACCTCCACAGTTACTAACTAGCTGTGACAGCCTGAACATACTGGATCATCACCATTACTGTCAGGGTAGGCTAATGACAGGTTAATGACACACTGTCCATGGCTCATCTTCCTCTGTACAGAAGCTCCACTCCACTGCAGTGGTCCGCTCTACCAGGATATACACCGACATATCTCAAAATGAGAGAACAGGATGTTACGCAGAGATTAATCATGTTTCCAAGCTCCAGGATTTTTGCATGCGTTCCTGAGCCCTCCAAAACCTGAACAAAATGCTAAGAAGCATTTACAACAGACTTCTTGTGAAGGTAAAAGAGTAAAGATGTTCCTTATTCTTTCACTTTACTAAATCTAGCTATCCTGTCCACCCTGGAAATACCTTAAATTTTCTTGTCAATCAGCATTTGACCAAGGGATAGACAATCCAAACCTCAGTGTCTCAGATATAGAGGCTTGATTCTTGAGAGAAATCCATAACAGTGCAATTTGGCTCAGTTCTCACTTAGGTAACGGTAGCTTAGGAACCTGTCCCAAGGCTTTTTTACTTCAAATTTTCACCCATTCTAAAAATTCCTATGTGTGGTCAAGCAAGAGACAATATGAAAATTTAACCAGAAGCAAATAAGACAGTTTCATTGGAATATCACTGCTCTGTTAGCCACTTGTGCGTATGAAATCAGTCCACTTCCTACTTACTCATTAGAAAAATACTTGAAACATGCATTCCACATACAGTGACAGACTGAACTGTTAACAGGTAATGGCCCAAAATAACAACTCCAAATATTCCCCTTTTGTGCACATGCCAAGGTGGTTTGTTTGAAATGGAAGTGGTGAGCTTTTGTGTGTGTAATGGCTAAACCTCTGAGCTGATAAGACAGTGAGTGAGTGACAGACTATGAGTGAGATAGGAGCCAGATGCCATGGAGAAAGATGGTACCTTTTGCTATCCTAATCTGTCCTCTTTTTGCACAAACTACTGGGTTGTTGGGCTCTCTCTAATTCCCCTGGGAAAATACCAGGGTGTCCATCTCTGTTAATGAGCCATAATGGGAATCAACTGCATAACAGAACTCAACACACTGGTGTGACGGGCAGCTGTGCTGTCTTAGAAGGTGCCAAGTGTCCCATGATCCACAACACCACATCATCCAGTGCTAAGCCCCTGCCCTAGGGGAGGAACCTAAGCATTCCCACCTGACCCCAAGTGAACATAAATCAAATATATTTTGTGTTATGGGGATTTTCATGGGGATTATTTTTCCCCAATGCTTCTCCAAGCCTTCACCCACCAACTGATTGATCTGGTCTGTGACCACCACTTCAACTAATCTGACTTGAAGTAACCAAGAGTACTCTGCAGTAACCAAGTCTCAGCACAGGGCTCACGGGTGGTGAGATCCTCACACTCTTGTTCTTTATCTCTTCCCTTCTTTTCCCTTGCACATATCCTTGGGTGACATTGTTGTGCTTTCACACTGTGGTTCTTTCATACTGTAATGCCTTCATGTTTTTATATTACTATAAATAATAAAATGGCTACATATATATTTTCCTCTGCAATTAAACTGCTCTATAATAAACCCTACAAATGTGTACTAACAAACACTGATCATTCAGTGTCATTTCACTCTAATCCACCACAAGGGATCAATTAACAAGAATCTGGGTTACCTTCACCTTCTGCAGTGAGCTGTAACATTTTACTGGCATCACAGACAAGATGTGGTGCAGTGACCAGTACGGTCCAAAGCCATTACAGGGTTTTTTTCTGGTAATAAATTTAACCAACATCCCGGAGGTGGTGGGGAAAAGGACATTGACCCTCAGTAGGTTGCTGAAGGGTATTATTGTGGAGGATGAGTGAAGTGGTGGCTGTCCTCTCATGGCAGGTTATTAACATAGCCATCAACTTCCCTTTAATGAAGGAAGGAAGGAAGGAAACGATATAAGGAAACGAGTGCTTCCAAAACCCTCCATGACATACATACTGCCAAAGTCTTAATCTAAGGACACTGAATAAAGACAGCTGAAAAAGAAAACTAATGTGTCTGGGTAAGCAGAAAACAGAAATACAAGGAAAAAAAGCAAATGCTCAGTCAGTGTATACTTTCTCAAATAGTGAGACAAATCTGGCAATATAATCAATCTGAGAGCTCAGAAATTTTATAAGCAATCTCTTTCTGCTTCTTCTTTTACGGGTGTTCTTTTTGCAATGTAAAATAAAAGTTTCTGGAAAAATCTTCAGCTCACCTGTTGGCTTAACAGATGCCCAATACTTCAAATAACCAAAGTGTCTCTTCAACTAAAACCAGCTTGAACAGAAACTGGGCAAACAGCTTTCCTTCCCTCTTAAAGTCTTGAGGCCATTGCATAAATGTCCGGTCAACAATCATTACAAGAGAATTTTGGGAATTCCTGCAGTTAGGTCACAAAAAACAGTCAGCTCTTTCACCCTCTTCTCTTTACTAAATGCAGTCAAAAACCAGTGACAATAGTAAATAACCTTCCAGCAACTGAAATCCCAAATAGCAGCTATACCAGAGTACTGATACGCAGAAGAAGCAAAGATCGCTCTTTAGAGTCAGCATAATATCATTCATGCAGTGGGCTTTTAGTGAACAAACTTTTTTACTATAAATCATCCTTATGCTTAAAAAGACTCTGTCCTTACCAATCAAGACAGTTACTGGTGCGATAAAAAATTTGGATGTTCCATTTAGACATTAGTACCTAGGAAAGCATTAGACATTAGCAGTCAGAGGAAAAAAGAGCAGGGATTTCAATATTGGTATTGCTACCTGGAACTAAAACTTGACTGACTTGCATTCAAAATTTATCACCCTCTTCTAGAACAGTGAATACAGACAATAAATATATATCTCCTTAGTCTACACAACACAAAAACACTGCTAGGAGAAAGTGTTTTGGTTCAGGACTGTGAAACTTAAGGAGAAAGAACAAGGTGTCACTAGAAGTGTAATGCCTCTATGAAAAGACTTCTATGCATGGTAGCTCTTGAGCAATTAAATGACTAATACAGAAGTGACATGCTAATCCACATTCTAGAAAGTAATTGCACAGTACAAAAGATAACTTCAAAAATTGATCAAGAAACCCCTAAAAACAGATAGCCCCCAAAATCTCAATGCACAACCCTTCCTCACTTTTTTTCAGGTTGTTCATACAAATACACAGACTCACAGCTCTAAAGAGTTTCAAAGCAAAATGTCTGCTAGCATCAGCGTTTCTTCCCCTCAAAGATCTATTTCTACCTTCTGGATATATGTGTAACTTGCTACAGATAAACTAGCTGTGTTCATGGAAATCATTAAATTAGGTCAGTGCAAATAAGCCAACTATTCTTTTTCCTCTTTGCTTTTAAGCAGTCAAGCTACACCTTGCTTTATTTCTGAAAACAGTTCACCTGTACAATTATCTTTGGAAGAAAGGCAACCAGCTTCAGCATCCAACGGAACACATGCACCTTTGCAACTGAAGCCTCATTAAAACAAATTCACTGCTTAGAAAATAGCTTACATAATTTTTCTAAAGAAACTAGCATTAGTGGCCCAATGAAAATAAAAGTAGCAGCAACTAGTGTGGAGAAAAAAAAATAAAGGGAAGAAAAAAAGCCATGTCTACAAAACCAATTCTGTACAGTTTTAAACCTATACCAGGGCTATAATACAGCTGATAAATCAGCCATGCTAGCAAGTGCTCGAGGCTGAAGCCAGGCACAGAGTAACAAAATGAAGGTAGCAAATCACAACTCCAGGTGCATGGCCACACACATTCATCATGCCACATAAACATGGAATTGAGCCATCAAATTGGACAAGCTTAGGCCAGTGTGCTGTACACCCCCTCAGGTAACCTCACCACCCATCCCGCACTGCAGGCTCCTTAACTTACCACTATAATATTCTTTCAAATCTGCCCTTGCCCTTCTGCAGAAATGCAATTTATAATCAAGAGAACAATGGAAAAGGAGATGGCTTTCTTGTACCTTTCCTAAGAGCACACCTGTTGAGAGAACAGAATACCTTAACCCAATTAGTTATGGCATTCTCAGCCTTCTGTATAAAATTCCAGCACAATTCTGGCCTCCATGCAACTCAAATCTAAACTCATAAACACATATTTATTAAAAAGGCTGACTGACTTAAGATGACAAAAACATTTTAAACCCTTGACAATAAGATGAATGAATGACCAATGAATTTAGCTTCATAACAGATAAACCTTCAGCTTTTGCCACATTAAAGGCTTTTTCTTGGCAATCTTTCTTCATAAAGCTAAAATTACTGTAAAAAAAAGCTTCAGTTAACACTATGTTCCCCTGCCACATCTCCTACTCTTAAGATACTTATGATATCCACCTCTGACAAATTCAACATGTTTTTATGGAGATTTGTTGAAATAAAAATGCACACTACAAAGAGTGGTTGGATTTTTAAAGACCTCTCAATTCACCTCATTTACTATGTAATCTTCTCCCCTTGTAGAAAGGGGACAAGATTACATACTAAATGAAAGGATCCCCCTAAAAAAAATAATCTAAGAGTCTTACCCTTTCACACAGTAAACCCACTTTGGAGATGTTACAAATGTAACACTCTGTATTATGAAATCAGTATCAGTATTGATGTTTACACCTAGTAGCTTTCAAATGACAGATTTTTCTTCTTACATAATGACAGCGGACAGACATACCTTGTAGTGCTGCAGGGATAGCTGTTCAAGTTCCACAGCTGAATCCACCTAGGTTCAGCTCTACAGAACTCAGCCAACAGCAGCACCAACTTCCCTATACACATTCAGGGACTTTGGGGGTGGAAGAAGGATGCCAGAAAAACATTTTACACATAACCTAAGTAATGGTATAAAAATACTGTTGCATACAGAAATAAGGCACAACTCTTCTTTAAAGAAGCAGTGACATGACTGCATATCTATTGCAAAAAACCAAAACATGTATGGATCCACATCTCATCTTGGTGGCTGAACTGGATTCATTTGGAAACTAACATCAATGGCCACTTCCAACAGCTCTTCAGACAAGACATCACCTTGTTTCAACTTCACTATTCATAAGATTTGCAGATATTACCACAAGTTTGAATTAATTTCTTGGCATTATTACATGGCCAGATCACCAGGTACATTCAGAGAAAAAATAAGTTTCCAAACAAGAAACCAAGAGCCCAGCATCAGTTTCCAAAGGTGATGTGTGAAGTATTAAATGCATTTAACTGTAAAGCCAGCATGAGCTTGTAGAGCTGTATTCAGGAAAGGAAAAAAAACTGTATTTGTAAACTGAGCAGATTTCAGCTGCCAACATGTGTCAGCTAAAACTGCATGGAGCTACACCTACCTAAATGTATGTAACAACACTTTTCAAACCCTTTCCTTCTTTGAAAGTTTTTAAAATGCAATATACACATAAGCTATGGACTGTGGAGGCCTTGGCCAGCTCCTAGCCAACCAACCCAGCCACTCTCTCACTCCCCACCTCAAGAACCCATGGGAGAAAATAAGATGAAGAAGTTCATAATTCATAAACTCAAGAGTTTATGAGAGATCTCATAAACTCTTATTAATTAAATTAACTGGCTAATGAGAAACAAAGAATAACTAAAAGCATTTTAGAAGTTCGACTTTACTTCTTCATTTCCAACTCCCCTACTTCTTTCTTCACAAGCAGCGAAGGAGATTGGGAATGGGCATGGAACTCATTCCCTAACAACTCCTCTCCTCACACTTTTGCCCTGATCACTACAAAGGACACCCCTACAGCCTTCCACTGACAGCACCTGGCCACCTGTGCCCAGTACAACTGCACTTTTAGAAAGTACCTGAAGAATTCTTCATGAGAAAAGACATTTACTGAAACACACCAAACACAATTGATTTACACAGCGACTCATGAGCCCCAAACCTGCATTCCAGACTTAGAGAGCCAAGGAAGGCAGACAGCTCACCATCATTTTGCCATGCAAAAGAGATTTTTGTTTTTCTTTATAGACACTCCCAGCAAACTGGGTCTGAAGCCAAACTCTGCAAAGACACCCTTCAGTCACTAAGAGCACAGGACAGGAAATGGGAGAGAAAAACAGTCCTTGATTCCTTTTGACAATTTCAGCTGGATACTAAATAGCCTCAAAATTAGCACCATTACACACCTATATGTAGCTGAGAGCCAAGCAATGAAGGTTCAATGTACTTGTGTTGCCTCCATCCAACACTGAGTATTCCTCATGATATTTTACATGACCTTTTATTTCATGCCCACACAACCACAAAAAAACACTTGACTTAAGAGCCCATATGGAAGAACACTTTAGAAAGTACCTGAAGAATTCTTCATGAGAAAAGACATTTACTGAAACGCATCAAACACAATTGATTTACACAGCGACTCATGAGCCCCAAACCTGCATTCCAGACTTAGAGAGCCAAGGAAGGCAAACAGCTCACCATTTTGCCATGCAAAAGAGATTTTTGTTTTTCTTTATAGACACTCCCAGCAAACTGGGTCTGAAGCCAAACTCTGCAAAGACACCCTTCAGTCACTAAGAGCACAGGACAGGAAATGGGAGAGAAAAACAGTCCTTGATTCCTTTTGACAATTTCAGCTGGATACTAAATAGCCTCAAAATTAGCACCATTACACACCTATATGTAGCTGAGAGCCAAGCAATGAAGGTTCAATGTACTTGTGTTGCCTCCATCCAACACTGAGTATTCCTAATGATATTTTACATGACCTTTTATTTCATGCCCACACAACCACAAAAAAACACTTGACTTAAGAGCCAATATGGAAGAACACCTGAGCATGCATGATGAGTACAATAAAATAAACAAGACAATGGTTGTTTTGATGAAGTCTTATTATAAAAGCTCTCCAAGTGCTTCAATGGTTAGTCACATATAGAGATGTGCTACAACTAAAGCACTTACGAGCTGTGCTGAAGCGATCAACAATGTATACTACACCACTCAAAGCACTTCAGAAGGCTGTCTTCTATGTCTCCTGCAAAAGCAGACACCTGAATTATTTTAACTGCTATGTCTGTAGGGAAAAAACCCTTCAAAGTCAATTTACACACACATATTTTTACTCATATTATTTGGATCTTTAAAGTATATGCATATGCTTACAGAAGTCTTGCAGCAAGAAAACAGTCATAATTGTTCAAATACTAAAGGAAATCAATGCAGCCAAACCATACATTTTTACACACAATGTTTGCTAATATACACTCTACTATCAAAAAAAATCCTACTTTTTATAAAGATTTCTACATCGAGTACATAAGTATCATTAATCCACTGAAGACCAACTGTCTCCTACACACATGTATTAAAGCAGTGGGGTTTTAGGGGAGTCCTTAAATCGCAGGATCTAGCTTTGTATCTAGAGTAAGCATGGATGTTTTGTTATGAAAATGTCTTTTGTCCACAGGTTATTGAAGCAGCTTAACTGGCTTTATTTGGTCTATCCAAACAAATAGAGACCTCGCACAGTTACCAAAACCAAACTGCAGGAGGCATCTGTTAGCAGTACCACCAGAAATGAAAAGACATTAAAGCATTCTACTTGTCCACACCTGGTAAAGTATAGGGAAGTGTTTGTTTATGTATGTATGACCTCTTAAAGGATTAAAATCACAGAGTGGTACTGTTTTGTCTCCTAGGAAACAGGCAAATCTATTTAAAAGCAACTATACCTAAACACAGGAAAGACACTAGGCTAACCACACATAGGAAGAAAGTTCCTATTCAAAAACATTAAGGCAGATAGAAAACACAGCCTCAGACAGTCAAAACACCTTGGAGGTGGATTACCAACTTCAAACCTGAACAGTGAAGATTAACACACTACCCACCTGTTAATTCTCTCATTAAAGCACATTACTTCAACAATAGCCAATGAAGACAGAGGGATTCATGACTAATGAAAAACACCACACCCAGAAATTTCAGCTGAAATTATTGTGTTTACAGTATCACTGAAGCTTCAACTGCAGCTCTTGCACACACTCATCTTAAGCTTTTCCACTAAAAACAGTTCATGCACCAACTGCTGCCTAAAGCTCAACACTTACCAAAAAAACCTGACCAGGCACCAACCACGAACTTTAGGTAGCTGATGTGGGGACAGCACGATCAATACCCAAGTCAGCAAGGATTCTACTGCGCTTTAACAAATCCGGAAGCTCACCTAGGCTCCTGTACACCTGGCAGTGTATGAGCTCATCAAATCTTGGGATCGGACTAGTGTTGATCTGAAGTAGTTTCCCTCAAAATACATACAATGTGTACTGCCCTCAACAACACTTCACAAAAGTGAAGTGAAACAAAAATCCATTACCCTTGCTTTGTGATACTTGCTTTTGTAGGTACGTTTCTGTTTCTTCATTTGTTTCATAGACACAGTCTTTCTGCAGAAAGTCTGTCTTCTTATGAGACAACTGTAGGATCCTCTTCCCAGAAGCTGTACACATTAGGTTTTAATGTCAAAAAAACTTTTCTGCAACACAACTTATTAAAGTTACCAAAAGAAAAGAACGAAAGGAAAGTCATTCATTTAATTAGAAGATCACAAGCATTAAAAATACAGGTTTTTTAATAACAGCAGCAGGAAAACTTCAATAACTGCAACTAGGTATAGCTGAGATACTAGCAGACTTTTGAAAAACATTTCCTAATTGTCCTAGATTAAAGCCCAGGTCCTCAGAGATGTTTAGTTTGCTAATTCCAATTCTGTCTTTGTTTTTCGCTGACAGATCTATGACTTAATATATCTACATTTGTCATCTACAGTTTCTGCAATTCACTTTTTCATAATTTAATGTCAAAACAACATACTACTTATGAGTGTCTTATTGGGAAAGTATAACTGGAATGCAAGTGCTTTAGCTCCCACTGCTATAAAACCTGTCTCTACCTGCTTGTAAGTTACAAGCTATCCCTTTGTTGTGCACATGGTATAATGCCAGTTTCTGGCACAGCTGCTCTCTTGAGCAGCGTATAGGTGAGGTAATGCAGACTGTAACAGCAGGGCGTGAGCTCCCTCCTTTCAGCACTTACCAACATACTGAAGTTCAGATGTGCTTTTCTTCACCCACAAATAAGCTTACACCTTAAGTGCCTGATAGTAAGGCTTTAGGTTTTTGCATATTTTTTAACATATTTCTTCCTTCAATTGTATCCAATGGTCCTTTTAACACAATGCTAATACTATCAGAAGCATAAAAATTATTGAATACTATGGAGAACTTTTCCCCAAATGTACCTCATTACACCCTAAATTAATCTCTCCCCTTCTCCTCAAAAATCTTTACCCTATTTTAGGGTAAAAACTGTAGGACCACTGCTATCTTAACATGACCCTTGAAGTTTCAGTTGCCTCAGTTTTCAGTCACTAGTTATTACCTCTGACAAGAGCTTAAAAATATGCAGTGCTGAGTTTGGGTGGCAGAAAATCAGGGGAGACCACAAAAACAGTTGCCAGGAGGGAAGGTAATATTCAGTACAGTGATACTATTGTAAATCAGTAGGAATGTTCTTTAATTCACCTCTTCCTTCCTAGAACTCACTGAAGTTGAAAAAGATCATCTAGTCCAGCCACTAGCCCAGTCTGTCAAGTGCATCAGTAAACCATGCCCCTAAGTACTACATCGACACATCTTTTTTTGCTCCACACAACTACTTTAACACATACTCAGTGTGAGCATATTTATGTCCTCTCAGCAGAACTCACCAACCCTGAACCCACACCATTAATTCCAATACACAACTTGTGGTTCAGTAAACTCAGGAACTCAAAGAAACTCAAGCAAGTCAATGACAGTCACTGCTCTGCAATGGCAAGTAAGTGATATGCCCAAGGTCATCTCCTTGCTGCTTCAGCTGTAACTTAGAACCACATTTTCTGAATGTATGTACAGCCAATTCAATATGCAGTACTCTGCTTGTTACAGAGCTGTTCCAACAAAATCAATGGCATCTTTAACTTTGGAATGTGTCCTCCAGTGGAGCAATGTGTTTAACACCAGCAGTATGTGAACAAACGGGAAGGGGGAAGAAAGCACTGATAGCAAGTTAAAACTCACCCAGAAGCTTTACATCAGCCCAGCTACTCATCAAAGCTATGAAGACGCAGTAGGGCTTATGGATTTCCCTGTGACCTTTTGTAAACAATCTCTTCTGCTAGCTAGCCTAGAACAAA
Source organism: Passer montanus (assembly GCF_014805655.1). Classification (NCBI taxonomy): domain Eukaryota; kingdom Metazoa; phylum Chordata; class Aves; order Passeriformes; family Passeridae; genus Passer; species Passer montanus. The sequence continues at coordinate 11,615,106 of NW_024366815.1, read as the reverse complement.
ATACATTACGTACAATTCTCCCTGCCCTTCCCTGCCATGTACTAGGCACAAAACCAGAAACACAGTATGAAAGTCATTCGAGGCATTTTTGTTATATGGCCCGAATAACAGCTTTACAATGAAAGCACTCATTGAGCCATAGCTACAACATTATTATGTTCTACTGAAAGTTTCCTGAGGTAACAATGAAAATCAAATTAGCAGTTTAATGCAGTAGTTCATCTGTTTCATTCACCCACAGCTCCCTTCCTCAGGATCTCAAGGCTATTAAAAACAATGGAATCATTAATTGCCCAAATGCCATTAATTATACAGTCCACTAGCATGGCAGCATGGTCTCACAACAGAAGTTTGTTACTTGGTATAGAAGCACCACCCCTTAGAATTTAAAAATACATGAATATGATCATATTATATTATTATTAAAAGGATATATTGAGATATATATACTTGTTTAAATAAAACTCTGCAAAATGTATATAATACAGAAGCTCCTGTAACAGGCAACAGTGAATCTCTCTTGGCTATAGAAGTTCCCATCCTATAATCAATTATTTTCACACACACTTAGCAATTTTGCAAAAGGGCTTTCATAGCTTCTTTTGTGGTTGCATTTTTTGCTTCTCCTAAGGGTCACTTCCAGAGCTGTTTGATCAACAAGGCAGAAAAAGGCAGAAGGCAGATTTTTTTCTAGTTCAAGACTATATATGTTTTCTGTGTGCTTGAGGGGTACGCAGGACTGAAGTGGGACTTCCTCTGTCACTGAGTGGCTGCTTGTGGGAACGCTGAGCAGGTGTGTGGCTTGTGCTTGAGGGTCACGAGACTTGGAGCAGCACTTTCTGCGTCTCTGAGTAGCTGATTAAAAGAGACGTCTAGGGAGGGCAGCAAACAGGGGAGCGGCACAGCAGTTTGCAAGGCAGTTCACACAGGCAGGGCAAGCAGGCAGGGTTGTAGGCTTTCTTGCTAGTAAGGTTTACTGAGTGCAGTTTGCAGTGCCCCTGCTGGTTGGTAGGTTTTAGGGTTTCTGGTAGGAATAGTTTGCACATGATCCAAAACTGCAGTTAGTACAAGCATACATAACCAGATGGAGCCCTCCAAACAGGACGCATCTGTCCAGGCCCCTTCCAGCACGGAGTGTTTGAGCCTGAGGTGTGAACAGGTGAACGACCTTTCAATGGTGGCCGAGCTTAGGGAGGGAGTTGAAACACTAAGGAGTATTAGGGAAAGTGAAAGGGAAATAGATTGGTGGAGTTCCGCCCTGCCGTCCTTGAGGGAGGCCCACCAGGAGTCAGAGGACTCCCATGCCTCTCACTGTCTGGTGGATGCAGGGGAGTGGAAATGGGTACCTACATGAGGAGGTAATAATAAAAATTCCTCCCGACCACCACTTCCAAGCCAGGTACCACTTCAGAATAGGCATGAAACCCTGGATTTGGGAGAGCCAGTCAGATGATTTAGAAGAAAATTATGCACAGTGATTATGATTCACCTATGAGAAGGATCACCATCTTTAACATCAAAAAGGGTAATCGTGGTGGGTGATTCCCTTCTGAGGGGAACAGAGGGCCCCATACGTTGACCAGACCCACCCCACAGAGGGGTCTGCTGCCTCCCTGGGCCCAGGTGTGGGATATTACTGAGAGACTTTCTGGGCTGATTCAGCCCTCTGATTACTATCCACTGCTGATACTCCAGGCTGGCAGTGATGAGATTGAAAAGAGGAATGTCATTAAAAGGGACTTTAGGGCACAGGGTCAAGTGGTTGACAGGGCAGCAGCACAGGTAGTGTTGTGCTCATTCCCTTTGGTGGCAGAGAAAAATGATGAAGGGAATAGGAGAGCCTATATTGTGGCTCAAGGGCTGGTGCCATGGGCAGAATTTTAGGTTCTTTGATCATGGGGCAACTTTTACAGCCCCTGTCCTACTGGAACCAGATGGGCTCCATCTCTCTCTTAAGGGTAGAAGGTTTTTAGCTTGTGAACTGGCAGAACTCATTGAGAGGCTTGAAACTAGGTTTGATGGGGGAAGGGGGTGCAGCTGGGCTCTCTGGAAGCAGGCCCAAGGTGGTAGGCCTGAGTTAGGGCTGAAATCAGCAGCCCAGCTGAGGTGCATGGATACCAATATGCACAGCATGGGCAACAAACCAGAAGAGCTGGAGGCCATGGTACAGCAGCAGAGCTATGATGAAATTGCCATCACAGAAACATGGTGGGATGACTCACATGGCTAGAGTGCTGTACTGGATGGCTACAAGCTCTTCAGGAGAGACAGGAAAGGGAGAAGAGGTGGAGGAGTGGCTCTTTATATTAGGGAGGCTTTTGATGCCATGGGTATTGAAACTAATGATAATGAGGCTGAATGCCTATGGTTAAGAATTAAAGGGAAGGCCAACAAGGCTGACATCCTACCTACTGGGAGTCTGTTATCGTCCACCATTCACTTACAGAATTAATTGTCCATCTCTTCTTTCAACCACGAAGAAGAGATGGACAATTCATTCTGTAAGCAGCTAGAGAATGCTTCTAGATCATCAGCCCTAGGTCTTGTTGGCAATTTCAAATTGCCAGAGTTGTTGGGAACTTAATACAGCTGAAAAAAGGCAGTCCAGGTTTTAGAGTTTGTGGAGGACAACTTTTGTCGCAGCTGGTGGGTGAGCCCACCAGGGGAGAGACCATGTTAGACCTGTTATTTGCAAATAGAGATGGGTTGGTGGGAGATGTGGTTGTTGGAGGCCACTTAGGACACAGTAATCATGAAATTACAAAAATCTCAATATTTGGTGAAGTCAAGAGGAACATAAGACTTTTACACTGGACTTTCAGAGAGCAGACTTTGGCTTATTCAGGAGACTTACTCAGAAAGTTCCTTGGGAAGTAGTCTTCAAAAATAAAGCAGTTCAGCAAGGGTGGGCACACTTCAAAATTGAGATCTTGATGGCACAGGAATAGACTGTATCTGTGGGCTGAAAGACAAGTCAACGAGGCAAACATCCAACCTGGATGGGCAAGGAGGTTCTGGAGGAACTCAGCATTAAAAATAGATGTATTATCTTTGGAAGGAAAGTCAAGTTTCTCACGTAGTATTTAAGAGGGCTGCTAGAGTATGCAGAAAAAAAATTAGGGAAACTAAAGCTCAGTTTGAAGATAAAAGACTTTTGTAAAAGATAAAAATATGTTTTTACAAATATATTAATGGTAAAAGGAAGAGTAAGACTAACCTTTGTTCTTTATTAGATGCAGGAAGGAACTTTGTTACTGCAGATGAGGAAAAGGCAGAGGTGCTTAACACCTTCTTTGTCTCAGTTTTTAGTGAGAAGATGTACCCTCAGGATAACTGTCCTCTTGGGTTGCTCGATGACATCGAGGCTGGAGAGGGGCTGGGAACACAAACCCTGTGAGGAACGACTGAGGGAGCTGGGGGTGTTTTTCCTGGAGAAAAGGAAATTCAGGGGTGACATTATCACTCTCTACAACTTCCTGAAAGGTGGCTGTGGTCAGGTGGAGGTTGGTGTCTTTCACCAGGCAGCAAATGACAGAACCAGAGGACACAATCCTAAACTGTGCCAAGGGAAAATACAGATTTGATATTAAGAAGAAGCTTTTTACAGAAGGTGTGATAAAGTTCTGGAATGGTCTGCCTGGGGAGGTGATGGAGTCACCCATCATCCCTGGATGTGTTTGAGAAAAGACTGGATGTGGCACTCAGTCCATGGTCTAGTTGAGGTGTTAGGGCATGGGGTTGGACTCGATGAGCTTTAAGGTCTCTTCCAACCTAGTCATCCTGTGAATTATCCATTAAGAAAAAAGTCTTCCATTCATCCCTGGTTCCCATTTGAAATTTAAGTTACTTGGTAAAGAAACTTGTGGCAAGGGCAGCCAGGCTGTTTATACTACTGAACACTTATGCTTTAACCCTTGAGGTACTTGTAGCTCACTTCTGAACAGTGCAAGTTTATCAGCCTAGTTACATTTGTACAGGAAGGAGGGTAAGGCATTCATCCCACTGCTCCTTGGATGGAGCCAAACAGTCTTTTAGATAGAAAGCTTGGTGAGGGCACCCCTTCTTGTAGCAAACTGTAAATAAAACCTTACTTAGCTCAGTAAACCAAAAGCTAAGATAGGTTCCTGGCTTGATTTCAAAGCACAGCTCATTTGCCAACACACTCCCATGTTTCTCACCTTTTCAGCTACCTTGTCCTCAATTTTTTGCTTTCCCTCTATCACAAAAAAAAAGCTACCAGCATTTTATGACTTTAAGCACCAATTTCCCACAACTCATACAGCTTAAAATCCACCGCCACCCAACTATTATAAAGCTTCCAAAAAAAATTTTAAATGCTACAGCTGCAAGAGAAGAACTGAAAAAAATCTGAAAAATCTGAAGGCTGAAGCAACAAATCATAAAATTTGGCAGCAGGACCTTATGTGTTTTAGACTGCAGAGTATTTCAAACCCACATCACTGTTTTTAAAGGAGCTTAGCAATGGCACAGTACTGCTGGTGATATAATAACATGGAGAAGCTCCCAACATATGCTAAAACACTGCTGCGCATATCAAAAAAAAACAACCAAAAAATACCAAACTAGAAACAAAACAAAAATTTTCTTCCTCCCTTCCTCTTTCCCTGTTAAAGAAAATGTTAAGAAGACTGGTATTTCTCTTAAGACAAAGCCTCAGCAGGTCAGATCCCAGCCCAGCAGGAGAACACCCAGACCCTGTATTACTAGAAGTTCTTAATAACAGGCATCTACTTTGTCATAATGGATGTAAGACAAAACTTCTACCCTGGTGCCAGAGCAATTTTACTGAAGGAAGATTCAACAAAAACTGCAGGGATCTGTTCTCATTACTAATCTTTTCAGAGTCTTTATGCCCCTTATTCCTAAGTTTCCCAATTCTGCATTTCAGATTTTTGCTCTAAAGGAAGGGTAAATCTTTTTGTCATGCCTTGTACGGAAAAGCATTACTAGTTAATGTTTGTCAGCCGTAGACAGTAACAAAAACAGTAGGATCACAAACCAAACATTCAATACGTATTAACGCTTCAGTACTGCAACCTTTGAGCACAGTTGTGCTTTGGGAGTGGGGAACAGAGTGCATAATTTGTGACAAAACCAAGAGGCAATCTATCCCAATGCATGAATTGTTGCAGAAAAAAGCTACCTAGCTGCTCAGCATGCTACCTCAAGGACCTCATTATTTACACTGTGCTTGACCATGCTTTTATTTTGTGCCTAAAGACTTCAGATTCTCTTATTCCCTTCTACAAGCTCAACTTTATACAAGCTGTTACTGCTAGCAAAGTAGCCCCATCATACAGAGCTTCCTGATTGTACAAGAACAACACACCTTGTTAGGTTTACCGACATTCAGTTCAAAGCAGCTTACATCTAGCCAACAACTGTAAAAGACAGCAGACTACACTGAACTTGGGCTGTACTCCTTCTACAGAGCTGCAGCTTTTCACAAAAGATATTTCCTTAGATTTGGTTTCACAGTTGGACATGCAGACACTAAAGGATACTGAAGATTAGCCTCAGGACTATGTCCACCAGTCTGAAAAATCTAAAGGGTGCAAAAGGGCCTCTCAACTATTTTTGTAAACTGTTCAGATTTTGAAGACTGTAATTTTCAGTTCCTCACCCACATCTTTCCAGAATTTTAAGTATCTAAATAATTCTGGTGCAAAAAAATCAGATATGTAACTCAATGTATCCTTCTTAACTTCTCACTTATTCCAAGTGAGAAGAAAGATAGATGTTCTGGTTATAGGCTTCTTTATACCCACCAAATTCTTGAAAACAAGTTCCAGAAAGCTGCACACGTTACTACTGTAGCATTATTCTCAAACATCAAGCAGCACACATGGCTGTTTTAGATTAAGCCCTCAACCATGTGTCCCTCCATGTCCCAGAGGATTTCTGAGACAGTAAGAGTACATAGCAGCAGGCATCTTTAAAGGCCTATGCTGCGCAGGAAAGGTTTAAAGCAATAGACAAACTTACATTTTCTTCATACTAAAAGCAAATCAATGAAGTCTTTCACATGACTCTTGAGACGGTCCTAGTCACTCATATTGTCAAATATTTCACGTTATAGGTAACTTACCACAAACATAGCTAAAAAACCAACAGAAATGCTGCTAGTCTGGCTGACATGACACAGTAACAGTTCTGCAGCTGCTCTAAATAGATGACTGTTTTATTTAATCCCACCACAAAGAATAAATTTAATCCACCCATCAAAAAACACATTTTTTGATGGTATTACTATTCCTTAGTATGAACTAAAGATCACACTTTAGCAATTAGGCTATTAATCTTTAGCTAGCTTTATCATTCAGGTGTGGTACAACAGGGAAGAATCCATCACTGTTAGAGACAAGAAAGCCTGAAACAATTAGAGGAAAAATCTATGGTAAGTCCCACACAGTCTGCGAATGTTCCATGGTTACTTCTGCAGCAGGATAAGCAGGAGCAGAAAGAGGTAACAAAAATACTACTTTCTAGCTACATCACAGTGACATTTTGCCAGAACTACCATCACCTCCATTACATGTAGATGCACATGTAAACAGTGCCATCACTTCACACACTGCTTATTTTACCCCAAAGTCTTTTGATTTCCAGTCATCTCCCAAACAGCACCACAATATTTTTGGGGTGATTACACACAATCTGTAATGCTGAAGGGACTGTACCTTCCCAGTGGGCACATGTTGAACGATGAATGTGTGAAAGCATAGTTTCTAGAGCAATACATTCTTTACCACACTCCTCACTTTGCTATGAATACTCTAATGGCAAAATCTTAGCTTCCTAGTAATTAATTCTTACCACACAGTCCTCATGAAGTTGCAACAGATTGCAACATGAACAGCAAGAAGGCAGATTCAGGAGGAGAGTTAGCCACAACAGAAAAAGGTTTTGTACTCACTCTGTGCAGTGAGGTACCTTTTTAAATACACAATACATAATAACTAGATAGTAGGAGAAAATGTACAACAATCAACTTTAAAGTTCAGTGGACATTTTTCATGAGAAATCTTGTCATGTTGCTCATCATCTGAATTCTTATAAACTCAAATAGTCACTTCAATGCGAAACACTGAATTTACAGAGCAAGAACTGAAATTATTTTGAGAACAAAATACCATACTTCCCTCCCCCCGCCCCCCCCCTCCCATTTCTGTGGGTGGTTTTAGGTTCTAAGGGAGTTTTTTAAGCATCTAGAATAATGAACAGAACTTACTAGGGTAATTCAGAAGTCGCTGGCAGGTTCAGAAGTTACTGGATCCATTTCAGATGTTTTGTTATGTGGCAAAGTATGATTTTGAAAGAATTCTGATGCTTCCTGGTTTGTTACTCTGCTTTGGTCCGCAATGCATAGTTACTGTGACCAGTTTAGAGAAAGGTCATGGAAAAGACAGACAACTCCAAGACACACAATTTAACCTTCAGATCCTTGACAATACTGGTGTAAGCAAGGAATCCATAGCTTGCCTTCATTCTCCTCTTAAAAACAAAGTCAAACCAAGTGAGCTTTCAGCTCCCCTATAAAACATTGACTAAAAGTTGAAAGCCACCAACAAAAGGATTATCCTCCATGTCCATTATCCTCCATAATGCCAGTCCGGTATTGACTGCTCACAGAGAGCAGAAGCAGACAAATTGCAACAGAAAACACACCGCTGCCCAGCCACAACTCCTCTCTTCTTAGCCGGGAAAACACTCTTTCCAGCAAAGAGTTCTGAAGAGAATATGGAAAAAAAAAAAAAAAACTAACCAACTACATGGCATTAGAAATGCAGCGAAGCAAAGAGTTCTGAAGAGAATATGGAAAAAAAAAAAAAACTAACCAACTATATGGCATTAGAAATGCAGTGGCCCATCATCTATGCAGCATTGCCCTTGAGTGCCCTTCTTCACCATGCAATCCCATCCTGCCTGCCGTCAGCAGTTAGCCACTCACCTCAGAAGAGCACAGACAAATAACCTGCTTGAATTCATTTGTGTTTATGTGCTTGCTACCCACAGCACTTCAATGCACATATGTTCCAAAAACAAAGCACTTCTCACATGTTGGTGTTAAAGCTTTATTTAATTCTCATGTGTCTTAAGATCTCAAAGTAAGACATCAAAAACTTCAGACACTGATGACTGTAATCTTGCAAACTATTATTTGTTCTTGCTTACATGAAATGAGAGACTGTTTTTCTTCAGGTATTTTGTGGGGGTTTGGGGATTTTTTTTAAGGTGAAGTTTATGGAACTGTAGGATGAAGTAATGACAACAGGGAAGAAAAATAAAAGTGATGTACCATCTCTTCCCACCCTTTCCTTCCTTGTTTCCCTGCAGGACTTAACTCTTTCAGACATGATACTTAGAAGAGGGGTTATCATGCTTGCAGTTCTACAGCCTAATTTCTGAATAAAAGAAGCTGACCTACTCTAGATAGCAGCATTAAGCTTCCTTCACTGAGGTGGGGAGAAAAATCACTTTTTTGTAGAGTAGAAATGTTCATATAATTCTTCAGGAAAATACATAAAATTCATAACGGACCACAAACTGAAAATTAGCTGTCTGAGGTATGTAAAAAACAACAGTGTTGAGAAACCTCTGAAATAATCTCTCTGTTCTAGAAGATCTGGCAAGGTGTAAATCTGAGTGTGGCATCCTGGTTTTTGACATCATGCTTCAAGACAGATGCAACCAGCTGGAATGAGTACACAAGACAGCAATAAGAAAGATCAGATGTCTGGAAACACATTCTACAGGAGAAGATGAAAGACACTGGGGCTGTTTAGTCTAAAGAAATCCAGGAGAAGACAGGCTCAAGTTGTCAAGGATGTCTTATACAACGTCACAGAAGAAGAAATAGTTCTACTGAAATACCACATGAAATGGTAATGTGTATGGGAAAATCTACATGTTTTCTAACTATCAATTTATTTAGTTTGGAAACATATGTCATGACTTAGAAGAATTTACCAACAGCTACAGTAGAAATTAGGTAGCAGGACAATCTGTTCCACTGCAGTCTGAAGGATACCGAACAGCTGTGACAACAGATTCAATTCTGCTATGCTGGCAACAGGAACAAGGACAGGGCAAGAGGAGAAATGAAACCTGAAAGCACAGGATCAAACACTGGAGATCCATATAACTAAAATAACTCCGTAACAGAAAATCACAGAGAACATCAACATTTCATTATTTGACAGTAATTAAACAGGATGTCAATGTGAAAATAATATCTTCAAGCACTTCTCTCAATGGGATACTTTCAGCAGGTGGCACATAAAGAAAGCCTGAAATCATCTGGATGTACATCTTGGACAGCCTTACTTTTTTCCAGTGTCCTCAGGGATTTCCATGTGAATGGCTGCTCTCCCAGTTTCAAATTAACCTCAGCACTGTAATGCACTGTTGTGTCCTTGCACAAAAAAAAGTTTTTATACAGGTGGATTTGCCAGGTGGTTCTGCAGGTAGACAGAAATTCAGCTGCAAAACACTGACTACACCAAAATGGAAGGATGGGCAAAATCAAAGCACAAAAAACAGGCAAAAAAAAAAAAATCTGATTTCAGGTAATAAAGGAATCTAGCAGAGGAGAATAAAGGGGACAGAATAAGACTGCATATTCTAAGCAAACTCTCCCACCACAACACTAACTTGAGTTTATGCTGCTATCTTCTAGCACTACTAACTGATGGTGAGATATCAGACTGCCCTTACAGAATTTCAAAATTCCATGATTGCAACATTGAGTTATTTTTGGGCTTACCTCCTCTATACTGTCAACTCAAAAGATGCCTGTAATTTATCTCCAAAGCACACACAGAAATAACAAGCCTTTACCAGAAATTCACTGGTCTGCTAGCATCTCCGAGCTTAGCTAACTGAACAGACAGACTTTGTATATTTCTACACATGCAGGCTTACCAACTGAGCACTAAACCATCCAGACACCACATAATTGTGGTAAGCATAGCCCCAAGCCCACATGTATCATTCCTGCCGAGAAGCAGGACATCTTAATCACCTAGCAGTGTGCTCCATACTAACAGCAGCTATGGAGCTCCTACTCGGTTCAGCAAAAAAGCAAGTCCACACCTATATATAATTTTCTTTTAAAGTGGATACATCCACATTCACCCTGCTCCTGTCATAAATGCATTTCACTGCAAATACGTTCCACTCTTGAGGGGTTCATGCAGTTGAAAGAAGCAATGAACCTGGTCTGAGTTTGAGTATTAGAGGGAAAAAAAAAAGGAGGGGGATACAGAAAGGTATATTTAGTTCCAATTCATCATGCTGCTCTACAGTCGTATCAATTTACAGGATGCACCAGGAAAAGAGGAAAAACAGGAGCTACATAAACAGCCATTACTGCAGAGGGAAACATTCCTGACAACCACAGCCCAACTAGTTGAAAATAACTTCAACCAGCTTAACACATATTCCTCTAGAAATGCAAGGTTTCTCAAAAAAACCTTTGCACATCCAGCCAAATAAGGCACAGAATAAAAAAACGCCACCTAAGAGCAAACTAAAAAGTTGACCACAATGAAAGACCATAAGTAAGGCACACGAGAGATGATGCATGGAAGCAAAGTAAAGCAGCAGTCAGACAGAACAATGCACTTGGTTGGGGTCATGGCTTGAAACAGATTTAAGAAGCGTGAATCATGCAACAAGAAATACATAAAATAATTTTTAAAAATCCATCTCAAGACCCAAAAATGTTGTTTTACTTCAACATTTTGGGGTGGTTGTTTCTTAAGAGTGTTTAGTAGGTATTGTAGCTAGATCAGGAGAGGAAAGGGAACAACAACACGCGTATCCGCGATCACGCTATGGATCTATCACCCACAGAGCTCCTCCATGATCCACAGCCTGTCATAAGCTCTCACCAGAGGATTACTGTAGCGCGGGGGCTTGCCCATCACTTCCTTCTGGCATTAAAGAGTTTGCTTTGGAGCAGTGCTTTCCAAAGGTGACACGCTCAGGGATAGGAAGGACGAAAAGAAAAAAAACACACACACACAAAAAGAAGCTTTCCTAAAACAAACAAAAAAAAAAATCCCCTCTCCACACAAAAACCCCCAACTCTCAATTATCGGCAGCCAGAGCGTTAGAGCCGGCCGAGCAGAAACAAGAACGTCTCGGGTTTAGCCGGGGAGACTGACGCGAAGGCGCTGTCCCCAGGTGGGCTCGCAGCCGCTCCCCGCCGCGGGTTCCTCCGCCTCGCACCCCGGGACGGCCGCGCTGCGCGGGCGCTGCCGCCGCGGCCCCGAGCACAGGGGCGCAGAAGCAGCCGCCGCCGCCCCGACCCCGCGCACCTCCTCATCCTGCTCCTCCAGCGAGGCGTCGTCCTCTGGCCGCCCGCCGGGCATCGCCCGCTCCGGCAAAGCCGTCGCCCCGCCGGGGGCCGTCGCCGCCCCGCCGCCCTCTCCCTCCTCGGAGAGAGTTTCCGAGCCCGAGGAGGAGCCGGAGCAAGAGGAGCCGACGTGGCCGGCGCCCCGCGCCCGTTCCGAAGCCGCCGAAACTTTCTCCGCCATGGCCGGGGGTTCAGGGCCGGGGGTTCAGAGCCGTGCCGGCCGCATGCCCCGCCGCCGGCAGCCACGCTCCCCCGCCCCGCAGAGCGCAGCGCAGCAGCGGCGCTCCCGGGCCGGGCCGGGCCGGGCGGAGCCAGCGGAGCGGAGGGCGGGCCCGGAGCGGCGGAGGGCGGCAAGTGGCGGGGCTGGGTCTCCCTCGCCGGGGGATGCCGGCCGCCGCGGAAGGAGGCGGGAGGTAGGGGAAAGGCGCGACGTCCCGCGGCTGGCGGCCCCTGACGGCCCGGTCCCGCCGCCCGCAGCCCGGCGCGGAGAGGCGGAGAGGGCGGCGGGGTCTGCCAGAGCCCGAGAGCCGCCGGGATCGGCCCGGCGTGGGCACTGCGAGCCACGCTCCGCTCCCGGGCGATGTCACGGGTTTAAGTAAGAGCAGCTATTTCACATTATATAAGGGTTTTCTGCGCCTCTCGCTTCCTCTAAAACGGAGCTACCGGCAGTTTATGGCAGCAATTTTTGCCTTCTTCGTACCATTTCGAGAAGACTACAGATGCCTAGTTGTGATCTTGCAGCAAACAGAAGTCCCTTTGAGTGTTCCAAAGGGGCACCGACATTGCGATTTGTGACCAAGCTTTCAGTCGTTGAAACCAAAGCAGATGACAAAAGTTAGGCATCTGAAAGCTTTTGCAAATCTTCCTGGACAACTCCTTCATTCTTTAGGACCTAAATGGCTTTTAAACACAGTTATCCTGTCAATTTTTAAGATACTGTTTAGATATTATTTTGAAAAAATTCTTCTTTTTATTTTCTTTCGTGAGAACACAGGTCCTCAATTAATCTGCTAATACTATATATAAATATATAATAGTATATACCACTGGCTTATTTGCTTATTCCTGGACCCCAGATTAATCCAATTGTGAAATCAAAATAGACTAAGAGCTTTTGTAATGAAGAAAGTCCCACAGCATCACTGCAGAATAGCTATCTTCTCTGTTTCACAGAAAGAGAAATGTGAGCACAGACCAGGTATTGATGTGCTCTAATTAAAATAGTACATAGTTGATGAAAATAGGAACCAGAATGCAAGTCTCTGCTTTTTCAGATTTCTAATTTGATCAGTTTATCCAGTATGTCCAGATGGTAAATGAAAAAAAAAGACATTATTATTATTACTTTTTATTATTTTATTTTTTTTATTAATTTTTATTTTTATTTTTTTATTATTGTATGGGTCATCAGATTACTAGTGGAAGGAAAAACAATGATACACAATTCTCCAAATCTTAGTCCCTCTCTGTTTAGAGCAAGCTTTTGATGCTGGATATTAGGTTGTAACAAGGCTGATAGCTCTTTGTGGTTTCTAATCAGTATTTAGATCAGACCTTTAAAAGTTAATTTATTGTGGAAGAGGATTATAAGAGTCACTAGGGACAGAATTTGACCCAGAAATTTTCCCATACCAATATTTAATGATAAGGAAGCATGAAATGTACACACACAGGCAAAAACTGATTTTGGCTAAATGAATTTCACGCATATACTGCTCCAAACCTAGATAAATAATTTTAACTAACCAGTGAAAAGAGTTCCTGTTTGGCACTGCACATTCTGCACATAAGTTGTTATATCTCCAAAACCTGGACTTATTAATAATTCTTGAGTCCTTGATTATAAAGCTAAACCTTTTTCTGTCAGAATCTGCCTCTGGTGTCATTCTCATAGCAGAACAAGTTGCTTAATTTCCTACCTATTCTTCACAATGTATAAGAAAATTGCCAGGTGGTGAAAAGCAACGCTGCAGGTCTCTGTCATTTCTTTCTCTTGCTGCCAGAGATGAGACTGGAAAAAAATAGAGCTTAGCCAAAGCACTTCTACACTTCAGTTATTATCAGCTGCCAGAACAGCCCCTGTAATCTGGGGGCAGCAAGGAATACATTAGAATAGTCACTGAACTGCTCTAATTTATGCCATAAATTGAAATCTAAGAAGGCACTCAAAATTTATTATATCACCCCAGAGTTGCGAAGACAAGTGACAGTATTGTTTTGCTCTGGCCTCTAGACTATGTCAGATCGCATGCTCTGCTAACATTATCTTACAGGAACAGAAGAGGGATGCTATGTTGCCTATAGTAGCTAAAAGGGAGTTAAAGCTAAAAGCAGCAAAGATAGAAGCTTACATCATTTTCCATCCTGGGAAAAGCACTGTTGCTTGCACTTCCCCATCACAAATCAGTGAGGTACTTTGTTGCAAAACACTGAATATCTGGCATGACTTGAGAAGCTCATTTTGAAAACATTTGTTGAGAAGAAGTCTATATATAATAAGCTTTGAGCACCTCCTGTCATGCATCAGACTCATTTGGTGGGGAATATGGAGAGAAGGGTGTAGAATGGTCCGATGTCAGCTATTACAGGTGGCTGGCTGAGTTTTGGATACATTCACCCATTTACACAGTTTTTTCCACCGGTACGTTTTCAAGCAGCCATTCCCTGGTCTGCTTTCTGTCCTTCTCCCAGTACACACAGCAGTCACCCACTCTGTGCAGTTACAGGTGTTCAAGATGTGCACTATTCACTGCTGTCATGTCAGTTAGGTGAAAAGAAAATACAGGAAAATAAATGAAATTTATCTCAAAACTCCCTAATTATATGCCTGTTTGTTAATGCTTGGGAAATTCTTACACTGTGTGGTCTTGAAGGACTGAAAGAATGACAAGATAATGGATTTATTGACAAGCTTGGCCCAGGATATCAAGGTATAGAGGAAACACTGGAAAAAGGCATGAAGAGGTATAGAAAAAAAATTGTCAGCAAATAATGGCTGTACATGAGACAGCAAGAAAAGTCAAATAGGAAGATAACTATTAGCTTTGTAAATGGCACTTCAAGCTAAAGATCAGGGTCTTGACCAAGAAATGATAGTGAGGAATCAAAGGAGTAGGTATATTGTAAAAATGACAGGCAAAGAAAGTAAACATTGCAGCAGTGTACTGAATGAAACAGAGAAGTGAGAGAGAAAGACTATGAAGCTCAAGAAAAAAATTTTAAAAGGTGGGACAATGGTTTCAGCAGGGCAAACATCTGTCCCATATTACAGCTTTAATGAGTCAAATACAAAAAGTAGAGCTTTATAGTAGCTATTGCATCAGTTCCATCACATCAGTTGTCTTCAAATCATTGCCTTTTTGATCTAGGCAATGCTCCATCAAATTCTTTTTATACTGCTTAGAATATTCTTATTCTTCTTCTTTGATTCTGAATATTTAGGTAAAAGTCTACCTCTGGTAAGGAACAGTTTTCAAAATACACTGACAGTGGGGTTAGCACCTGAGAAAATCCCTAGGCAAAACTGACTGATATGGCAAATACAAGGCTCTCCAAATAAGACAGTTACACTATCAGCAACAACAGTGCTGTGCTTCCCTTTCTGCATAGTAAATGTGCATTAAACCTGACCTGGAAGAAGCACTTCTTTGGATGAATAAGTCTCCATGCTTACTCAGTCCTTGCCCTCCCCGTTGAGGCTGCCAACAGCATTGCCAATTAGTGCCAATCCTGAATGCAGATTGTAATACGAATAGGCCTTTCAATATTTAATTCTAGACTTTTGCACTAGTGGTATATAAATGTTTCATTAGTGCTTTTCTTCCTTTCTGCCATTTTTTTTCTCTGAAAAAGAAGAAAAGCTGTCTGCCTGAAGTACTAGCAGAAAATGGGCAAACAGGAACTTGTACTTTTAAGTGCTCCTCCCAGCTCTAGCAGTAAACTCTGGAACGAGAGTTCTTTCTCTTGGGAATCCTGATTTATTGAGAATGCATATTACAGGGTCATAAAAACAACACGCAGTTTTCATGTGATGTGTTTTATTGCTACATACTCACTCTCAAGCAATGTGCAAAATCAGGAATTCAAAAGTTTTCATTTGGTGGGGTTCAACTCAATGGTGTTAGTGGCAGGAATACTCACCAATACAAACAGCAGTGGTGGGCTGGAAGAGAATAAAAGCATGCATAAGGACAACTCTCATCTCTGGACTGAGACAGGTACCACCAAATATGCAGCATAGTTTGGAGATCTCTTCTTTTTATCTCTGAAAATCTTCTTAGAGCTTAGGATACTTCAGAGTAAACAGAATCCACTTTGTACCTCCCTAAGAGAATCAGTTCTGAGACTTTCTTTCTTACCATTAAAAAGCCTTTTTCACAACGAATGTGAGGCACAATTTACTTTCCCTGGCACTTGCAGAGCATGAAACAAGGGCATTTGAACATGCTGATTAGATTCAGATCATCTCAAAAGGCATTAACAAGCTAGTCATGTTACACTGTAAATCCTAGCAACAATAGGCATATGCATGAACAGAAATATTGCATTCAAATCTGTGGAACATGTACTAAAACTGAGAAACAAAAAACATTTCACCTTTTAAATTAATATGTTTTACTAGACGTAAAATGTCTTTGCCAGGGAAGTAAACACAACTAGTGTACACCTCCACCTGCTGCAGGTACCTTTATCAAGACCAAGTAGTGTCACCATCTTAACAGCTAGAGATTATGAGATCTGGACTAAACAATGTAATTGCTAAAGACACTTTTCCCAGATTACTGGCACTTGAGGACCTGCATGAGCATTGCATGAATCACTGTCCCAAGAACTGCAGAAAATCACGCTTAGATGAAACCACTGGCAAATGTTTACAGTCTGACATTCACATTTCTGATACCTTCAGTAAAAAAAAATAAAAATGCTGCTCAACACAGTACATATCACAGAGCATTGGGAGGCTGTAAGGGAATGCAGGGAAACACAATGCAGTGAGTGACCCCTTGTCAGGTCTCCCTCAAGGCATTGATTTGGGGTTATACCACTATGACTAAATATCAGAAACTCAGTTTCAGGCAGATTCAGGGAGGCTGTGAGTCTGTGTGCTGGAAAGGACAAATACAAGTTAAACTGTTTTAATCTGACTTCAGATTCAGAAGTGTACTGCTAGCATGTTGTGTGGAGTTTCTGCACCAGTTTGGCAGAGGTGCTCAGTTTTTTGATGGATAACCCTTGAGCAAGGAGCCTTCCATAATTTCCCCTTCACCTTCACAACATCTGTGTATCAGGCACATATAGTGACATACCAGCAGCAGGGAAGAGCAGTAAACATGGCACAGCCCTTTTACCAGCTGGTATACAACAGGAAGGTTACTCATTCTAAGACCTCTTTCCCCAAATTCTGCTTTATTCAAGGTAAATGCTATGACTCTCAGAAAATTATGGGAAAACAGTAGCTTCTCATACTTTAACAAAGATTATCACTCCTGCTTCAGAGTGCTGGAACTAGAGAAGCAGAAAGATGCTAATTTCCCACTTCATCATGGCAGTATCCTAGTGCCCAGTCAAGAGTGTTATGAAGACCAGTCTTCTGCAGATCAGATGGGCAGGAAGAGATGGTCTAGATTCAGGATGGGAATCAGAGATAACCAAAACTCCAGCTGTAGATGTAGTAGGGAGAAGGGAGGAGCTCTGAGACTTGCCCTGTGGTTGTGTTTCCAGCCTCATGGTCCGAGAAGCATAGACAGGTGTGGACTGCTAAATGTAACCTAAACCATGCCTGCATCCTATGGTGTATTCTAACCATTATTTTTAATGATGATATTTTTAACTCCCAAACAATGTTTTAATCTTTAGCTCAACAGGTGTAAACCTAATTCATACCTGCATCTTCAGAAATTGTGTTTTCCAGCCTCCATGGGGTATTGGACTTCCCTGGATAAGTTTAGATGCCCCCAAGTCTACACAGCATCCCTTACATGAATTTAAGGCTGTGTTTGGCAGTGTTATTATGGACTGCAAAGTTTGTGGGAAGATATCCTTCTCAGCAAGTGTTATCAAGAACCTCTTTGAAAAACATGAAAATGGAAAGTGAATATGAGATCCAGTGATTGTCCTGAATTGTCAAACTCTCCAAAGCTCCATGGCAACAGCTGAGGTAAAAGCAGGGTTGAGGCAGCCCACGAGGTTTCTGTAAGCTCTGCCTGCCCTCGTCCCAGGCCTTACAGTTCCTAAATAGAGCAGGCACAGTGTTTGAGGAAAAGCTGTGATTTTCTCTGAGAAATCAGCTATTGTGTGGGAACACTAAAAATGGTGCCACAGTACTTAAATGGTATGGTTTGTGCAGACATTCTTATTCAGAGAATGAGCAAAAATAAGTCCTTGCTGTACATGTAAATAGGATTAATATTTACAGTTTTAGTCTATTCTGTTCTCACTCACATTAAAGTAGAATCATCTCCCATACTCAAAATGTCATGACTCTTAAGCTAGGTAGACATCACATACTTAACAAGATGGATGCAATTTTTAGCATCGATACCTCATGCAAAGTAAAATATTCAAAAGCAAATTTTTACTTGCTCTGTCTACCACAATTAGAAAAAAAATGGGCTGTGGGGTTTCTTTTCAAAGTACTGCTTTACCTTT
The DNA here is from genome assembly GCF_014805655.1 of Passer montanus. NCBI lineage: Eukaryota > Metazoa > Chordata > Aves > Passeriformes > Passeridae > Passer > Passer montanus. The sequence continues at coordinate 11,597,075 of NW_024366815.1, read as the reverse complement.
CTTTTTTTTTTTTAACCTGCAAGATTTTAATAGCAAAAATTACCTCTTTTGCAGCCTACCTTCTATTTTTGAAGTAAAATATTATGGCACAGGAATTTATCCTTTATTCTCTTATTCGTACTTTGTCATTGACTATATTTGTGTCCCACCATGTGTCACGACTGAGTTCTGTGTTTCTATGTGGAGTTTGAAGGGGAAGGAATTCACTGTTTTAACAACCACCACTGTGATGAAAGATTTACATGAGTGGAAGGCCTGCTAAAGATGACTGAATTCTCTGTTGACTTTGTCCCTACTAGAAGCTTGCTCCTGTCAAGAGAGATGCATAGTCTTCAGATCCTCCATACTTTTGCCTAGGCTTTAGGTATGGCATGAGATAAGGCATGGTACAAACTCAGTAGATTCTGCATCAAAATTTGGCCTTTATTTCATCTGTAGCTTGATAGATCAATTATAGCAACAGTGCCATTCTATGTCCATTGGCATACTTTATTAAAATATTACCTCAATTATAGGCTTTTCAATTTTTATTCTATATTGTATTTGTTTGATTAGCAATTTCATCCTAGGACAGCTAGGTCTAAAAATAAATATTTTGCAGTAGTGTTTTGGGAGCTGAAGTTGACAAATCCATATTCTTAGATTCATTTACTGCCAAAATTTAAGTGCTGATTATGCCAGTAACTGCCAGTTTAAAATAAAAACTCCACTGACAGGGATGTAGGAAACTCTCAACTTATCCAAAGCTTGCATGTTTAAAATTCAGACATTTCTTGTGTTCCAGATTCGAAGTAGTGATCAACACTTAAAAAAGTAAATGCCTCAAGCCAGATTCCTAAATATGTAGAAAGGATCCTTAAAAGCCACTTAAAAATCTGAAACTATGTTAATTTTATGTAGGTAGCTAATTTGAAGGTGCTAGCTGTGAAAATAATAGACATTGTTGCTCAGCTGGCCTTGGCTTCCTATCCAAGGGGATTCTTCTAGATTCTGCAAACCCACACAGACTGTCATATGTAATAAGGGAAGTTTTCTCTCAGGAAAAAATGTGTAAATCCTTCAAAATGTGGAAAAATTTCTGATGATCATGATCATGATCATGATCATGATGATCATGATGGTAGTAATAATAAATATATTTTGAAAATAATAAGGTCTGTTAAAGTAAGGCAAGATTTTTATGTATTATTGCAATTTCCACAGTTGCTTTAATAATTCAGAAGTTTTGGTCAACAACACATATCAAATTTGCACCTTTTCAGTGTTATTCTGTGTTCAAAGCAACACTCTCTAAATATTTGGGTTTGTGTTTAAAAAAGTCTTTGTATATGCAGCATTTCATTTTTCTAACCTGTATATGGTAACAATGTAATAAACTTGAAGTGCTTAAGCAAACTTGTCTTCATTTACTAAATGCAGAAAGATTATGCTTCTCCAGTGACACTTTCCTCCTTTGTAACTAGTAAGTGTAATAGCAGAAAGACTGATTCACAGACCTGAAAGACATGATGAAAGTATTCAGACCAAAAAATCTAGTAAAGTACAGAAAAGCTTCCTGTCCAAATCACTGCCCTGGCCTAAGCTTTGACAACACAAACATTTAAGAAATGTATCAAAATTAGGGATATGTATTGTGATCCACTTTTAGTAGTGGTCTTGCCAAATACTTTCATTATCACAAGAGTCTGTCTGGGCTGCTTCTAACTTTGCAAAACTGCGCTCATTCAGACTAAAGTTTTCTATAATGAGAATTTAGCTGAGATTGTGATCAATAACGTGTGGGTTTTTTTTGCCATTGTTAGGCTATTTTATTTTGGGGGTGGGTGCATTTGCATTTATTGAATTTTCAACCAAAACAATTCAGCCATTTCAAAAAATAATCAAAAGAAATGCACTGTCTAATCACACTTAAAATTCTCACAGTGACTCAATACAAAGCTCCTGTGTTTTTATACTTCAGAATAAGACACATTTGGTCCCTTCTTAAGAGAGGAAGGCCTTTCTGTCAGGAATGTGATTTTACCATCCTTATGAGAATGCAGCCTAATTTCATCACAGATCTACCTGAGTTCATAGGGTAAAAACATTTTTGCGTATAATAAAAAAAAAATCATTTACAGTTTGTCTGAAACGAGCTTGATGTTCAACCATGTATAAAAGAATCACAAAGCCTGAGAGAGGCTTTTAAAGACAGTGGTGAAAATTTTTAAATGCTGAAAATCTTGTGGGTTGTCTTTCCTGTAGTTTTATTGTCTTTGCTACTAAAAACATGTAGTACAGGGTGTGAAGATCCAAACTGGAGGGAAGTCAAAGAAGCAGGATTGCAGGAAGAATGGAATATAAACACCATAGACTGGAAGAAGAGCTGAGGATGGTTTGGAGCAAGAATGTGGAAATGTAACAAGTGCAATGAATATATGCAGAAAATGTTGAACAAAGGGTCTCAGTGGGGAGAGAGTCGAAACTACTACAGGCCATAGGAAATAGGGATTTGTGACCTTTGGCCATAACCTGCCCAGGCACCTACAGGGGACTCAAGTCTCTGTTCATGCTTCTATCAAACAGCTGGGGTGAAACCTTACAACAGGGCTGAGACCCTGTTTGTGGGGGTCAAACCCTTTATGTAAGGTGTGGTGCATCTCTTCCCTGATGTTGGGTCACTCACATTAGGAGGTTCATGTTTATGGTGTGTTGGCCCCATCTGGCTGCCCACCAGCCAGGCAGGGCCAACAGCCCTGTCTCACTACTAGCTGCTGGCCAGTCCTTCCCTACAGCAAGACGTGGGCAAGAATTGCAGGAACGTGAGTGAGGAAGCTTGTGGGTGTAGATACAGGCAGGGAGATGGTTTGCCAATTGCTGTCATGGGCAAAATAGACCAAACTTTGGGTAATTTAACAATTTATTGCCAATTAATTTTTAAATTCCTGATTTGGGAACAGGGAATCAGAGAGGGAAGAAGCAAGCACTATAAAACCTTTCCCCCTCCACTGGTCTTGGCATCCACCTGCCCTTTCTCACTCTTTTTCTCCCCATGCACTCCTGTCCAGATCATGTTCTCTCCCCTTTTTTCCATACCTCCTCCTTGAGGGGATGGGGATGGTGGTCTGGATCCAGCAGCGTAGAGCAATGTAGCTGCACAGGAAAACATCCCAGACTTCAGCAACACCCAGACTGAGGTCTCCCTGGCAGCCTCCGTGTGCCCTGGTTTGAGGCAATGCCCTAGGATGTGATTAATACCTTGCCCTGACAGGCCTGAGGAGGAAAAAGAGGATGTGCAGGTGCCTCTTCAAATTGTGGAAGAAGCTGGAAGAGGTGCTGTGAAACACTGTGCTGGAGGAACCGTGGGGGTTGAGCCTGGCCACAGCTGTGATGGTATGGGGGAACAGGACAGCAGCCTCCTGCAGCAGCTGGAATACAAACACATTCTGCTTTGAGTTCCTTTACTGCTTTGTGTCGCTTAATGAAAACATGACCTTTGCTTTATCACTCTGCTGTACTACATAAAGGTATCACAGAATCACTGAATCATAGAATGTATGGATTGGAAGGAACTTCAACTATCATCTAGTCCCAACCATCCCTGCCATAGGCAACCTCCAGTGAGACCAGGTTGCTCAAAGTTCCAACCTGGCCTTGAACACTGCCAGTGACAGGATATTCACAAGGTCGGTGGGCAACCTGTTCCAGTATGTTACCAACCTCACAGTAAAAGATTTTTTTGTAATAGCTAGCCTAAATTTCCCCTATTTCAGTTTGTATTCAGGTATTTCAAAACCATTTAAATATATGCTTATAAAGATGCTCAGAAATAAAATAATTTCTAAATCAAAGGCCTGGAGAAATGTAAAGATATTCTTTCTTTTCCTTTGTATTTCTTTTTCAGAGGCCAAACTAAATTTCAATCAAAACTGTTTTAAAGAAATTCAATCATAAAAATACACTGGCAACTTTTAAATAGCTCTTCACCCTTTGGAAAATTGGCCTGTTGCATCTTCAGCCAAGCTCACAAACTCAGTGTGTCTCTAGCAGTTGAAACTTCTGTTTATCCTGAATAAAGATAAAACCTACTACAGTCATAGAACTGTTGCCATAAGAAAATAATTCATATACAAAATGCTCTTGTATTACAGTAAAAAAGTCACAGAAACGAAAAGACAAAAATTAATAATTCTATGTTCATCATAAGGTTATGACTTATGTCAGCTCTGAAGTTACCCATGAAGCAAGGGAATTAAAGAAATATTACCTCAAGGAGCACTGGACATGAAATTTATAACACAAAACTGCTTTTTAGTGCAATAAGGCATCTGATTGTATACTATTATCCAGGAAGCCTTGATCATCGCCCATTCAATAAAGTTCTTCCAATACTGCAGTTATACAACACAAAAAAGTCTGAAGTAAACTCATGAGATGCTAAAGTGAGTAAACTTTTTTAGCCATCCCTTAAAAAGAAATAAAAAACTCCAATTATTTACAATTATGTAATCAACAATTGAGCAAAGAGAAGTTCACTGACTTCATAAATAGCTGTTTTAAAGGTTCCTTTAACAGCCACACTTTGTTCATTCAAAAGGAATGTTTTCAATTTTTCAAAACCATTTATAGCCATTTTAATGTGTTACATTTTTTTACTGTCATTGATATGCATTTACTGTGATAATTAGAACTGATGGCAAATATAGGGGAACTTTATAAGGATATTCAATCACTCTAACACAGCTCTAGGTCCTGATGGATTCAGTAATGACTTCTAAAATGAAATTACAGACAAATCAAATGATTAAATACTTCATCCTGTAAAAAAAAAACCTTAAAAATTTGTCAGTGACATAAAAGCTAAGGAAGACTTAGAAAGGATAATATGTACATATCTTTCCACCCTAGATCATGTTAATTTGTTGAATGAAAAATTTATCCAAAGCACATAAGCTATTTTTCAGTTCATCTGTTATGGTAGGATTTAGGGAGTTAAAGATAATAAGGTCTCTTATCCCTACAGCATTTTATTCTGACTCCAGGAGGGTTGAAGTCATAATTCTTTTCCATGGGGAAATTATCCTGCTATTAACCCACCATTATATTTTACATAGCAGAGTTAACGCAAACACACTATAGTTGTGTATAACTAAAGTATAATTCATTAAATGAGTACAAACTTTATGGAAGACAAGCAATGTAAAGTAATCCTTGAACTTTTCTACAATGTAGAAAACAGAGGATGGAAAGTTTATTGGAGACCAGAGGGCTAGTAGGAGTGGGGAGTGTTTGCCCTTTGTTGACTGTGTGATTTCATCAGGATCTCAGGCTGGCCAGCTGTGATTGTGCACTTCTGCCCCTCTGAGAAGTCTCTGTGCAAGCATAAGGAAGTGAGTTATACTTGTAGGTATGCCTGCTGTGACAGACTTTGTCATTCATGTAACATCAACTGCTGAACGCTCATAGAAATATTTGTGCATGTCTTTAAAAAAAAAGAAAATCACTCTTATACAACTTGATGCATAATTAGTCTTTTTCTACATAAAATAATTGCTTTGAGTGTTAATTAATTTCTAAGATGTTAAGATGTTGCATGTTGAATAATGTGGAAGCTGTTTTGCAAATGAATGAATTTCTTACTGTAATAGTTCTGTTGAACAAATTTTTTTTAGTTTACAAATGTTCTTTTCACAGTCACAGTATTTATCCAGATCTGTAGTTGGATAGATATACTAAAATATGCACAATCACTACTTGTCTAACTTGAAATAATTGTTTCATTTTGATTTGCCAAACTGTTTTTAATGTGAATGAGCCAGTGTGTTATTTAAAGCATGTAAATAGAACCAAGAAATCTAAGCTTATAGGTTGTCCTTTCTTTCTGCTCTATAGAAAGTATGTACATTTGAATATTAACATGCATTTTGGGATAACATTCAGTTCTGAATACTGTAAAATTTATATATTAGACCAGAGATTTTTATGCAATGTCATACCATATTAATATACAGTATGATTTGAAAACACAAATCTCAAATAAATTATTACTTAGTCTTCCACAAAAGTTTCCTAGTTTAAGGCGATGTGGAGTTAAATCTCAAAATAACTTACACTCCCCTTTCACCAATAAGGAGAGACAAGTGCGAGAAGATATAAGTGAAAAGATGAGAGTTTGCTAGAAACAAAAAGAAAAACAGCAACAACCAAAATAACACCACTAACCACTAGATACAAAGGCACTGAGTCATGCAGGCTCCTCAGGAACAAAGAAAACAAGATGGTAGAGAAGCCCCGCCCTCCAAGATGGTGGCCAGTGTAGCAGCCTGCATGGGCCAGAACAAAAAGACAAGATGGTGGCAAAGTGCCCTTCTCCAGACCATGCAGCAGAGAGAAAGAACAAAGGAAAAAAAGCAAGACAGCAACCAAACTTCCATGGCTCCAGGACTCCCTCACTTTTGTGGGGGTTAGGGACCAAAAAAACACCTGGAAAATTTATTTTTGTCCATAAGGCTCCGATGCTGCCAAAAATGCTGGAAGAAACTTCCCATCAAGTTGCAGTTCCAAACCCTCCTCAGCACAACCTTCTCCCTGGAACAATAAAAGGAGATTATGAAGCAGTTCTGGTGGTATATGGGGGTGCTGACATGTGTGGGAAGCTCCAGGCCTGCAGTGTCAGCCTCCCCTCAAGCTTCATTTTGGCTTGAATGGACATGGTTAGTGCAATTGCGAGTCACCACTGCATTGCGGGGGAGAAGAACTGCTCCTGCTGAGTGCCAAAAAGAAGCAGGCCCAGTCTGGCAGTTCAGAGTGGCAAAAAAGGTCTGGAACAGTTTTGGGCAGCAAAGTGCAGCTTCTCAGGTTGCACCCCAGAGACCTGCCAGAGGCAATCCTCTCAGTAGCCCAGAAGAAACAAAAGGGAGCTCATACAAGTCCCTTTCCCATTTTTAAAGGGACATTACCAGCCCCCCATTTGTGAACCTGGTGTAAAACATCTAAGTGCCATTTCCCCGATTGCTGTCTTAAAATGACCTTGAAAACAGACTGCACAGATTAGCATAGGGGAAATACAGAATACACAGTTTTGGGGTCACTTGAGGCAAAGTCCCAAGCTGACTAAGGAGTTTTTAAAAAAGAAACAGAATTAAAAATGAAAAGTTAAAGTGTCCCTGAGCTTTAGGATAGCAAGCTTCCAGATCCTCAAGGACATAGTCAACAGGATCCCTGTGAGACTGTCTTCAGGGGCAAGGGAGTGGGACACAGCTGGTATGTCTTTAAGGAAATCTTCCATGGAGCTCAAGAGCTAGCAATTCCCAGAGTAAGAAATTGGGCAAGAAAGGCAAGAGACTGCCATGACTGAGTAGGAAATTGCTGGCCAAACCAGGGGAAAAGAAGCAAATGTACAGTGTAAAGTAGGATGGATAACGTGGGAAGAGTATAGAGAAGTTTGGTTGAGTATGGTTAGGGTAAGGAAGACCTGCAGAGGCTGTAACTTGGCAAGGGGCACAAAGGATGGAAGGGCTTCTACAGGTATATTTACCAGAAAAAGAAGGCCAAAGAAGAGCTCTGATAAACAAAGCTGGTAAATTGGTAACAATGGACGAGAGGGTTGATGTAATTATTAATATTTTTGCTTCAGTCTTCAATGGTAAACTCTTTTCTCATCTTCAAGTGAACAGGCAGCAGGATGGGGGCTGGGAGAGCAAAGTACCATCCACTGTAAAATAGATCTAGTGTGTGACAACCTGAGGAACCTGAACATACATAAGCTATGGGACCTAAAAGATGTATCCCAGAATCCTGATGGAGCTGGCTGATACAGTTCTCAAGCCACTCTCCGTGTTTGAAAAGTCATGGCGCTCAGGTCAAGTCCCAGGTGGCTGGAAAAGGGGAAACATGGTACCCATCTTTAAAAAGGCAAGAAATTAGGACCCTGGAAACCAATAACCCCTCAGCCTCACCTCTGTGCTCAGAAAGATTATTACATTTCTATTACATTTCACCAGCTTTATTGGCGTAAATGGGGCTTTTATTGTACTGTTACATAGCATCACGTACAATGCAATGCTTCTACCAGCTTAAGAGACACAGAAGAGAGGTAGAACAGGTGAAATGCTGAAATATTTTGAGCTAATCAATAAGGTCATTGCAGTGCATGTGTCTTTCTAACTCATTTTATATTTATGAAAATAATTTTTTACTCTAATAAATCATGTTTATAGTTTGACAGTTCTAGTGAGAAATCACAGTAACTGGAAGAGGAGAGAGTGGCTCTCTTCCGCCACGTATTTCAAAATTTCTTACAATGAGACCACATGTTTCTCTGGACATAAGATGAATATCCATCTATTTTATGATTGACTAGGTGTTTTACACTGCTCACTATCAGGGTCAAAATACTTGTGGTCCTGCATTTCTGTGCCAAAAGAAATTGAAGGCCCACATGAAGATTAAGCAGTGAAGGTTACTAATTCAGATCATGCAATGCACACAGTTTAATTTGATTCACAGCAGGCTCATCAGAAACGTCCTATTTGGTATACATCTTTTTCACTGGGTTAAGACCAGGCTGGTTGGGTGGGCCCAGAGAGTGGTGGTGAATGGTGCTGCGTCCAAGTAGGGATCAGTAAGATTGGATGTGGCACTTTAGTGCCATAGTCAAGTTGACAAGGTGGTGTTAGGTCGTAGATTGGGCTTTGTGATCTCAAAATTCTTCTTCAACCTAGGTCATTCTGTGATACCACAGGAAAGAAAATTCTTCTTGCATAAGGACCATTTAATCTGTAAAAGATATGAAACCACAGTCAAAATCATAAGTCACTTCAAAAAGAAAAGTGCAAAAAAATTTATAGAAACCACAGTCACTGAAATACCTACTGACTTTTGGGACATATCTAATTGTTTGTTGTTAACGCCAAAGAAGTATAATAAACACAGATTTTTTTTGGCTTCTATCATAATTTGACACTTATGCCAAACCATAGTCAGAGCAAGCTGGTTCAATACTTCCAATAAAAGGTACTGAATTTTACTCCATTTGTGATTGTAGAACTGTGGAGGTGGGTAAGAACTTTCCTGCTGTAGCTGCCTGAGATGGAGAGATGGATGTCGCCCTGTCTTTTCCAGGTATGTTACATCTTCATGCAATGCTTCATTTTTTCTGAAGTCAAAGCCCAGCTAGACAAAGCAATATGTTGTGAAAAATTAAGTATTACCCATGAGATGCACATCTATAACACATGCATACTTCTGTAATCAGAATTTGGGCTAGAAGCATTGATACATGGTGTTATCTTGAAATATGCACTTAATGTTTTCTTGTTGAATCACAGAGAACTGGAAGTGCTGGTATACGGCTTTTAGTAGAAATGAAACATTGATGTATTGTTGTTACACTGTCTACTTGCATTCTTAAATTGTGATCATTAATTACTCAACTTGCTTGCTTTATGCATGGCAGGGTGAATTATACCTGCACTGGGTAGTAACTATTGTTCAAAGTTACAAATTACCCATGTTCCATAGCAGGTAAGAACGCTCTTAGTTTTTGGCAACACAAAATAACACATAGCAACTACTGACAATTAATTACAGTTTTTTAGAAATTGCTGCTTGAGTGAATTGCAGGCAGCTTTTCAATAGCAACTTTTAAGTGCATATTACCAGTTGGGATGAGGTGGTGGGGAGAAACTTGACACCTAGCTGTGTAGGGCATTAAAGAACTTAGGTTAACAAAGCATCTTGCTTTTTGGATGCTTTCTTACTCTTTCTACTCTGGTAGGTTCCTTCAACACTCTCAAATGAATCCTACTGGAATTTAGAACTTAGTTTTTGTGTCCTGTAAAGCTGAATTTCATACATGTTTTCTCTGTTTATTTAATATGTAGGTAGCCCCAGGCTCCCCTAGAATACAGTTATTTCAGATTGCATTCCAAATGCAACACCTTCCAAATGCAGTACCTTTCTTCTCCCCTGATTCTTTGTTAAAACAGATGGAAGGCTAAAACATTTGTTCAGGAATCAAGAAAGGAAGATTACCACCTCAATCAGATGGGAGAAAAATGCTCATGTCCCAGAAGTGTAACCCCCTGCCTGCTGTCAGTAGGGCACTGTTGTCAAGGGCACTAATGTCAAGGGCACTATTCCCCTTCATGGCTGAAGTTCTGTTAACCAAGCCAACACCCTGCGTACAGTGAGGAAGAGTAGGAAACAGCCAACCTCCATAGCCATGTGAACCAGGTATTTAGAGCACCCTACCAACACAAAGCACAATTTTCAGACACTCCAATAGCTATTTTGCTTTAACTGTTCTTCATGCACAGACCAAGAGTTAACATACATTATTTTTTCTTCCATGGGGTGTCACCTACACATTAGCTTTATTTTACAGAGACAGACTTTCAGGAGGCTTCTCCAAAATGACAGAAGCAGATATGCTTCAGGAAAAACACGTTAGAAAGAAGCAAGTCAGTCTGACATTCTTACGGGCAGCTTTGGACTGTCTCAAATGCCAATAGTTTCCTATTTATTACCTCAACAGCTGGAGAAGAGACAGGCTGAAAATATGACTGATTGTCTAGCAGTCAGTGGCTACTTTTACTGGGTTTCCTTCACACCTAGGAGGTGTTTGTGGGAGGTGCTGCACCATATGGAAAAGCTGGAAAAGCTACCCATCTAAATCGGCAGAGCACAGGTTAGTGTAATTGGTGCAACACAGATTGCATGCACTCTTTCAATGTGTATTTGCCTTTCACCCCCAGACTGGCCAGTGTCTTTTCATCCTCTCATTTTCAAATTACTGTGATACAGTGGAGAGTTTAATAAGACAAAGATTCAGGGCACTGTAACACCTAGCTCTCAAATGTTGACATCTTTGATGCTAAGCCAGGATAAACATGTGATTCTTATTATTTGACAACATTTTTAAATATTGGTTTGATGTTTTCTAACTTCATTAGATTGACTCTATCTAAAAAAGTACATAGCTACTATCCAGCTAACCTAAGTGCAAGCTGATGAATGAATGTTATTTAATTCTAACCTCCCAAAGTGTTGTCTCCTTTTAGGTCTGCATTTCACTTCTGGAATAACAAACAGAAGTGCTGGTTCTGATTGATAGCTTTGGCCACAAAGAACTTAACTGAGATAATGATTTTGTTTAACATAGGCATTACAATGTACTTCAGTTATGATTTCAATATGCTGAAATAAAGAACACATGGCCCCCTCTTGTACTCAGAAGTTATCTCAGCACTCCTGCCTGGTCTGACATCTTTCATCAAAAAGTTGGAGTGGAAGCTTCCTAGATCATTTACACAGTACTTTGACAAAATAGGTTGAAATCAGCAGATTGGCTCTATACATGTATACATATGCACAAACACACACACACCTGTTGTTGCTGTAAGCTGTCTCCAGCTTAACTACCAGCTTCAACGTACTCTAAAGGCACCTTGAGATTGCCAGCAAATCCAGTCTACCTTTATGGCAGGGAAGTTCAGGAGCCATGTGGCAAGAACTGGTAGAAATCTGTGATAACAAGTGCATGTATACTACTGCTCTGGTACATGCTAAAGTATAGTTGGGGTCTAAATTTTCTCCACGGCCTTCTCTGAAAGTCACCTCAAGAAGATTTACAGCCCTTTGGAAGCAGAATGAGATTAATGTAAGGTGTCAGTCTTGAACTTAAATGGCAGTTGATATGCTAAGGTTGTATATCACGTTTAACGCAAAAGGGATATTTGTTTTTGTTGATACTTGAACTTAATGTGTAATTGGTAACAGACCACTGTTCCCTTATATCAGTTCTGTTCTGATAATGGGTAAGTAATGGTTTAGGAAAGTGTTGATGCCAGAATCTTGAATTCTGTATAAAGATTTTATTGAATTATTTACATTTATTTCTCAGATATGAGGCAAACTGAATTTAGTCACATAAACAGCCACAACCAGAATACCAGTTATATACATCTTTCATGTATAAACAACTCAGACTGGTTGGAGTGACTGCAGTCATCATTTCTACACAGGTGGGGAACCCCTAAGCAAGCCTTGCATAAGTTACCAGTTAGAGCAGTGTCACTGCCGATACATGTTAAACATATCTGGTGGTCAAAAAGGAGCAGCCAAAATAAAAGGCAAGGCCTCCAAAAAGTTGTGCTTCCTCTAGCTTTGCAGTTTTTGTCATCTTCAGAATCGGGCTGGGATTATAAAAAAGGATTAATTCCCAAATTCAGCACAGCTGACCCTATTCCCTCTTCCCCCTCACTGCTCCATGGACACAAACAAACCAGTGATACCCACTAATGACACGACTTCATAAAGTTGGTTCCAGTCCCTCATTGTGATTTCTTTTGTTGTGGGAAGCAATTAAATACATGCAGCAAAATTAACCATATCCTGTGCACTCACTCTGACAATGTGTCTTGGGAGGGGACTGCATGTCTCCATAGAGGAGAGAGAGTTACCTGAATTGTAATAATCTATAACAATTAAATAATAGATACTCTTTATTTTTCTTTAGTAAACTGTTTACTGTGGCATTCAAATTAATACAGATGCTTATTCAACGAGAAATGAAGACAGAAAGGAACAATTCCAGAAGTGCCAGACTATCAGCAAACATTGAGGACTATTGACTTTGGTCTAATATATGTTGATTCTGCTTAACTACCCAAACTGGTTTAACCCAGATTCAGAAACTACAACAGAGCAAGATTTCAGCACCTTTAATAGATGGTGCGAAAAGGTACCTGAATAGACAGGTAAAACAAATAAAATGCAAGACACATGGAGTTTACAGCTTGAGTTAAATATCAATAGTGATTGAAAATAAGATGAAAAATTATTAAACTAACTTAATGTGATGATTTAACCCCAGCCCCATCAGTAGAACTATGGAGAGAACTGGAAGGATAGGAAAGCAAAAGCAGCACAAGCAAGCAAAGCAAAACAAGGAATGTATTCTCTGCTTCCCATGCACAGGCAGGTGTTCAGCATCTCCAGGAAAGTGGGGCCTCATCCCTCAGAGGGACATGAGGAAGATGAATGTCATCACTCTGAACATCTCCCCTTCCTTCTTCTTCCCTCTGATTTGTAAACTGAGTGTGATGCTGCATGGTCTGGAATACCCCTTTGGTCTCTTGGGGTCAGCTGTTCTGGCTGTGTCTGCTCCTGGCCTCCCCAGGCACCCTCAGTCTCCTCACCAGGAGGAGACTTTGTGTCAACAAAAAGGCAGAAAGAATATGCCTTTGGTCTCTTGGGGTCAGCTGTTCTGGCTGTGTCTGCTCCTGGCCTCCCCAGGCACCCTCAGTCTCCTCACCAGTGTGTCAACAAAAAGGCAGAAAAGGCTTTGGCCTGCACAGCAATAACAAAAGTATCTCTGTATTATCAACCCTGCCTTCAGCACAAATCTAAAACACAGCCCATACCAGGCACTGTAAACAAAGTTAACCCTACCCCAGTCAAAATCAGCACATTGATCAAACCCATTTGCTTTTAGCCTCTTTTCTTATTAAGTCATATTTTGAACATAGAAAGTTGTGAGTGTAACAAGACTAAAAGAAATACAAGTACCCGGATGAGCTGGATCTGCTGGAGCATATGTTGATCCCCAGTGTTCTGGAACCTGGAGCAATACAGAAGATTAGAAGAGGTAAGGGTACAGTCTGCCTTATACCACAACAGAGGGCACCTACTTTCACATTCAGGGGTATACCCTTGTAAGCACGAAATTTTAACAAGAGCTACACCAGACAGAATTTCTTACATACCACTGTATTGTAGCCTGGTCTTTAGAGAATTTTAGAGGGTGTCTTCTGGCAACACATAGACTTCATCAGACTTTCTGTTTAATAAGAATCAAACAACAAAATAACAGCTCTTCATCTGTACTAGAGTGCTTTTAGTTACAAACAGCTTAACAGAAATTCCTCCTCATATTTGCTCCCCAACTGCTGTGCCACATTTTTCCTCAAATGACTTTGTGAATAATATGGCATGAGCATTGACATATAATTTGATAGAAATTACTTGGAAAAACAAAAACATCACAGTTTTAAAAAATTAATGTTTTCAATAGTATTCTTAGCAATTATTTAGGGAATTATAATAATGTAGCAATATTTAGGGAACCTGAAGTCTCATTTGGTAATTTACTCTTTATTCCAAATTATTATATATATGCATTATGACACTGCAGTTGATTGTTAAAGAAAAGTCCATTATGTCACAAGCACAATATTTTATGATTCCAGAGTAATGAGAATGGGGCCAAAAGAAGTTTAACATCAACAATATTGATAGTAAAGATAAAAGCAGAAACTACCAAGGATAATAAATGTTGAAAGGAATTCCACTTATGAAATATTTAGGCTAGATATTTAGATATCAGTTGTAGGTAATGGTTTCAGTTGTGCAAGACTGTCTGCCTTAACGTTTACTTGGGTTAAAAACAAGTGATGAGGGGAACTATACTGAATGGTTCAATTTTCTATTTTCTTTTCAGATTTTTGTGCATGCAATTAGCTTGATAGTGGCAACTGAAGTCAGGAAATTCTAATCTGTGTCATATAATTAGTGAGATTTTAGAATGCTGATGTTTAGAACAGAATAAGCTTTCATCTTAGAAACATTACTTCATTCTCTTGCAAGTTAAATGAGAAAATTGAAACCTTGTGTAGAACTCCTTGACTAATATTCTTTGAGCAAATTCTGGATTTCAACTGCTTGGCTAGGACTACAAAATCTATAGTGAAACAAAGAGTCTTATTTTTTTGTTGTCAGAAGGTCCTCCACATTTTGAGGTATAATCAGCAGACTGACCAATTATTAACTGTAGTTTTGTCTTGTCAATCTCTTTCGCCTTTTATCTTACCTAATGTTTACTTTTTAGTCTTACATCTATATTTAATTTTGACTCAGTGATTGTCTTCAGCCTCTCTAGGCTCTTGTCTTCTTGCTAAGTGGGACATTTTTCTGGCTACTAGTGCAAAAGCATTGAAAATACTTTATATTCACATTTACTTTCATTTCCATGTATCACCATCCCGTGTTTTATGAGTGCTCTGAGACAAATCTCTTTAACATTTAAAGGATACTAGCTATTCAATATCTTCTTTCCAGCTTGCTTAGCAATATAACCTTTATTTTCCTTTAACTGGAGTCCTGACAAAGACTTAATTTACAAGGGAATCCTCAGCTACAGCTGCCATTCAATCCCACATTTTTCAGGGACATCTTTTAGTTATCAATGTGTTTAAAATAGTTACAGAATTATGATAGCAAAGCATTTGCTTTTGCTAGTTGCTGATTTCTACCAAAAAGCCTTTCTGAGAAACCTAGTAGCACAGGGTCTCATTTTTCTCTAGCATACTGTAATGGATAAAGTTCTAATGCATTTCTTCCCACAGCTTTTCCCTGCTGTATTGTATTTCGCCTTTGTTGTAATGGCACAGCTGAGCCTGAGTTACTATTGGTTTAGCTTCAGCCTGCTTTGAGATTATTCTCACATGGTTTAGTTTTATTATTTTCTGATTTTCATTTTATGCATTTAAACCAGAAACTGAACTCACCTAATTTTTCCTGTTTTTTTTTTTAACCTGAAAATCAGATAAAATAACTTAAAGTTTTAGAAACTGTATATGGAAATATACATTTATATAATAAAAAACCCCTAGATAACTAAACAGATACTAAACAAAAACAGACAAACCAGGAAATAAAAAAAAAATTTTAAAGTACCTTAAACAAACTGTATATGGAAATATACATTTATATAATAAAAAACCCCTAGATAACTAAACAGATACTAAACAAAAACAGACAAACCAGGAAATAAAAAAAATTTAAAAGTACCTTAAATAGAATTGTTCTTTCTCATATTCTTTTTACTGTTTTTACTATTTCACTGCTGGGGTTTTTTTTATATTGGGGGGGGTTCTTACTTTCTTTTTTTAAATGGATTTTTAAGCTTTCCTGCTCTATATAGAAATCTTCCTTTGTGTGTCATCTGGTTCAGTATCACATTGCATTGTTTACTTAATCTGTAAGTATGACCCTGTGTAACTTTCCTGTTAAGTAATTTTTTATATTTCATCTCTGGTACTTCTTGAAGGATATCAGATTATTTCATTTTAAGAAATAATCTACTAAGTGATGACATAGTCTAGTGTATTTTACCTGGCTAGGAATCAAGTTTTCTTTTCCTGATTCCTGCAGTGGTTTATCACAGTCAGTAAGACAATGTCTTTTATTTTCTTTTTTCTTTACCCTTTAAGTAAAAATTTTTGAGGGAAATTATTTGCTTGTGTAATGTGATTTAGATCCTGGGTAACCTCTAAAAACACTTACACATGTTATTCAGAATAATTTAGCAGGAGGAGTAAGACACATTCCAGTTGCTGATCATAAATTTTCACATACAAACCATTTAATTTTCTGTTTCCTCAGAGAATAAGGAAGGCAAAGCAAAAAAAGGAAGCCATCTTAACTCCTCCAGGTATATTAAAAAGGACAGGAGACTAATGTTGATCTTTAAAACCCAATAAAATAATCAACCACAAGAATGTTTCCATTTTTAGAAACAAATTGTTAAGGTTTTTGCTTGTTCTTTAACTTCAAACCACCAATGCAAATCTCAGAAGAAAAGCTTTTAGGATGGAGAAGTTTGCCTAACTATATCACATTAATATACTGCTGTACAATAGTTTTAAAAAAAAAAAAAAGTAAAAAACCTCCTCAAAACCTAATACAAATCGTGCCAGAAACAAGATGAACCAGTCCCAGTGTCTCAACCCCAGGATGCAGGATCTCCACCCCTGCTTTAAAGCCTTGGTTACAACATCCCCTTGTCCCAGTGAAGAGCAATAGTATTTCAAAGGAGGCCTCTTGTCTGCCAGAATATTCAAAGTTATAAGGCAAGCCATGAAACATAAACACATATCTGGACTGAATCTGAACGAGAGTCCATCAAACAAAACAAATAGATATGCTTAAAAATGGCACCTCATGCAGGGCTGCAAACAAAGCCATAACTTGTGATAGTAGCAGGTAGGAAAACAGAGGTAGCAGCAGGGAGGTGGGAGGAACCTTCTGGAGGTACCATGAAAAATCACCTGTCTATGAAAATTACAGTGAAACAGCATGCTTCTGAATGTCAGCAAGATTTTTATGTAGATGGGGATTTACTTTTTCTGCACCTGCTGTCAGTATGCATTAGACCATAAATATCAGCAAACATTGATTAAGCATGTTCCCCAAATGAAACATTAGCCAAAGAAGGAAGGAATGTGTTGCAGAAACTTCAAATTATCAAAGGCAAATTACTCATCCCACAGCAATTTAAGGCAGAGTCATTGCTGCTTATCAGACTCAACTGTGTTGAAAGTTTTGTAGATTTTTCCTTTTTAAAGTAACTATTACCTGACTATTTTATTTACCAAATCCACAGATCAGTAGTCATCAACCCCAAGAAAATGATGAAAATCAGATTACTGGTCAGCTGCAGGAAGAGGTGGTTCTTACCACCTTCTCTCTCTTTGGAGAAAACACAGAAAATAAAGCAAAGAGCAGCAGAAGGCTCTTTTGACCCTGGAATCAACCAGCCAAAATGTGTCTCTTTTGATTCTTATCCAAATGGTTTTTTTCTTGGAACTGTTTTGGCACAACAAAAAAATCAGGAATCCTACTTTGCCTTACTCTCTTGCCTCATTATGGAGCCTAAGCAGCCAGAATCTGGTCAGTAATATTTCTGGCAGTGTAGCAGTGAGAAAGGCATGAAAAGATTTGGCATGCATACAGGCTCTTTCTTCTGCTAGAACAAACTTACCCAAAACTAGACCTGTATTATTTGGTGACCATTTTCTCACCAGTATCATAAATGGCTCACAAATGATTGCATGGGTCATTTTTGGCATGATTGAATCCACATTCCAGCTGCTATTTTCAACAGCATGAAGCACCATAGATAAAGGTTGCCTCTAACATATTGGAAGGCTTGTTTCTAATTGTTAGCAGCATATTGCAAGAGGGTTTTTATTATGGAGACATGCCTAGTTACAGATGAGCTTCACTAAATAATAGAAATGTTAACATATTGCTACAATAAATAAAATATGTGTCATATGGGGCTTGATTACTAAATGTCTGTGTGGCTCCAGACAATCTGGAATTTAAAGGCATTTATAAGGATCAGACTTGTTCTTTTTCCCAAGGTTGTAGGTTTTGTTGCCCCTGCTGTGATGCCCACCTTAGCTGCACATCAGAACCAGGCAGTTTAGCTAAATACACTGTTCTGTGCTAGGTCAGGTGCTCCATGTGTCACACTACAATTTGTTAACTGTCCACAAACACTGTGAGATTTAATGATCCTAGGCAAATGAACTAGCCATCTACAGCTGTGTATGCCTGACCTAGCAGTGGTCACTGACTTCCTCTCAGAGCTTTAACTATTATCATGAGTAATTCTGATATCATTTTCATCCATCTCAGGTGAGCTGTAACAAAGCAATAGCAAGGCTGAAAATTCTTTAAACTCCACAGAGAAGGTTTCTTCTAGCTCACCTATAAATGTGGGAAAAATATTTAACCTTAAAGAAAATCAGCTGGAAATTTTGGGAAGGAAAACTGTCCCTATAGGGAGTTCATAGTAAAATGGGAAGAAAAAAAGAATTTATATTTCAACTTTTAAACCTTACTATGTACTGATGGATTGTGTAACTTTTAAATCAAGTTTGTAATTCCCTGCAAAGCTGACTAATGTACTATGGCTCTTCGTAATGTGAAAGAGTGTTAGGTAAGCATTTCAATTTGCAATATTTTAATGTATTTTCGCACTACATACTGAACATGAAGCCTACCTATCACCAATTTTTCAGCTCTGTCTTCTCATATGCAGGCACCTTTTACAGACCAATCATTTTTAACCAAGCTCTGTTTGCAGAGAGCAGGAAAAATAGTAATATTTAGCATAGTAATTAGACTTTTAGCCAGGCCATTTTTCTCCTGAAAATAGGATCTTGAGCACCTGCTGCAATTCAGTTGAATTGCATACTAGAGTATGTCACAACCAAGCACATGGCCTTCCTAGGTTTATTCAGGCTAAAAGTCTTTGGATAAGCCTTTAGAAGGAAATGGATTATATACATTGATGCACTGAAATAGTTTTTATTTTAATTCAACCAAGTCACCACTAAGAATATATTGTGTTTTTCTTTTTGCATCATGAAAGCTTTTATAGTCAATATTGCAAGGTTCCAGCAACTAGATATTATTAGGGAGATAACCTCTGTGTTGAAACAAGAAGCATTAATTTCAGTTTTGTCAATAAGTCAATAATATTAAGTGGTTTAGTAGTTAGGAATTTGACCATCAATTTAGTTAGAAACAGAATAAATTCAGTTCCTTTTGTTTGCATTTTTTCAGTTCTGTTTTTTTTTTTGTTTTTTGGGGGGATTTTTGTGGGGTTTTTTTGTTTGTTTGTTTGTTTGGGGGTTTTTTGTTGTTTTGTTGTTTGGTGGGGTTTTTTTGGTTTTTTGGGGGTTTTTTTGTGGGTTTTTTGTTTCTTTGTTTGGTTGGTTTTTTGTTTGTTTTTGTTTTGGTTTTGGTTTTGGTTTTTGTTTTGGTTTTTTTGTTAACAGTGTATTGGTAGTACTCCAAAGCAGAATGATATAAATATTGAAATGCCATTACCCAGATGCAAGGAGATACAGTCCAGCTAAGTGTAACTTTTTTTAAACTATATTTTGAAGTAAAAAATGATGAAGAATTTGTAAGAACTATTGATCTTCTCCTTAAATAGCCAGAGGGAAGTTTGAATGTATATGCTAGGAGACCAGCTATTGTAAACAAAAAGACTCAGTACTCAGAAATCCTTACCAGCCCTGCAAGACCCTGCTGGCTTTGACAGTAGTTGTAAACTCATCGCTGCTCAAGATAGCTGAATTCTCATAGCAAGAGACTTTTTAGGTTAAAAAATAACTGATTTTTCAGATAAAGTCAGGTCTGATTTCTCTAAGTACTGTTGCACACCCAGTTTTAAATAATAATAGCCCTTGTGACAAATGTCGTAACTTCTGTGTTCTGAGAAGACTGAGGATGTCTCAGGGCACAGCAGGAGGGGAGCATATGGAGTCCTCAGGTCCAACTACCTTACTCAGCATACAGGGTACTCTCAGCACAAGTACTCTCACACTGCCTTTGTCCTCTGATAGGAATCTACTCCTTCTGCTCATTAATGTCAAATTCCTGCAAGCTGAGAAGGAGAAGCACAAGAGGATTTTAAAGCATTTTTGTCTCCCAGGTCGCCCTACATTTCATACATTCACAATGCACTGCTCCCTGCTTCTCACTCTTGCTGCAAGATCCATGACCAACAACAAGGAAGGAAAGTTCTGTCCTTCAAAGAGAGTTGGGAAGCTCTTATACCTGCTCCCTAGCACCTGAAGAATGTAATAGAGGGACCAAAGACCTGGACAAATCATTTTGCAGTCTGTGCTGGTTTTCACTGAGGTAGAGTGAATTTTCTTCCTAGTAGCATAAACTGTGTTTTGGATTTTTACTGGAAGGTGGGTTGATAAAACAGGGACGTTTTAGCTATTGCTGAGCAGCATCAAGGTCTTTTCAGTTCTTACCCCACACCACTAGTAAGAGGCTGAGGGTGCACAAGAGGTTGGAAGAGGGCACAAGCTGGGACCTGAATTGACCATGGAGATATAGCATCATGCTTAGCATACAAAGGTGTGTGAGAATAATGAAAAGAGGGGACATTTATGTGATGACATTTGTCTTCACAAGTCACCAGTCACCATTATATGTGATGGGGCCCTGATTTCCTGGAGATTGTCAAATATCTGCCTGCCCATGGGAAGCAGTGAATAAATTCTCTGTCGTGCTTTACTTGTGTGAGCAGAGTGATACTTATTAAACTGCTTTTATCTCAACCCACATGGCTTCTTCCTTTTACCCTCCCAATTCTCTTCCTCATCCTGCCTAGGGAGAATGAGTGAGCAGTTGTGTGGGACTTAGTTGCTGGCCAGGGTGAAACCAGGCATCAGAGCCCTAGTTCACATCATTATAGGTAATAGAGATTCACTAATCTATACACAAAAATGACATTTTAAGATAGGTAAGACCAATTAATTCTAAGTAGTTCAATGTTTCATCATATTTCACTGCTATAAAACATGAAAAGTAGAAGAGAAGAATTAACTAAAAAATGCAGTGTAAGATGACTCAAGATAATGGGAAAGGAAAGGAAGAGAAGAGACATTTGAGCTGCTTATAGATATCTGTACGTTTTAAATCCAGCTCTAGGAAGTAGTAAGGGAAAGGAGGTTTAGGCCAGAGAGATATAAAACCAAGTGAGATGAAGAAGGTTTGATGAGGGGAGATAAGAGCAAGGAGGCAAACCTCATCAGCTATAAAGGGAGCCATGGCCAACAAACTGGCAGAGGAGAGGTATTCTGAAGCTGATTTACTAGAGGTCAGCCCTAAATGCTGGGAACTAAGCTGGCAATTTCCTAAACTAAGTCACTTGTGCCTCTAGGAAGGATTTTGTTACCTGTAACTGTCTTTAAATGCTTTTCTTTTGCACGTGTGTTTGCAAATCCAGACAACAGACAATACAATACAGGTGTCAGTGCATCAAACTGTAATCCCAAGGAAGATTAAGGGCTGTCTGGCACTGTGATAGATTGTGTTGGCTAAGTCACATTGTCGCTGTCCCTTGGAGTCGCTACACATTACCATGAGTGTGCTCATACCTACAATGATGTTTTGTTCCTGACCCAAGATTCCCCACATTCATCCCTCTGAGGTACCCAGTCCCTGCTGTGTACTGTGACAGAGAGAGTGAAAATGCTGGGACCTGAGATTCTTCCTGATCTAGCAAAACAGCAAAACCTGGCTTCCCAGAGGAACTCACTGCTGGTTTCCTCACATGCTGAAGATGGTGAATTCATATAAAAAGGTGCTGATCTCTGTTCTTCAGTCCTGAAAGTCCTTGGAAAACAGAAGAAATACAGCCATGACCCCAAGCGGGTGTAACCACTACAGTATAATGTAATACCTTGTATCTTTGGAGTCACTTCTCTCAGCAGTGCTTCTGGTTCAAGGACCGAATGGGGAGACAGAAGAGACGCTCGTCCCTCCATCCTCCACAGTACCCAGCCTGGTACGGGTTGCACAGGAGGGTCTTAATCTGTTTTCTCAGTCCTGTTCACAGTCACAAGCAGCAAGAGGGAAGCAACACAGCCATCCAGCAAGTTCAGCGTGCTGCATGCCAATTGGCACGAGAAAGGCAGGCCTTTTCTATTGATAATTCACTCAGGTTGTGTGTGATGCATAATGACATGGTGCAGACATATCTGCAATAAGTGCTTGGTATAGAGGGGCACAGATGTGGATGAGGTAATTTACAGCACTGCTGTGCTCCTGCCAAAATACAGTATAAACATGACTGTCCCAAGACTGAAGGTGGACAGTATGGAAATTAAGTCAGAGGGCTAAAACAGAAGGCTATAGCAGAGCTCAGCCTTGCTGTGGTCAGGAATGCTCAGGATTAGCACATGGAGAAAACAGGCAGAAGTTGTTATGTAAACAGATATTCTCTTAAACTTAGACTCATTTGCCTCTCCACCACATTCCTCTGAGGTCTCATCTGCCTCAAATGAATTTAGAGAGAGTCACTGTATTGAGAATTGTAGGACACATGCAAGAATGTGCAGCCATAACTTCTTCCTGCACAGCAGCAGATTCAGTGGGTTGTGGAGACTTTTGATGTTTCATGTGCAAAAACAGGCTGGTGCCATTCAAAAGTCAAACATTTCCGTGTAGCCACAAGAGCAAAACTGATGCAGGCAGCAGCTGTATGCTTGTTTTTACTGGACCAATAGCAAAATACCTCTCTACCCATGTATTCAATGCACTGGAGTTCCTCCATTTTATGACATTTGCTCAGTATTTGCAAATTTGTACATCCTAATAGAACATTTGTACTATTAGGAAAGAGATTTTTGTTGCCATTGAACAAGCAATTTGGAGATTTTAATTTCCCATTAAGTCAAGCATTTTTATAAAGCACTGCCTGCTGTACTCTACATTAAAAATCCTGTAGAGACACAAGAGCTTAAATAAAAAATCTCCTGTACCGGCAAACCATGACCTCTTCTTTGCAGTCCCTGCCCTCTGACCTAGGAAGGCTCTAGCACTGAAGTAGCTAATTCACACACTTTTCATAGTGCATTTAGAGAGTGTGAAACAGTACTCCAAATGAGACTGACTCCTTTACAAAGAGTTTGTTTTGCACACCACTTGCCCCAAGGTGTGTACAGTTACTGACAGATCTTCCAGAGCAGCTTTGCATCCACTGCTCTGTGTAACATGAAGGCAAGGCTTGTTAGGGCAATACGGCATAGCCCAGCAGGCTGCAGTGCTGCCAGTGCTGCCCTGCCCTCCGAACTGGGAGCTTAAGGGGTTGTGCTAAGCATATATCAAAATCAAGGATCTCACTTCACGGAAACTGGATGGCCTTCTCCACTAAGGCCTTCTGTTTCCTAAGAACCAGAATGAGCTGGATGATGAGCATAGTGTGCAGTATTTGTATGCAATATCAACGCAGCTTACATAGGAAACACACACTGTGCTTTCACCCAGCAGCTCCTTCAGTGCCACCTTTAAAATTTCAGTAAAAGCAATGCTGAAGGTATGTGTTTCCCTAATTGTAAAGTGTATTTATTGTTTTGTGTTGGATGAAGATAAAAAATGAATGCATATCTGCTGCTTCTCTAAAAATAAATTGGCATGAATTCTTCCTTGGAGAGACCAGAGGAAGCACAAAATTTCTCTTTTCCTTGCAGTGTTGGTTACCCTAACATGACCCTCTGAGACCTCTTCAGACATTCAGGGACCAAATAGGGTCCTGTACTTCAAGTAATCTTCTAAACAGTAGAAAATATGGATGGGGATAAAACATTATCAAATTTGAATAACAGCATTTTACAAACTCTTCGCCTAGGTGAAATTAATTGCAGAAAGGACAAGTTGATTAGTACAATTCTCAATAATTCTAATCAGGTGATATTACAGAAGCATGAACATGAAGCAGCACTCTATGTTGATAAGTTATTTCATTAGAGGCCAAATGGTTCTGCCTCTGCATAATATCTATTATAAGACATTTTAGCATTCTTTTTAAAATATTTTGGGGCTTTTAGCAACCTGATCTAATGTGTGGCATCCCTGCTACACAGGGGTCTTGGAGCCAGATGATTTTTACGGTCCCTTCCAACCCAATTCACTCTAATGATTCTATGATCCTATGATTTTCACTTTCAGGAGGCTATAGGAGAGCTCTGCTTATTTATATGCTTAATTTACTCTTTCAACTGAGTTAAGTTCATAACTGATAAAAATCTGGAACAAGTAATCCAAAACCCTCTGATATAATTTTGGAAGTAACAACAGTGCAAAACAAAAGTGTTGAACCTGTACATTTACAGAAATTCTTGAAAAAGGTAGGACTGCAGGCTGGACTGAAAAAAAAATATAATAAAAGTCGCCTATTTGCACAAACACCATTTGAGTTTAATTGAACTCAATTAAACACAACAGTTCAACCACTGCAGCAAATACACAAGCAGAAAATTTTCTGGTCTGCAGGAGATACTGATACAAACTGTTTTTTTTAAACTAAAGTGGCATGCATGCATAAAACTTCAGGTACTGAAGTGTCTTTGCTTGTGCCCCAACACATAAATTTATGTAACCTCATTGTAGACCAAGTTCTGGCATATTCAGAGATTCCCACTCAAACAAAAAATGAGCTAAAAATTTGATTTACTTGGTTTGCATATTAGCCCTTTTTTTTACTTAACAACTCAGAAATCAGAAAATTACACTACTGATTTACATTTAGAAGACTCTTGCAAAAATTTGTTTAAAACTCTCAGTGGTGATAAATTTCACCAGATTTTCTTCTCGTTGGCTGTTTGCATAAAGTAGTGGTGCCAGACACCCTCTCCATCTCACCTTCCTACTATTTACCAAAAATAATATTCCCTTAATTCCTTTTTGTCCAACGTCATGCCTTGCTCTTGTTTTTTGTACTCTTCTCTGATAATTTAACTAATTCTGCCACTTTGAAAACACCCCAATAATTCATCCTACCCTTCTGTGTTCTTATAACTCTCCTTATTGTCTCGTTTTGGAATGCAAACTCAGAAGGATACTGGTTGTATTTTTACAGAAACTATCATTTTATCATTTGCTCTTACAAATGCCACAGACAACAATATATTGTTGCTGGCACTCAGACCAAAGTTAGGTGCTGTCTCCCTCAGATCTTCACTAGTAGAACTTTAACATGCAGAAAACCATTAAGGGTGGAATAGCAGTCAGAACAATTTAAGTACCTTAGACCTGACTATCCATGCCTAATTACCAGGATGGGATTTAAAGTGTGTAGATGTAAATTGAGTGTACAAAAACCCATCTGGAGTACACTGTTCACTGGTTTGAATAACTGCAACATTAAAAACCAAATAAATCCCTAAGTACCATAAATCAAAAGTGCCGTGTCTAATGTGACAGATAAGTAGTACTCTTTCCAGTATTCTTGAAAGATAGATATATGTGTGTGTGTGTGTGTATAGAAATCAAATTTTAGACTGTTTGGAAATGTTTTTAAGGATTTACATTTAGTTCTTTAGAAAAGAACTTTTCTTTTAGAAAAATGTTTAGAAAAATTTTCCCTGTTCCTCTACCCAAGCTAATGTTACTATGGACCAGGGAGGGGTACCTTCTAGGAAATACAGTTTTACTTTAGGCACAGCAACTAATACCATAAACCCAAAGTATATAACTAGGATCTGGAAATGAGAACTGAGTGCTTACTTCAGCTCAGCATCACCATGTATGGAAAGCAAAACTAAAATTTGAAATATGGTGAGAAGAGAGCAGAATTGTTGGTTGAATTGTGACTTTTGAGGAGTAAGTACTTTGTATCAGAAAACTCCACCACTCTTGCAGAAAAAAAGAAATGAAGCCATGGTTGGCAACAGCTACTGAGTTCAAAGGCAGAGGCACAGGACATAGTTTGGGTGAGCAACAGGGGACAGTAACCCTGCAACAGGTATTAAGACATGCTTTTCTGAACTCACTACTACCGCCTTCGGTCAAATTTGATATTACATTTTATTCAAAAGCACAATCTGACTGAGAAAAATATTTTTATTAGATCTTTTCATCATTATTTCAAAAGGCATTTGATGTATCTGTCATACGTATTGCATGTTCTGTCAGCAATGTGCAGCACATTTACCACTAAAATAAGCATTCTACGTCCAGTCAATCATCCTCATGATAAAATGGTACATTTTGAGGAATTGCTGACAAAACCACAAAAAACAAGTAATATGTTTTAACACAGAAGTTATCTAGCAGGAAAACAAGGAAATTCTATCTTTATGACTGTTTTCTCAAAATTATTTTGTCCTGAGGCATATGTGCTCTTTAATTATCTAATCACACACCATGTTTCCAGAAGCAATCTTAATTCTGTTTTTTTTTTTTAATTTTCTTTGAGTATAGATTGTCAACAGCAATAAGAGCCTGTTAATAAGTTTGTGATGTAAATGTATAAAACACAGAAACAGGTTACACAACATGAAAGAATGCAGGTATATGTTTATGTTTAAAGTCCCATGGGTGGGGAGCTTGAAAGGGTTTATAGAGCTGGCTTATGCCTTTTCACCACTGTCCTTAGCCAAATAACTCCAGCTGCAGTATTGCTGAGGTTATGTGTACTCACATGAATGTGAATAACTGTGTAAACAGAAAAGGTCTTTCTTGATTTCCATTCTTTCTCTTTAAAAAAATCATTTATTGCAATCAATCATTTAATCTGGTCATCCAAAATGAGACTTTAAGCCTTTTTTAAGCTTTGCTGCCAGAAAAGATCCCTAAACACGTGAAGAACACTCTGATAGCCCTAAAATGTCAACACGTCTTTAGCTTCAAAGGAAAGCTGAAATATTTAGCTATTTTCTACTGAAATCTACCATTTAAAAATGCAAGATTATTTAGTAAGAAGATTTAGTAAGAAATTCTTACAAAACCAAACATATTAATTTCTTTTACACTTATGCATCTATCAAATGCTTGATCCCAAAAATACTTAATTTGGTAAACAGAAGTAGTCCCCTCGCTTCATCAGGTGTTTCCTTAGATGAACCACAATATTCATCTTACTTTATTTGCACTCTTTTTGGGATCAGTCCCAATATTTTACATTTCATCCACAGTTACTGTAGATCCGTTGTAAACCATGGAGTCATATCTCATTTTCTCACCATTTTCACAGTATTTACCCCATCTCCATATCCTGGGATTCAAAAATACCTCAAGGGTTATCAGTCAGAAGAAATATTGTTGTAGGCTTGATGTGTTCACCTTTTTCATTGCTATCACATGGGAAAACAAACACATTCCATGGTGAAATTAATCAAATTCAGCAATCTTTTGACAGTAGTGCTCTAGCATCTTCTTTCACAGCTTCATCAATCACAAATAAATCATGATACTGGTGAGGCACTGGAGGATTGACATGGCAGTGTGTCAATAGCTGTAACTGAAGTATTGTTGTTGCCTGGTAAATTATTAGCAGAGGGGATTGTTGACTGAGCATGAATTCCCCAGAAATTTGGGGCCATTAAGGCATGTCTCTCAAAGCTTATTGGCCTCAGAAGACTATAACCACAGTTTAACTTCAGAAAGGGTCTAACATTTGGACTGGGCTATCCATATCTATGTCCAGATCCAGGCCACATTCGTTGATGGGCTGTCTCTCAGCATGCAGCTGGGGAACCATCACCGAATAGACAAGTTGCTAATGCAGTTCCCCAAGGAACCTATGGCCCTAGGACAGGTCACATTTTTTAATCAATGACTTGGAAAAAACCTAAGTCATTACAGATAACATTTCCAATAGTCACAAAGACTGATGGAAGGCCAAATAAGAGTACACGTCCTTAACCCCATGTAATTTTAATGCCCGGAAGCTAGGCACAGACAGCACATTTAAAAAGCTAAATGTAAAATCATGCAGTGTCCAAGTGATGATTGATGACTGATCTCTTCTGTGCCCATTAGCACCCCTATGTGATTACTCGCTGTCACTTTTGGCTTGCAAACAACAGCCAGTATTGAGCCATATGCACTCATACAGTTATGGAAGGTATGACTGACAGAAGATAGGTTTTCTGAGTCCTATAGATTCATTGAGTGAAAAAGCTTTATGCAGAACTGAAATACAAGGCTACTCAGCTAGAAAGAGTTCCAGGAGAGATTTATTTGGAGCTAGTCATTAGCAAGTCACATTAAGGTCATGCTGAAGTCATTAGTGCCTGGATGATCAATTAAGATGCAAAATGATCAGTTACTCAAAGCAAGGCTGATTATGTATAATTAGCCCATGGTAGTTTCCTTAAACTGTTGGGAGTGTACAAAATGAAAGGCCCTTGTCATGTGGCCAGGTCACACTGATTGCCAGAAGCAAAGTAGAAGGGAAAAAATTTGGCCTCAGAATAAGCAGGGATGTATGGCTGTTCTATTTCTGTAATTGAAGCATCTACCAGGGATTTCACAGATAAATGTTTGAATTTTCTGTTACCTTAGCATAGCTGAAGCTAAAGCCATTTCCATAACATCTGCTGAATACCTCACCCAGGCAAGCAGTTTTTTGGACTGTGACAATACACACTTTGCAGTACCTAACACCACAAAACATGGCTTCTGCATTTGTGTCTGGGATTATACAATAGTTAAGAATGCAAGAAAGTGCATTTTCACATTTTAGAAGGCTTCTGTATGAGAATAAAAAGCTTCTGGTGACATTCACCAGTTAATTGAGCCTTTACTAGCAGTGTAGTAGTAGAAGACAGTCCTGATTCTTGGAAACATGTAGTAGTACATCTAAACCCAAGGAACATAGGTGTGCAATATCTGGAGGAATGCAGTTTGGGTAGCAATAATTAAGCAAGAATTCCAACAGCCAAAGAGAAGCATTAAATATTGAAAAACATGGCCTGTTTTTATAGACTGTGATGGATCAATCCATTTTGACTAAGCACAGAGAAGGCTCATGGGCAACTTGATTGTACTGTGTAACTACTCACATGCACCACAGCAACAGGATCATCAGCCCATCAGACAAATATATCACAAGATAAAATAGCTGGAAGCTGAAGGGAGGCTGTACAAATCAATAATAAAATGTTATCTTTGTTTTAAATGAGGAATTATTAATTTAGGGATGATTGCAAGGGTTGGGTTTTGATATGACGTACGACTGATGACTTTTAATTAAAATTTTGGTGTTTTACTGGGAGAGGCACTGGAGTTAAACAAGAATTTGTTTATTTAGAAATACAGCCTATGCTGTGGAACTCAAGCTACATACCTACAGATTGTTTCATTCTAAGCTTGAAAACTAATCTTTTTTGTCTTCACTCTTTTTTTTTTTCTTTTTTTTGCTTTAAATAAACAGGAAAAAAGTGGGGTTTTTTCTGTGTGGGAAACACAAATTCCAAATGATTTCTTAAAACTTCACTAAAAAGTGGTCGTATTTCTGAATCTTGACATTGTTGGAGAGTTTGAACCTCGAATGCTTTGAATTTACAGAGGAGTTTGTTTATTTGTTTGTTTGCTTTTTCCGAGTGAAAATGTTTCTGTTTGTGCGAAGTAACTCAGTCTTCACTAAGAAAACTCATTTCTTCTTATCAGGAAACACAAGTCCATGTGGACAACCCTACTCTGTATACATTCCATCAGGCTTTGTTTCTCTGCTCCACTACCTTGATTTTAATGAAAACTGTCCTTGTGCTTCTGCTTGCTTTGAATTAGCTATTCTTCACCCAGTCAGATTGATTGACTTTTTTATCTCATGACTGCCCAAGTATGGAACAAGCTTCTTTCACAGCCATCTATACCATTTACAAATTGTTTTCTGGTTTATTTCCATTTATTCTTGTAAACACCATAGCACAAGAGACTGAAGTCT
This sequence comes from Passer montanus, assembly GCF_014805655.1. Taxonomy (NCBI): domain Eukaryota; kingdom Metazoa; phylum Chordata; class Aves; order Passeriformes; family Passeridae; genus Passer; species Passer montanus. The sequence continues at coordinate 11,567,044 of NW_024366815.1, read as the reverse complement.
TCAAACCTTACTGGTTTTCTTTATTATTTTACTTAAGAAAACTCTGCTGATTTCCATGATTATTCCCTCAAAGTAAAGACCTCTCTTTTTCATTTTACTGCTTCAACTGCTTATGCAAAGCAGGAACCTCTTTGAGCTAAGTTGATATTGAGGGATAAGATCTACTTTGGTTTTTTTTCAGTACATATTATTTTTGGGGAAAAACAGTCTGTAATCACTCTGTCACAGAAAGTGTACTAGTAATTTTTGCTTATTTTAATCAAATTCGCAATATGTGTTGTGGTTTGTTTACAAATCTGTTAAAATATTACATCTATATAGTATATTTAAATACTTGGCAACAAATGGCAGGACTTTGATTTCTAGTAATTTTATAACTGGAGGAGATTTTATGGTATTAAATACTACCTGCACATTTTATATTTCATCTTATGAGAGGATCAGCTGGGATCCCTAAGAATTAATCAGCATTTAAGAATGAGGCCCAGGAATTTTAGTATAAATTTATTTCAGACAATTAAAGCTAGTACACTTGATTTTCTAGCTCTTGTGTCTTTGTTAACTTCCATTGCTATATCAGGACTGTAGCATTTCTCACATCGCCCCCATTTTGATGTATTTTACATCCAATAATTCTCTGGAGACACAAGACTGAAGGAAAACCTTGAGATGTCATTAAGTCTATTATTGCTTTGCTCCAGAAAGAACAATTATACCCATGTCATTTCTGACAGGTGTTCCACTAGTTGGTTCTTAAGGACTTTAAAAGATGGAGATTCCACCAATTCTCTTGGCAATCTATTGCAGTGCTTCACTTTCCTACCAATTAAGCAGTAGTTTATACTCATTACTTCCAAGCACAGAACATGGAAGAATAGATTATTCCCTCTCTTTGCCAACGCCTTTTGAAGGTTGTTTGGTTCCAACCATCCTTTCTAGGTTAAATAGCCCAATTTGTACAATAATTTTTCATAGGTCACATTTTTAGACTACTGAACCTTCTCATTTTTCTCTACTGAATTCTCTCCAACTGGTCCACCTATAATTGGAAAATTGCTTTGAGAGAAGCCTTTAAATGCTGAATCAATAGGAAAAATGTCTTCATGTCTTGCAGGCTACACTTTAGGTAATAAATTCCATTTGATCCCAATGAGCTCTGGATCATTTTTCATCAATATGACATTCTTGAATCATGTTGAGCGTATCTACAGTTATGGCCAGTTTTAACCCCTGTGTCCTTTCCTGTAAAAGTGCTCTTTAAATTACTTTTATCCGTCCTGTCTACAAAATAGACAGTGACTGCTTAATGTATGTGTACCCATTGAATAGCCTCTGATTATTTTCAGATTATGTCTCCAATTTTTCAAGACTCATTTATATTGTTATACCATTCTCAGTGTATTCATCGCTAGCTTGGCTACATCTGCAAATTAGATAACTGTACTGTGCACTCCATCATCCATTTATTAACAAAATCAGTCAACAGCAAATGGGTTAGAAATAAGTACTACTCTATGAATCCTTCTATTCTGACAGTGACCAATTGATAAACACTCTTTCAGTATTCCTTTCAAATTCAGTTTCTAGTTCTAGATCTAGATTCTTCTAGATAAGAAGTCACTGTGTTTCTTTAGCTAGCATAGGAGAATCCCAGAAGTCTTTCCAAAGTTAAAGTGCAGTGTGTCTGCCCTTGGTCCATATACTCTTTTCCTGCCACTGAAGGAAATTCAGCAAATAGCTTATTGTAAATATCACATATAATTGATGCAAAACAGAATGCAAAGCCTGACTTAGAAAATTGTTTCAATGGATTGTGATCCTATACTCTGTTTTTCTTGACAGAGAGGAGTTGCCTACTCACAAAATTTATTGTTTTTTTCTGTAATGCACTGCAAAGTGTCTCGGGAATCTGAAGCACTTTGCATGCATTGGTGAATAGTAAAGATGTTTGTGCTGCACCAGTTTTAACGTCTCTAAAATGAAAGCAAAAATATCACTAATTGGGAAAGAAAATAGGTAGCAAACAGTACATAGCAGATGGTTTTAAAAAAACTGATGAGGAAGCTAAAGGTGACAGAAGGCTTTTTGGATGGCAGGTCTGAGACCAATAAAAAATTATGTCTGAAGTCTATTTTGAAAGAAATTAAAGAAATTAAAATTGTAAAAATGCCACAGGATCATTGCTCAACAGAGATGGTAGATTTATTCACAATAGTACAGGAGCAGAAGTGTGTATGAAATAATTCCATTCTGTATTTAAAATAAAGAGAGATCACAAAAGAATGATTCTTGTATGATAAAGTACTTTCTAACCTATTTCTGACAAAGGACATTAAACAGTTACTGCATTTAATAATTTTTAAAATATCAGGCTGGGAAAACTGGCTTCTAATTCCTAAAATCACCATTTGAGGAGCTCTCTGGCTCACTTACCTTAACACTTACTGAATTCTGGACTTTCTATGAAATTCCAGAAGACTGAAAAAATGATAATGTCTTGCCAGTGGTTCAAAGGGCAGGACAAATGCAAGAGAGGAAGATCTACTAAAGAAGTAACATATGGTTTAAATACATAAAGTTTTGCAGTGTAACACATTTCCAACATTTCTATTTATCAAAATTACTTTAAAAATATAGATGAATCTGAATTTTTGCCCAGTTAAAACAGATGGCAGGCACTGCAGTGTTTCCATTCTCCAGCTTTAAGTTTTGAAGGAGGCTCAAAATGAGTTAAAACAAAAAAGTAATTGAGCTGTCTGACATACTCTCTTGTAAACAATTATTCGTACCAATCAACTTTTCACAGTTCCATCAGTTGTATGATGTGTAGAGGATTAGTCAGTATATAACTGGCAGCAGTTACAATACTTTAGCAAATGAGAGAAAATGCATATCCTCCTGATCTATATTTGGTTATGTATTGCATTCTCATGTTTATGCTTTTGTGAACATTACCATTCATCAGCTGCCCTCAAGATAATGTGCTCCACATAAGCAATCATTTTGTATTATCATCAGGTTTTTTGCTCCTACCTGTACAGAGATATGTAAATTTAAAATTTCTCTATTATTGTCAGAAAAGCCTGATTATATCAGGGTTTGAATGACAAAAGCTGATGGACAAGGCCCTTGTCCTCAAGAAGTCAATTGAAATGCTTCAAACCAAGACCAGAGATATCAAAAATGACCATTCCTGAAACTTTGGTAATCAGCTTTGATAAACAGTCTTAAGATGCTCAGCTAGCTAACCTTTGAGTTCAACTGGAAACAGGACAGACTTTGCTTTAGCTCCTGACAGACATCAGGAGTTAAAGCAAAGTCCAACCCAAAATACTTTCAAAACCAAACACAAATAACTCAGAAACTCAAATCCAGCTATTGAGCATTCAGCTCAAAGATCTCAGATAAGAGATTTTGTGCATTTAGTGTGTGGCAGATAGCTTTATTTGCCATCAATTTTTAATTTATTTTTTTTTAATGCATACTTTATGTCTCTTGTAACTAGCTGTTTCATCCCTCAAAGCCTATGCCACAAGCATCTAGCTTCATACATCTCGACAAAAACACATCTTTGGAGGACTGGGCAAGAATACTGAGACTTCAATTCATCTCACCCCACAGGCATTTCTACAGCATGATTCATCTAGTCCCAAAGTAAATATCTAAACTAGGTTTGATTAATCAAGTCTTAAACCCTCTTTCCTTTTCCCCTAAAAAATGGGCAGCCCGCCAGGTGTCAGAGTCTTCATTTTGGATATTCATAGGGAGGACAGAAAATTCTAAAACCTATGCTTCATGAAGTAGAAATAGGCTGTGTGGTTTTGTTTTATCATCATTTCCTCATCTCTAATAATCTTAACATGTATGAGTGAAGCATTAGTTTTCTAGATCTCTTTGCCAGAACTTTCTTCACAGTCACTTACTTTAAAGGTCAGAAATTTGATTCAGTGTACTAATGTCCATATACCTTCCCCATATCCCAAAGCTTTAAGCAGTTGTTTACTAACCACATCAAGACTCTCTAGACACCTGGATAGGTCTATTAATTGCAAAGATTGCAGTTTCAAGTCAAAGTGGATCAACATTTATGCATTTTATGGGTTTCTGTACAAGATAAAATCTAATTTCTCTACGCTGGCATCTAAACCATTTTTTACTCCATTCTGTATTCTCTTTTAAGTCTCACTGTCCTCATAGTCATAAATGAAGGACTTAATACTTTGTTTCACTTGTAAATGTCAAGCGGTGTAGTGTTATCATCTATGCTACCAGTAACACTAATAACACTGCAGACTAGACTGATCTGTCTTCATCAGAGGCTATGCATCAGTTGAGACACTGTGCTGATGATAACCTGAGTCAGCTATCAGGGAAAAGGGCTCTGTAATATGTAGGTCACTACCAGGGTTCATTTCAGCAAACACCTGCAAATTCCACTTCACCAGAAAAAAAATTCACGTAGGCAGAAACAAAAGCAAAGTGCAGAGAAGATATATGAATGTATTTATAGCCTCATGCCCTACCCATGCACACCAGAAGCTCTTGATAGCTTTTTGAATATTTGTACAATCCCTGTCTTCCCACAATTTTAGATTATTTTTGCATTGATTTTTTCAGATGGCTTCCAAGCCACGTTTTCACTGTGTCTATTAAAGCAGTATAAACATGTTCCTGTCTGTGCCAGCAATGAAGGACACTGCAAAACAAGACCCGGAGCTGAACTCCAAGCATAGGTGTACTAAAAAGAAATCCCTGAATATAAGCAGAGTAAAAAACTCTTCTATTAATTCTCATTTAACATCTGTCCTGCACAAAGAGGTGGAGGGAAGAGTCCTCTAAGTGACCAGTTAGGTTCACCAGCACTTCAAACAGAGGCTTACCTCCTTGTCTGTGCAGTAATAAATTAATCTAAAATATTCCAATTTTTTAAAATTTAGGTTAATTTTAAGGCTAATTGCAATTATTTGGGGATGTTTCATCACTGTAATCAGTGGAGTGGGAAGTTTATGAAAAAGAGAAATGTTGCTTAACACTGAAATTTAATTAGCTCACTGTGCAACACATACTCACAACTAGTATGTTTAAATAATGCATCCCACTTCTTATTGACTGCCTCGGCTGCTGCCTTGGCATTTTCCTTATCTATTGTTCTTATTCAATGTGTATTCATTCAGGGCACCTACTTGCTTATACATACTGATATTACACACTGTAATATAAATTAATGTCTATTAAATTATTTTTTGCGTATTAATTGAATCTTCCCCACTGGAATCCCCTTGCTCTATTTTTTTCATAAGCAGATAAATAAAAGAAATATCTTGAGCCACCATGCACCATCTGGATAAATGTCAGCTAAATCCCTACCTAGAGAGTTTGGCGTTTATTTCTCAAGAGGGCAGGTGTTGGTTTAGCTTTCCTTGCCTACAGTTTGCACAGCTGAATAATTTAAAAAGGACTCTGTGCTGAAAGATAAAATGAAGATGGAGTATATTGTTTCTGGCTACAATCCCTGCTGCTGTAGGTGGCATTTTCTGCTAATACAGCTTGAAGTAGAATTGCTAGCAAAACCAGAGGTTTGAACCATCATAATTAAGGCTGTGTCAAATGGGATTTTTCTTTGAAAAAGAATACATACATAAATAATACTAAGTGCGTAAGCCACCAGTATGTATTTAATCTGTGTATCAGTTACATCTCTAAAAGAATGGTCGTTCAGTGAGTTCACTAAAATTCCTGCATCCTAAATATCAGACCAAAACAGCAACTGTAGAGAAATACTCTATGAAAAATGTTCTGTGTAAAGATATATTGCTTTTAAAAAGTACTACATTTCCCCATAATTAGTAAGCTGGCAAAAGGTGTAAAACTTGAAACTCTCTTCCACCATTACAATCAGAGTTATGCATAGTAGGTCTGACATTGTTGCGATTCCATTAAAATGGATGCAGTGTAAGCACATAATACAGGGCTTTGTTGAAATCAAAGGGTTTGCAGCATAAATAAGAGAAATAGAAGTTTGGAAAGGTTAAAGTGAAGGAGGAATTTGCCCAGGGCCACATATAATTAAGTGTTAAAGCTTCAGATTGATTCAGGATGCCTGGGCTAACTGAGTGATGTGCTGTCTTCTTGTTTGACAGTGTAGGGGAAGGCGTGTGTTTTGAAGAAATATCATGATTCTGCACCATGTGCTAACCTCTGAATTTGTCTAATAATGGTTTGGTCTCAATTTTGTGTGCAACTCAACCCTGATATTTTTCTGTGCAAAATTCAATCTTGGGCAAAATAGGCTGCATGTGTGCAGCTGCACACTGTTGTTCTTCAGCCTGTGTCTTCCCGAAGTGTATGTAGTACTTTATTAACAATGACAGTAGTTTGTAATTGAATATTCAGATAAATTCTGCATGAGGTCAAAATTGTTTATCTACAATCAATCTCCAATTGATTTGACTGTACAGCCAAAGTATTTGCATATCTCCTCAAACACTGAGCTGAGGACACACTGAACAGCATGGTGAAGCATCCCTCAAGAGCCAGTAGTTACAGGGGGGTCAAGGTGAGGGTCAATACAATACCCACTACAGCAGCAGAGAAGTCATCAGTTTGAATTTATTCTCATCTGAGGGACAGCCTCATTTGCTCTTGTATATTGAGGGAGGGGAGAAAAAGGGAAGAAAGAAGGAATAGGTGGAAATTATTAAAATGTCAAGGAAAATAGACTTAGGGAAAGATAGAAGATGCAGAAGAAACTGCAACTGTAAGTAAAGCAGGAAAGAAATCCCTCCAAAAGCAATATAATGCTCAGCAATGTCAAGTACAAGCAGGCTGGTTACCCTTCTCTCAGAGTACTTTTCCTACCTTCATCTCCAAAATGCACAGCTCATGATGCTGCTTGAAGAGGCCTCATGATACCATCCAAATACCTCTCTGCCAGAACAAATAGCTATTTCTGTGTTTGCGTCATTCCTGACAGATATTTATTTAACCTATCCTTAATGGTGTCCCCAAATAGAGACTGAACAACAGTGTCCTGCCTTAGATCTTAACAAACAGTTTCCAGTGTCTAACTCAGTGGTTTAAAATCTTTTTTATTGCAAAAATACCTTCAGACATTTCCTGTTGCAATTGCAGGTCAAGTCAAATGAAACCACACACCAAGCACTACTTTTCTTAGTTATCCATCACAAATTATTTTGAGACATCCACACAACAATTTTTGCAATCTGTGAAGACTAAGCCCATCTAATTTAACCAATTTGTTCTTAAATAATGTATTCTAGACCATCCAGCATTTGAATCCTTTTGAATCATTTGTAGTCTCACTTCAAACATTTTACTGGACTGAGGCAGTACTCCAGTGGGATAGAGCAGTCCAGCTGTGGCATAGCTGGTCTCAAGGAAAGAAGAAGTGTAATTTTGCACATCCCCACAGTCTGGAGTTTACCTTATTCACTGCAAAATATCTGGGTTTGCGTTTCTTTGGCAGTCAGGGAAAGTATTGTTGACTTGTACCCAGTTTGTGATCCGTAAAGCTTACATCATATAAAGATCTGCTACTGAAATAGTTGTTCCCCTCTTATTTGTGCAGCTGATTATTCCTGCCTAAATGCAGTTCCTTGTATCTATCCCCAGTGAATAGCATCCTATTTATTTCAGACCATACCTTCAATTTGTCAAGATCACTTTAAATTCCAATCCTGTCTTCCAGCATACTCACAGTCCCTTGCAGATTAGTGTCATTAGCAAATCTAATAAGCATGTTCTCATTCCTTTCATTTTTGGCAATCCCCTGAGATTACAGCATAGTTATGACCTTGTTAAATTGTAGGGATAAGATACATACTTTTCTGCAACACTTTAAAGCAGCAACCATCAATCAAATAGACTTTGAGGATATTTGTTCTCAAGAATTCTGTACAGGTCTCCAGGAAAACAGGGTAAGTCTACACTGTCTTTGAAGGAAATCCCAAGGCCAAAAGCAAAGTGCTTTGTTCAGCTCCATTATTGAGCCTTCCCTCACAGCACCAAACATGTCCAGACACTGGTACTCTATTCTCATACCAGTGAAGTCCCATCAGGAGGACATGTCTAGGACTCATCCACTTCAGAATACACATCAGCTGCCTTTGAAGCATTTTGCAAAGGCTTCCTTAGCAACAGGGAAGGTGCAAGAATTGAGATGTATCAGGGAGCCAAGCCTCTAAGAGAGTCAAAGAATTTTCTCCACACCACAAAAAGGGTTGTGATTGTGTCCTGGCTGCAGAAGTGACCAAAGATGCCAGATGTGACCCACTCTTGAGTCCCCATTTGCACTAGTGCTGGGAAAGAATTTGTCTACCTGCCCAGAAAACACAGAGCCTGAAGTTCAGGGAAGCACTTCTGCCTCAGCACTGCTGAGGTTGCACCTCAAATCCTGTGTTTGGTTTCGGACTCCTCACTGCAAGAAAGATATTGAGATGCTGTATTATGTCCAGAGAAGAGCAATGGGCTGGTGAAAGGTCTAGAGAGTGACTCATATGGGGGGAAACTGGGGGAGATGTGGCTGTTTAGCCTGGAGCGAAGGAGGCAGATCGGGGTGAACCTTATTGGTCTGCACAACTACCTGAATGGAAGTTGTAGCCAGATGGAGATCAGTTCTCTTCTCCCAAATAACAAGGAATAAGATGAGAAGAAATGGGTCAGTTTGTATGGGGGCAGCGTTAGATTACATGTTAGGAAAAATTCCTCCACAGAAAAGCCTGTCAAACATTGGAACAGGCTGTCCAGGGAAGTTGTTTTGTCCCAATCCCTGGAGGTTTTTAAAAGATGTGCAGACTTGGCACCTGGGGACATGGTCTAGTGGTGGGCTTGGCAGCACTGTGTTAGTGGTTGGACTTGATTATCTTCTAGGTCTTTTCCATCCTAAATGACTCAATGATTCTACAATTAGGATTTGATCCAACTCTGACTCCAGCAGCAAGCTGTGGGTATGGTCTGCCACAAAATGCTCTGACAGAAAATGACTGGAACACGCCCTGCCAGTGGCCCCTTCTCCACTCCTCATAAGAGCATTGGAGAATCAGGGAGGGTCAACAAAGAAATATTTTAGCCTCTCTACACAGAAATGTCAGCTTTTTAGGCAGTTAAAGGCTAGCTAATATAACTGCTCAGTGCTACAGGCAGTCTAGGTTTTCCTAAAATACTGTTCTATTTTACTTCTGGACATGAAAATGTTTCACTTTTCCAAAAATCTAATCCCCAGTAATTTTTCTTCAGCTGCTATAATTCCTAGATTTAGATAAATGTCATCTCAGATGGAATTATATTCATTGAAAGTTGTCTATTATGTTTAGGCTTTTGTATCTTTAGTTGCTGTTTCTTTAAAGCAGAGAAACACATAAGTTTATTTACAAATTACAAATTTAAGACGGTTCCAAACACCTCCCGTTACTTTATCTACTTCAGTTTAACAAAAGTTCTGATGGGGAATCAGCCCACAAGAAACTAATGAAGTACTTCTTTGTGAGATTTCTGTAACTCTCAATGCCACAATGGGAACCATGAAAATGCTGAAATATACTGGTAACATGAGGAAAAACTTCACAGAAAAGTTAATGGTGTACTAAGTTGCTCATCACGTTCAAATAAACATCCTTGAAAATGTCTGGTATAAGCTAAATGTGCTGCAAATAGACTTGCTCTAAATTGCTGAGGTTAAGCTAATTTGACATTTAGTTGTCCATCCCCTGCTTTTGTTTTCCAGTTAATCAACTGAGCAATGTCAAGGGTCAGAAAAACTCACTCACACATATGCTGAGGGGGGAACAGACGGCTCTTGTTAGGCTCCTGATAGAGGAAATTGGCAGATGACTTTTTGATAGAAAGAGCTGGATTTCCTTTTCTGGAAATAGAATGAACTCATATTAGCATTAATAGATCTTCTCAAGGAAAGGCCCATCATAATTAGTGATCATCATTTATCATCATCAGAATTTCACCAACAGATCCTAATCACTCCTTTCCTCAATTACTCACAGAAAAACAGATGTATGTTAAAAGTGTTGAATGCAGGAGAGCACTTTATGCCTGGAGAAGATATAGAGTGCCTGTGGCATATTTAGACAATTAATTTTACTTTTCATCATACTTATAATAAGGAAAAAAATTGTGCCTATTTTGCTTTTTAAATCACAGCAGTGTAAAGGCATAGTTTTTGAAAGAAATTGAAGAACTACTCTTAAGGGTGCAGAAACTCTGGGGGAAAATTTCTTATATATTTCCCTTAATTTGTATTTTCCTTCTCTTCCTCCACATCTCCCATATTCCAAAATCTTTTTTGACACAGGATATATTTCTCATCATATATTTATTACATGAGATTACCTGCTCTTTTCTCAATCTATTTCAGCTGTATTCAGCTAGCAAGAAATGTTGAAGAGGTGGGGATGAGAGCTGCACGGCTCGCAGGCCGGGACACTTCTGTACCAGCATCACCTGAGGTAAATCAGAGTTGGCACACCAGACGTGACATCCAGTAATGTCATTTTCTCTTTCTGTTATCTCACTTTCTGAGACTATAACACAAAGATGACATTCCTCATTGCTAAGGAAAGCCAGACCCCCTGAACTGCTGGAGTTGAAGGGGACTTTGGGGTCATCTTGTCCAAAGTCCTGGATTGGATCCCAACTTCTCAATGCCTTAATCCAGCAACCAGGAGAGAGAAAGAAAAAAAAAAAGCCAAAAACTTTATTGCAGTGACAGATCTGTTTGTTACACCTTATTTAAAATTATGGAAGAGAAGATATTTATCCATCTCTCCTATCTCATGTAACTTCTTTTATTCTTTATCCTCTGTACAGTGGAGACAGCTGTGTGCAAAAGTCAGCTGGGCAAAGGAAACAGGGTCAGCTCCATAGATTATTCCTCTTACCTGTTAAATCCTCACTTATCCCTTCAGTCACAGGGGCACACTGAAGTCAATAAAATGAGTAAGAAGCAAAAGAAGCAAAGTTCATAGATAGGTTTATATATGTTTTTATGGTCAATAAGGACTTCCCCATTAATGAGCAAGTTAATGATTACATTATCTTTAGATTGTGGTGCCTAGCTGCCTACTAGACTAAACAGTGAGTTCTAAAATTAGTTTATAACGTACTAAATGTGTCTATTATGAAAATCAGTGAGTAAAACCTTTTTTAAATTAGGAGACATGGGTGCCAACAATCTCTCTTCTCACCCTTCATGTCATACTGCCAGTTTGCAGAAGGCTTAGTTACATCAGGTACTTTGACCTCCAGCTCTTTTACTAAGGATTTTATACCAGATGGTTACATAATATGCTTTACATGCCCTGCCTCGTGTATTCCTCTTCATTTTAGCAGCTTATTATGAGCTTGCAGTTCTTTTATTCCATTTATGTATTCTTTGTATTCTTTTTATGCATATATTTTCTTGGATTATCAATTTATGTCATTCATTGCCAGTATTTTTATTTTCAACAAAATTGTTTTGATCCTTCAGAGAAATGTGTACATAGAGATTTCCTGCTACAAAGCACAAGCTAGGAAAAGCAAATGGAGATACTTTATTTCAAAAAGTAATAAAGAACAACATAATTCAGAGATCATTGCCTGAGTGTCTTTACATTCTGATGTGCTTGAATCTTGTCTGGTTAGTGAAAACAAGATTAAATATGCTTCAAAATTAAAACAGGATGGAATTTTGTATGTATGGTGTCACCACCTCGTCTTACTCTATAGAGGAAAATTATGTCAGAAATTATTTGGATGCAATAACATTTAATGCCCATGTGCTTGTTCTAATGAAGTCATTATTTCCTTTGCACTCAGTTGTAGCACTGATATTGTGTTAGAGTGCAAAGTCTATATTTTCATTTAATTTCCTGCAGGCTTTTTTGTTTGGCTCATTTATCTTTTCTTATCCCTTGAAACCATCTATAGTAATTCAGCTCACTGCAGCTAGACCTTTTGACAGACCCAGAAATAATCAGTTCCAGGCACTGCTGATTCTAAAGTCAGCTAACAACTAACTCATGATTCTTCCCATTTTATGCTTTTTAGGTTAATGGAGACTTTTGGACAGCATTTCTTTTTCCTTTGTCCTGTCAAGGAGTTCATCTATTCTCTTTGCCTTCTACTGAATCACAGTTTGAGTAGTGGTACAAAATCAAATCACACAGAGATATAACAAAATAAAATTTTGGGTTGTTATTTCCAGTCATAGTTAATGTCTCTCAAAATATTTCCTTCCATAGTACAGTTGTGTCACTGAATATGTCAATATGGAAAATGTATTATTTTAAACATTTTAAAATATAAGACAAACTCATGTAAATACAATATCCATTATCCTTAAGTTTATGCAAATGGGCAAATGCTTCTTAAAAGTTAATATGTCATTTACAGTTAAGTTAGGATACTTAATGTGATTTGAGTAATTAATTTTTTTCTGCTGAAGACAATGTTCATGAAGATTTCCTGACAGGTGGCAACTGTTTCTTAACATAGAGGGCAACCCCTCTGCCCCTCCTGCCTTGTCTGTGCCTTCTGACCAGCCTGCAGCCATTGATAGCCACACTCCTGTCATAGGATTCATCCCACTGACTCTCAGGAATGGTAACTGTCTTCAAGGTGTACTTCCAAATTAAAATAGCAAAACAAACTTTCATACATTAAGTGCAAACAAAATGCTTTTTTCTGATTTTGACCATTCAAAATTTCTATTAAATCAGTTGTATATTTTTGGCCTGATAATTGCTACCGATTATCAAGAAAAGAATTAAATAAAGCCACAAGATCTTTTTTGTCTTTGATCTGATACTTGTGGATATCATTGTCTCCTCTGCATTTCTCCAATGCTTCCTCTGTGTTTCAACAAGGATAAATTACTTGTCTTCATGTTCAAGGTCCTTCTTGGACGATCACAATCCTATTTCCATTCTGTGTTAAGAAGCTAACTTCTGTCACCAAAGGGCCATATTGTCTTCCAAGTTGTTAAATGTTTTATTCCTTCCTTTTTATTTCCATGTACTTGATAGGAATTCACTAAACATACAGCAGAAATACCAAGTCGCTGCCATACAGATTCCTTCTTCCAACTTTAACCCCTTCACCTGGCTCCATCCATCCAGTTTTGACATGTGTTTATCTGTAGGCCACCTGGGATAGTTCCTGTCTTTTTTTCTTTGCTTGGACAATACAGAAGAGAATAAAGTGCAAATCCCTGTAGGGGACCCCATGTACAATTTGTAAAGTCAAAATGGAAGGAACTATAACTGTATGTCAGCAGCCTGCACTTACTTTGAGGAGTATTTAAAGTCTCAGATACACTGCTTAGTGACTCTGGTACGTCTATAAATTTTCTCTAGATTTCTTAAGGATTTTCTCTGATGCATTAGAAAGAAATGTGCGTGGATTGACAACAACTAACTGTTCATAATAATTGTTTTATTCTTTATTTTTTCCTGTTGAGCTGTAACTGTAAACAATTACTGTTAACCTCATGAAGGTTAAAGATTTGTAACCAAACAATTTGAAAAGGCTACCTGCTAACTGTGAGATTTTGCAGCCAGGGAAACAAATTATATTCTAGTCCACATCCTCTTGTAAAATAGATGTCATTTAGGAGAAGCCCTTAAAAAGAGATTTCTTAATTGGAAAAACATCATTTTCAGTCACAAGTGGCTGAGCTGAAGTGTGTCCTCAGAATATCAATATGAGCTGAAGCTATTAAAATGTCATGGTTAACCTTTTTTAAAAACCTAATTTAATTAGAAAAATAATAATTAGAGTATTCTTGACAGTTAGAAACACCTGCCTCAAATGAGCAACATGTAAACTCTCAATTTCAATGGCAACACTCTACTGGAAAAGCAGCATATGAACAATGAGATTGAATTAGAGAATACTGTGATTAACTACTGGTTTTGCTATTGGAAGAATTTGCTGGACCATGCTGGAGGGCAGGCATAATTTACTTCCTGATCATACCTAGTAAAATGTTCTTGTACATGTCAGCAGCTCTTATGCATAATATAAAATAAAGATCAGACTAATCAATGTTCCTACACAGTGTAAGTTTCCTTGCTTTTTCTCAAATCATGAGAGCAGAGAACCCATGAACTGAAGGAAAGCAGCAGCATGGCACCCTACAGGGTACTTTTTCATTAAACCTGCATGAGTTAGAGCCTTGCTCTACCTAGCATTTTGCAGGTACATTTTCACTCAGACAAAAATAATTATATCTCATGTCAGACATAGAGACAAGATTCCTTTTAGTGCAGGGGCTGCAGGAATAAAAGCAGTCCTATTAAATGGAACTGGATTACCTGAAGCAAACTGTGGCCCTAAGATAAAATTATGTTGGCATCCTAACATGAGAGATATGTGGAGGTCAGCTGATGAAATGTCTTGGAAAGCTTTTTTGATGGCTTATACTTGGAAATTAATATCCAAAATAATCTCACACCAGCTGTGGGACTGGAGAATTACTGCTCTTCAAAAAACAGAGTCTTACAACTGAATCCTTAGAATCAACAATTTTAGGAAGACGCTTTAATGCTTAGGAAAACAATTCTGTTTAAGGGCCAGTGAGATCACCAAATTCAGTGAGCTTTGGATTGTGCAGGCTACAGTAGTAGTTAATTTACTTGAAAAGTAAATTTTAAAAACCCTTCATCTTCTTTTAATTAGATTGATGCTACATTTTGGAGTTCTCCTGACTGGATGTCGTGCATCTGATCATGGGGCCCTTTTCAGTAATGACTCTTTTGGCTCCCCATATTCTCTGACAGAGGACCAGGCCTTTATTTTGTTCTTCATACTCATGGGAAAATAAATCTCACTCAACCCTTTTTCCCCACAACCCCCATTTTCCAGTTCAAATGTTTACGGGATTTCACCAGGAGGGGAATCACTGGAAGAACCAGCAAATTTACATTGCAAAGATTTGGATCCTGGTCTAAACCCTATGCAAACATTCACCCCAGCTCTGCTGTGGAGGACAGTGTCATTTATGAAACAAGGAAGGGCATAGGCTGGGTTGGACTAATCTAAGTATGGCAGAGCTAAGAGCTTCTCTCAACCTCTCTGTCACTGACCTCCCTTCACACAACACAGCTGGTACAGGAATTTCTTCACTGTATTTCTGTGTACTGTAAAATCTCATAGGCATTGCCTGTTGCGTGTTCTGTCAACCACCTCCTTCCTATTCTTTCTCATTTCAGCAGATTCCAGGCAACTAAAAAATGCTGGCACCTGATGAGTTAAAAAATAAAATGCAATGAGATTTTTATATCTCTTCACACAGATATGTACTGTACTTTTTGTCTTCGGGTAGACAAAATTAATGAAAAGGACTAATGGAAAAAATATGCTAATCTACAGCTTTGAGAGTGCACTCAGCCTTCCCTGAAGTTGAGATTTCAAGAAATAAATTACTCAAATCAGGCTATGGAGACAGGTCAGGAAATCATAGCTCTTTTAAGGCATGATTGTGTACTCACCTCTGTAACAATTGCTACAGATTGTGACTAATTTTTCAGCTATCTTTATACTGATTTATAAGTGTTATATGAAAAAAATTGGAGTAAAAGAGGCTTTTAATTCTAGCCTCCTCTTACATAGCAAAACAACATACTCAGGACTGCCTACTATTTCCTTCAATTCCTAGGCCTCTTGGGAAAACCTTGAATAGCAGTGCTGTCTATTTCCCTGGTTCACGCTGTGACTTTTTGAACAGGTCACTTTTGCAGGTCAGTGGCCATTTATAACCTGTCAAGGTGTGCAGGCACTACCCTGACATCTTCTGCTCTCTGCTGGCCTCCCAGCATGGGCAGCAGTGCCAGCAGGGGCTGCTTCACCCAGCCAGCTTGTGGGAACGATGGTTCCTCATTTGATCAAGCTGGGTAGAACCAAGAGTTGACTAGTGAATCTGACTGGCACTTGTCCATGTTGTTGCATATCTGAAGTAGCCTACAGCAGCTATAAGCTCCTCTGTGCTGTTAATTTCTCCACTCACTTTTGCTCCATATTCTTCATAAAATCACAGAATGGCTTCGTTTGGAAGGAAAATTGAAGATCATCTAGTTCCAGGGCCACCACTATAGTTAGGAAAGTCATCCACTAGACCATGTTGCTCTGTCCTGAAATTCATTTTATAATGGTATTTTTTAATATCCTGACTTTTAAAGCAGATTCTGATCACACTTACATACATCTTTAGTGTTTCATAATCTTAATTCTGTTGCCTTGACAGCCGTTGCTATATCTAGCCCTAGTCCAGGCTGGATCTCATCACTGAGTTGTATGAAATGGTTGTGTAAAACACAAGCACATTAGAATCTTCCAAAATCAGCCACCACCCAACAGTAAAAAGAAAATGCAATTTCAAAATACAGCCTTTGCTAGGGGACACCTGTGCTAGAGATGACCAAAGGGAAGGAGCAAGTTTGAAAAGGCAACAAAGAGCAGAGTTGAAAGGTGGGAAGGGAACACATGGAGGTGCAGCACACTATTAACATCAGAATAACCCATGTAGCTGATCTCACAGCCAAAAAATCATGAGGAATACTTGTCTGCTCTAGGTCACTACATGTTTCAAGGAGTAGCTGCAGCTAGAGAAGGGGAGCGCTCATATCAGTGGCCATTGCTGTAGCTTAGTGAAAATTTATAGAAGAATTTCCTCTGTCTTCCCCCAGCTGACCTGCCATTGCCAGTTATGTTTCTGCTGGTTGTGCGCTGGGGTATGTGGTCAGAGTGCTAAATAGTCCTTTCAAACAAGGGCAAAGCTAGACAAATGTCATTATTAACCATAAACTGGCATAGCAGAGTGATATGAACTACATATCAATTCAAGACAAATGAAGTGTGGCTCTTAGAGCAGATAAACACATCAATGCCTCCTCAGTGTATAAGCACAACCTGAGAAGAGGAACAATTTCTCAGGTGCATCTGTTTAAAGAGATTCTCTAAGCAGCACTATTTTGAATAACTCTACAGTTACTACCACATTGCTAGTTACGTCTGAATCAGTTTTATAGCAGGTAGTTCAGGTTCTTATAGCCCAGAGCTCAATGAAGGATTTAAAATCCACCCATGAAATCAGAGTACTTGTATGATTAGCAATATTGCTAGCATTTCCCAAAGCCATTACTTTAAAGCTGTTTTGGTGATGTCTGTATTGTAATACAGTCACAGAAGCAATGACAGAACTTGCATCAGCCATATGCAACTGTCCTGGTCTTGTGCAGATATGTAGTCGTTAAATCCTACATCCTGTCCTTGCTAGATTACAAACACTGAGATTGTGTTCCCTTGAACAGCTGTGCAATTTTACATGTTTATGCCTCTGCTTAAGACTGCAGAATTCTATACGATATTGTTTAATGACCAGTTTTAACTTATTCTGACAAAACAAGGCTTCCAAATTTATGAGCTGCTTCTCCCTGCTCAATACGTGACAGCTGGGCACCAATTTAATAAATTTTACCCTTTGTCCTAGTGCCTGACAACGTCAGCCCTCAAAAGGTTTCTAGTTCTGTGAGTAATGCAATCCCAAAAACTTCATAATTTTCAATGCTAAAATGGGGATGTAGCAACTTTCTCTTCTGTCCATGGCCCTCTGCCTTGAGTATATGAAGGTCTTCTACCAAATGTGTCTGTGAAAACTTATTTTTCTTCCTTTGCTTTCTGAAATTCACCTTCTTCTTCTCTCTGTATGCCTCTTTGGGCAATTTGCAAAATGCAGCTTTGGAAAACAGAGTCCTTAGCTCTTCCTAAGGTTTTTTCTAAGGTTGTGGTACTACCATAATCTCTATTTCCAGATATCATGGACTTCCTGGGGATGGCAATATTTGCAAGTCTGTCTCGGTGTTTTATTCAGTAAAAAGGATAAAAGATATTCACTGTTCACTCACTTATCAGTCTTGGAATGTCTTAGTCACCTTCAGTTCTTGGTGCAGACATTCCATTATATTAATACTGCAGAAGACAGATTTAGTAGAAAATGTACTAAACTCTCCCCACGCAATTAGTTTCAGCAATAGCAGTTCTTGTTGTCCCAGTTACGCATGTGCTTAAACTCCTTTGTTCACCTGATGCCTCTGTGCAGCAGTTCCCTCTCCATCTGATGTTGTTTCCCTAATCCTCTCAAGACTATACTTTCATCTTTCTTTATTGCAAAGTGCAAGGCTTCAAAAGCCTGGTAGATCACTTGAACACCTTGTGCCACTTGACTGCATATGGATGAAGGATACTGGCAAATTACCAGGATAAAAAAATGTAGTTGTGAGACTATGGTATACAGCCTAAAGCAAGATGCAATGTGGCATTGCTCATAAAGGAGATCTATTTTACTTGGAGATAATGTCTCCCTTCTACCCTGGAGATAGATCACATTACTTAACCAACATTTGCTTTGTTTAATGAAGTTTACATTCTTTACTCCTGGGACTATGAAGATTTGGACATTGAACGCTGCTCTGAACAAAATGCTATTCACAGATGCACAAAAAAACACAGTTCATGAGCACTTTATACAGTTATTTACACTGTTCACTGATTCAGACAGAAAACAGGTTTTTGAACAGGTATATCCTGAAAAAGCATCTATATTTTTTTCTTAGAAGAGTGTTAGATGGCTAACTGCCACGTGAGTGATTTCTTTTAAAGCGTCTGTATCAGATGTGGAGAATGGAAGTATCTTGTTATCCTTGCCTAGTCATGGAAATGCATCTGCAGCAAGTCTTGGCAAGAACACAAAACTCGACTGCTTGGAAAGGAAATATGAAACTGGAGTCAGTGGATTTGAAGAAGCAGAATAGACCTACAAAACTCCTACAACTGCTGCTTTGGTGTCACATTGGAAATTACTAATATGGCAGCAGCACAAAGGAGCCCAAGAAAAGGACTAGACTCTACCATCAGGAGGGTCATGGAAACAGTGAACAGAAACAGCTACTACTTTATTTCCACCAGGGTGAAAAGTAAAGATCACAGTAAAAACAGGGAATGCTGTGCACAGAAATAACATTTTCAGTGATACAGTGTTTTTAAAACAGATCTAAGAGAGGCATGTGGATTCCTTTATTAAAAAGAACTCAATCCAGCCATCTTTTTTAAAAAATGATTCATTGAAAATATATGAACACTTGCTTGTTACAATGGGTTGGGTTTTTGCCACATTGTGAGTCATATACAAGATATTTTATCTCCTTGTTATGTGATTTTCTACTTCAACCTACTTTTAAAATTAGCTGATATAACAAGCTGCAGGATAAGTACTTGAACACAAGGGGTTTTTTTGCAGTTGAAGACTAATTTATAATAATACATATAGAATCTGCACCAATTCACACTGCAGGGCCCTGGAAAATAGCATCTTCCAGAAATGCTGGTCCATAATGCATCTCTCAGTATCTGGTAAATTTCATTGTGATTTTAAGAGAGAAATTCCCCATAGCTTTCTGAAAGAATATATATAATGAATACAACACATTGTTTACATAAGAATTTAATCTGCTGCTAGACAACATGGGTTTCAAAATTAGATTTTCCTATATAACTTCTTTCCTTCATTGATAATCAGAGAGTATCACAGCCATTCCCTTCAATTTATTTATCACAATGGTGGAGGAGGAAAGTTCTACTATGGAGTAATCTCTGCTCCACAGGATCAGTTAGGGAAATTCATTCAAGGATCAGTTAGGGAAATTCATTCGAGGGAAAGAAAGAAAGAAAGAAAAAGGGATTATGCCATATGCACATAAATTAGAGATAAGACAAATACTACTTACACTTGAGAATTTGCTAAACAGAATATGGAGCCTACTGACTTTTTTTTTTTTTTTGAGATGTAAGCTAGGTGGCATGACACTGAAAGAATCTTCTTGGTTCATTAAATAGAAGCAGCCAAGGATTATAAAATACAATTTTATTTACTGCATTATTTGTCTTGGGACTCATAGAGTTTAATATCTTCATCAATGACATAATGCATCAAAAGAAATATGACCAGCAGGTAAAAGGAGATGATTCTGTCCGTTTACTCTACTCTGGTGAGACCACTCCTGGAGTTCTGAATCCAGTTCTGGACTCCAGAACAGGAAACATGTGGTCCTGTTGGAGCAGGTCTAGTGAAGGCCCACAAAAATGATCATAGGACTGAAGCACCTTTCCTTTGAGAACAGGCTGAGAGAGCTGGGCTTGTTCAGCCTGAAGAAAAAAAGATTCTGGGAGCACCTTCTGTGGCCTACTGTACTTAGCAGGGTGCTTATAAGAAAGATGAGGACAGGGGGTTTTTTAGTACAGCCTGTTGCAATAGGTCAAGGGGTAATGGTTTTAAATTAGAAGAGTGTAGATTCAGGGTAAATATAAGAAAAAACATTTTTTATGATGAGGGTGATGAAACACTGGATCAGGTTGTCCAGTAAGACAGTGGACGCCCCCATTCCTGGAAACATTCATAATCAGGTTGGACAGGGCTGTGAACAACCTGTCCTAGTTGAAGATGTCCTTGCTCACTGTGACCTTTCCAACCCAACCCATTCTATGATTCTGTGGTTATGAATCTGCTTTTTTGCAGTCAAAGATGAGATGAAAGCTGCTTCAGGGACCAAAATCAACTGACCTACGGTTCCATGGAGCTCAGCTGTTGTGCCACAGGGAACATTAGCAGAGTCATCCCAATCCAAATTATGCTGTCAAGGGTACCTCAGCTTCCACTCATGTAAATAATCTGCTTGCAGAAGCTCCTTTCAATAATTCAGTAATGAATTTCTAAGTTCAGAACTAATTCCATACCTCTTCTGCCAAGCACTTCAGCACACATTGGTACTCTACTAACTTACAAAGAACCTGAACACATGTTTTTATGTCACCCGGGCTGTGTCCAGCCCTTCTGCTTTGATCACATGAAGTCCAGACAATATGGCTCAGGGCTGTTAGCAGTGTGAAACCTCCAAAGGCAGAGTATGGCACAACAATGATAGCAAGTCCAGCTGGTGTCACTTGTTTCTCTGAGGAAGTCTCAGTTGTGAGATACTGCAATGAGACCTGAGCCACCAGACTGTGTGGCCCTGGAGGGGTGGCTCAGAGAGACAAATCTTTTCTAAGACGGTGAGTCTGGTATGCTTCACTCTTCTAAGAGTGTTCTTCACTTTTCTAAGAGTGTGGTATGCTTCATTCTTCCTAATATAGGCAATAGAGACGTAGAATTAAAAATTATCAGCATTTCTGGTGAGCTCATTTGGTCATGCAACATATTTAATTAAAATTCATGTTTTAAACTAGACTGAAGTTTTACTGAAATTTTACAGAAAATTGATTTTTTTCCCCAAAGTAACAATTCAGAATTAGTGACTGGAGCCTACCTGTTACATGCTTTATGATGTTTTTCTGGTGTGTGTCTCTGAACTAATATTGCAGTGGTTTCTTATTACAAATTGATTTACTCTCTTGCTAAGTATCCTATGAAAGGTACATGAATCAGCTACGGCAGATCAAAAATATATTTTTACATTTCCAGAGCAGGTGTAGAAGTTCAACAGCGTAATGTATTGTATAGGAGACACAGGGTTTTTTTAAAAGCAAATAGCCTAATATGTTTTATCTATTTAGATGGCACTGCAAATTTTGTTCAAGTTACATCAAAAGTTGCAGAGAGAAATGTGACTCTCCATGGATGTTTGCACTACAAAAATAATTATGATCTTCACAGAATGTAAAGCAACTTATTAATCATAGTCATCTGATTAATCTGATTCAAACTAATAGATGTGACTATTAACCATACTTCTCTGACTGGGTGAAAGTCAGGCAAAAAACTGTGACCTCAGGGAATTAAGATGAAGACACTTGTTCATCTTCCACAAAAGAAGTCAAAGTGTTCTGTACCATGAGATGTGCATTAGCTCAAGCATCACTCAGGTAACCATCACTGCATGCACACAAGGGACTTACTCATTCCCTGTCTCAGCTATCATTTCTGAGCAAGCTGTTGATTTAATACTACATGAAGAGGGCGAGACTAATATTCAGTAACTGTGATGTAAATTAGCTGAATCTTTCTGAAAATCTAATGACTGCAGAATCTCTTTTGTTTTATTCAAGCAACTATCGATAACCTGGCTGTGTAACAAAGTTGTGTTTTCAGTCCATTTTTGTGTTAGCTGGATAAGGCTGCAGGAACAAGCAGAACTGCAAATAATTGTGTCAGGGTGCTTCCTTGACAGTGTTTTTCTGAGTATGGATTAATAACTGAGTACACTGAATAAAACTGTCAGTAGCAGTAATACATGAAGTAATACATGAAGACTCCTTTACTTGTTTGCATCACCTTGTATTCAGCCGTATTTATCAGCATTCAGGTGCCTGCTGGCATGCAAATATGCAAAATTACAGAAGACTCTGGTCACATCCACAGTGATAATCCACAGGCAGCAATATGACTACACATGTAAAATATTCCATCTATTTTGTATGAGTGGAAGAGTCATTGAGCACAGAAATGTGCACAGGCTTAGCACTTTCTCGAGATCACATCCTCTGAGCTGTGTCGTTCTCTGTGCTGCTCTGCAGAAGGCCTGTGAACTGCTACCCTCCTGAAGCAGGTCAGGATGCACAGCTGCAAATTTTGTTTAGGAAAAAAGCCCAAAGCACACACATTCCCATACAGGTAGCTGTTTTTAACTGTCTGCTGGTAAACATTATAAAGAACTGATTCTCAAATTCTGTCAGTACCTCACCAAGATGCTTGCAATTAAAATAATGAAATCATTATGTTTGCAATTAAAATAACAAAATCATTATGTTCTTGCAAATAGCATAATTTCATTTCCCCTTTTTTGCTGTTACTTTGCTCTTGGCTTCTTTTTCTTCTACCAAATGCAACACAAGATAGTCTGAGGGCTGGGGGATTTACACAGAAAGTGTTTCCTTTTAGCAGAACAAATCAAGGGCAGACATTCCTCTCTTTCACTGGTACACAGAAATCACCCTGTCAGTCCTGCAATATGTTGTGCTGCTCCAGAAGGTAGGATGTGGGTAACACCTATGCAGGAGAAAGAGAACAAACAGCATCTGAGGCATAAAGAGGTAGAGGGACTTAAAGCAGGACTGTATTTTTAGAATAAATTAAGATCTTACACATATCTTATCTAGCCTTGGAATTTGCACAGTTCAGGCATAGAGCAGTTTGATGTCTCGGGTTCTTTGTGCAGGTGTGTCACCTGTCAGGAATGGAGTGCCACAGCAAAGATATCTTTGTTGTAAAGCAGGAAGGTACCGTGTGACTCCAAAAGGCATCAATGCTGATGTGGACTATTCCTCTGGATAAAGAAGGGATAAATCACACACAGAAGCAAAAACACATGTCAGTCTGAGACAACTCATCTGGTCACTGGGATGTGCTAACATCAATAGGAGAAGTTTCTCAGATGTTCTGACTGTGAAGCAGAAGGTCATATTTTGCTCTGAGGGCAACTTCAAAAGGAACAAAAATACTTGTCTTTTTTTTGTTCTTTCAGTAAAAGAAATGGGTTTAAACAGAAAAAAAGATGAGTTTTCCACTGGAAAAATAACAGTGACAGTCAAGTGAATCTTAGAAACACAAAGAATTCCCTTGGACATCCGTATTTCTCTGGGTTGTACAAAGTACAACTCTGTATGTAGTTCTGAAAGCAGGAGCAGAGGCTGCTCCATTCAAACTAAGAGGGGCAGGTAGTGGTAGACAGAGGGGAGTTATTCCTTCTGAAATAAATTCTACAGCTAGCAACTCAGCACAAGCTCTTTCTGTGACTGATTTTAGATTTAGCTTCAAAGTGTAAAAACATTCTTTTAGTATCATCCAACAGGTGTATGCATCATTTAAGTAAAACAAACAGGCAAATTTTTTTTTCAGTATCACACTGTTCTGACCCCTTGCAACCTTTAAGACAGGATTAATCAAGCTGTAATCCATGGACTGGCATAGCCCACAAAGCATCATAAACTTTTCCTTTTTTTTTTTTTAATGAAAAGCAAAAAAACTAAGATGACATGCACTTATTTCTATGTAGCAAGGATGTGGCCATGCCTACTGCAAGTATAGTCAATGTTCAGCTCTCTCCCAGAATCTGAGGAATTCATTGTTCACTCATCACTAAATATGCAAAAACAGTCTCCAATTTCCCACCAAAATTTAGAACTGATGGACAAAGGTATTTTCAAAGTAAATAATCTACAAAACAAAAAATATTGAAGACAACTAAAAGCTCACTTACCTTGCCTGAAAGAAAGGTGACATTTCAAGAGACCTACACAGTAACACAACAATCCTATTGGCTTGCACTTTTCACTGTAACACAGCTTGGTACCAACATTACAGGAAAGGAGCTTTACAGATTATCTTCATACAGATCTTTCTGTTCTGATGACTTTTGCAGCATCTGAGAAGCTGCAGACATATTACATTACACTTGCATTTGTTCTCTCACTCTCTCCCCAGACCACCTAGCCTTTCTTGCAAAACACAGAAGAATAGATAGCATTTTACTCAAATAAATGCAAGTAAATACTCAAATTCTTTTGTAACCAAATAGCAAAGATAATAAACCAATCTCCTTGATTTACTTTGCATGTTTCCTGTATTTTCTCACTCACAATTATAAATGTAAAATTATTTAAACTAACATTAATTTTAAAAATTCTCTTTTATGTCTTTATCTTAGGTTCTGGGGAAAATATAAAATTGTGAATCTGTTTATTTTAGAAATTTTTTATATAGATAAAATTTAGAATATGTATTTGGATAAGGATAGAAATCTTGATAAACATATTTTCCAATTTCACAACAGTAGGTAAACATGTGCTTCATATTAAAGATTTGCCTTTCATCTGAAAGTCACCATTTTGGTAGAGCTGATCTCTTTATTCTTTTTTTTTGGTGAAATTTTATTTCTTAAAACAACAACATCTTTCAGAGATGACTGTGTAACATTACCCTGGTATCTCGCTTTGAGATTTCACACTAATCATTTGAATGCTAATTCCAATCCACCTTTTGATATTCTTCTTTTCCACTATTGAAACAAGTTTTTGATTGCCCCAGCTCAACACTGGGATGAAGAGAAGGCTGAAGAGAAAAGGCTGAAGAGAAAACCAGCTGATCTCCCACAATGTCATGCAGCAAACCACATGCTCCTCTCTAGCAGCAGCAGCTCCTACTGAGGAGGTTAGGAAGTGGTCATAACACCTCATTGTTAAAATCTTCTAGCCATTATCTGAATACTATTTTTAATCTGTACTTTGTGTGAAAGCACAGTTTTTAGAAAGAGAAGCAGTAAATCTGTTCAGATCTCAGGGCCCTGTGCACAAATATTGTTTGGAAAACAGAAGAAAATGCCTTTTTGTTTCCCTATTTGTAGCTGCTGATTGCTGCCTTTATAATGCAAAATGTTCTTCTCCAAGCATGATTTTTTTTTCTACTTTAACAGCTGATTATATGTTCCATTTCTGTGTCTTTGATTTCATGGATTCTTTGTGGTTTGGTTTAATAGGAGGTACTGTAGTTTCACAATGAACTTTTAATAAACCTGTCAAAATGCTGCACAAAAATGTATTTTCTATTTTGCTTCTTGCCTATTGTCAAAAACTTTGTTGATAACAACATACGCTCAGGAGCTCCTTTGTGGTTTTTAAGGAAATTTTGTTCTCTTTATAGAAGTGCTGCACACTGAGAATATGATATGCTTACTGTTGACTCCTTAAACCATAGAAAGGGAAGAGGTAGAAAGTAATCTAGCAGAGATTTAAGCAGTATCAGCTTCCTTGTGCTGTTCTTTTGTTCCAGTTAGGATTCGGTCTCAACATCATCTTGTATACAAAGAGATGATGCACTTTACACAAAAGTCTTCCATACTGGTATTACTGTGTAGGGGTGAACAGCTCTTTCACCCTCTCCTCTCTCATTGCAACTCCCTCTGCCATTAGAAATTCCTTCAAAGACTTTCAACAGCATGTGAAAAGTCACTCAGAACAAAAAGAAAGACTAAATTAATCTGCTTTGCACATTTCTTGATTACTTTCCTTTGCCAAAGGGGTATCATGGCGAGAACACATATTAGGTTGTTCTATGCACAGATGCTTGCTATGTACGTGTGAGCAGTGGTGCCACACAGCAGGGTGGGCTGGCATGGGCACAGCTGCTCACCACAACAGCAAGCCCTCACATTCCCTGCTGGAAGACATCATGGACACATAGCAGCAATCAGTCTGTAGCAGTCATTTATGATACCCCAGCATGTTATTTGGGGTATCCTGGTTTAAGTCAGCCTTCCAGGAAAAGAAGAATTGTTAGGCATCAGAACAAAGAGAAGAACCTGTTACAGAGCACTTGGTAATGAACTTAGTTGTAATGTTAATGAAGCTGTTTATGGGGTTAGAATTTTCTTGTCTCTTTTACCTTATGTAAGATAGTAAAACAATTTTCTTCCCCTTTTTGAAGATGCATTAAGATACTACTTTTAGTACATAATGTAGGGCTCAAATCTGCAAGTGTTCCTTGCCATAAAAGTCCATTCCAGGTGCAGGGGATCTCAGCCTATCAGTGCTTATGTGCAGGACTGGCCCAGTTAACTAACACAGCATGTAACAAAAGTTAGGCAAAGGCAGTCAATCAGCATCCAAAGAACTATTTTGCTTTTAGCATATCTGCTGAGACAATTCCACATCAATCCTTACACAGCACCTCAACCCTCATCAGCAAAGGAATATGAAGGGGAAAAAAAGCCAACAGAAACAAGAAAAAGAAAAATAAACAACTATATCCACAGAAATATAGAGGATGTTTATATCCCTTACATATAGAACCCAAAGAAGCAGAAATTCAGCACTTCCTTTCTATTACAGACTTTTGATTTAGAACACATTCCTGTGAATTTATCATTCACAGTTGCTGTGGAAAACCTTTGATGCTTATCCAGGGTAAGGAGCAGATGAAAATGAGAGTGTCACAACTCAAGTAATTTGATTGGAAGTTTACTGGGCCAGTGCTTTTTCCCCCTGTCTACCTGAAGACTATCTGTAATGCTTATGAGCACTGTGCAAATATTAACAAATCAGCTGAGGATTTCTGAGCTGGCTGGAAAATGACGAACAATGCAAATAAGCAGCAGGAGAGGTGGAAAATGCATGCAAATCAACCTATCAACCTATACTTTCTGGTCTATAGGTCCCAAGCCTCATTACCTTTGAAACTTCTGCTTGCACATAAGCAGCACTTTAGCTTTATTCTCAAATATGGAAGCAGGATCTGCCACCCACAATTTAATGAGCCTCAAGGAGATCAAAAGAAACCAGTGAGAGAGATTTCAATTGTCATCTTAAAATAATTTATTTCTGTATTTATTTATTTATGAAGCTTTATCTTATAATTATTTTTCTTCCTTTTTTATAGATATATATTTCATGGAAGTCTAGGAAGGAATAGCGCTGCTGTTTATTTGAGGGATGAGGAAGAGCACTAATGCACCTCTTATAATCACAGTAGAATGTACTACTGCTTATAATATACTGTTTTTCATCTTTGATACACTCCGCAAACATGTGTGTATTAAACCTTAAAATATTAGGTACATGAGATAAAGTCATCTTTATTTTCTGTGTGGGAAAAACTGTGACTTGTAATGCTCTGGATATGAGAAGACTACATTGAAGTTCAAAATTAATATGTCTGAGTGGGGATATGAAGCACAGCTAAACTAAATGATCAGAGCAATGAGAGACTTACTCTTATTACTCCCTGTCAGAGAAAACTGTAATTATAAAATATGGGATTCTAGAGGGAGATTTTCTTCTTAAGAGGAGGAGAGGTTGAACTATGGAATATATATATTTTTTAAAATTACTCTTGGCAAAAGAAATTTCAGAAAATATTCCTATCATGTGACAAAGAACAAAAGACGAGCAGGTAATCTCAGTACAATTTCTTTGAATGCCTTAAGAATCAATCATTACCAATAGACACAAATGCTACTTTTTCTTCTGCAGAGCTTTTTTTCCTTCAGCAGAAGGAATGGATATTCACTTTTCATTTTGTTATTTCCTTTCCCAGCACACACTTCCATCCTGCCTTTGGCACCAAATATTTGATTGAAGAAACACAAAAAACTTCAGAGTTTTCCCAGGAGATCAGCAGCACTGCCTGTTTAAGGAAGCTCTGCCTTACAGGGCTCTGCCCTGGGCCATGTGTCAGAACTCAGCATCAGCAGCTCCAGCAGAGATCCCTGCTACGGAGACACTTCACAGACGCTAAAGGCAGAGGTAGTTACATACTGTGTGCTGATTAATCCTCTTTTTGGTTGCTCACAATTACGTCCTGACCCCACATCCTTCCTTTCTGAAGACCAGACAATCACTGAGGTAGGGAACTGAGCAGAGCTGGCGTTAGGATGTTGCTGGAAAACCTCTGATACACCTCTCAAAATCAGTTAGGCCACTGTACTCAAAATCTGCTTTCCCTCTGTGTCCTCCCACACTGCTTAAGGAAATCACAACTCAATCTGAGAGAAACTACACTTAAAAATATGGTCCCATTCACATTTGCTCTAAAATTCACAGGATGGTAGGACAAAGCTGTGTTTGTAGCTTTATTGGCAGCCTTCTTTTTAACACTGTATGTGTTGTATGTGCACATACAAAAGTATTCTAAAAGCAAATACTGTTGGGTTGGCTTTTCCTTTGACTACATGAGATGTTGATGAGAATTCCACTGAGTACAGCCTCTCTGAGTACAGATGGTAGAAAAACCAGATAAGACACCATCATTATTTTAATCCTGAGGCTAAAGTATCTCCTCTCAAGTGTAAACATGTGGAATTTAACAGCTAATACAGGCCAAGATTATTTCACCCATGCTGTACATAAAATAAAGTATATCCAATTAAAATTGGAAAGTTGAAGGTTTACGTGTTCCATTTGGAAGACAGAGGTATTTCCCAAAACAAATGCAAATCTTGCTAAAAGCTAAAATTACCTCACACTTTGGTCGTTGCAAAAAGGCATAGTAATAAAGCAGTGTATATATGAAATATGCTGTGTTTTTCCCTTTGAGGCGCTTCTTGGGAGAAGTACTGACAATCCCCGGCATTTAGTGACACCTAGTGGTGTTTTCTTGAGTGGAGAAACCCGTTCAGTCTTGGTTTGCTTAATGTTGCACAGCTATGTCAGCAGAGTAGCTTCTCTGAATGCCCGGTGGCAGATTTCCTCCCTACTTTCCTCTTGCTTTCTGAATCTCTCAGGAAGATGGGAGAGTACAGAAGGACTTCCAAGTGAGAACTGCACCTTTTATAAATGAAAGTACAGTTTCCTAAAATACGGGAAAGGGAGAAAAAGATGTTCCATACATTGATTAAAGCCCACAAGATGTCTGGAAGAGGGCTTCAGCATCCTCGGAAATCACTTTGCAGAGAAACAGCACATTCCTTTGAAGTCTGCACTGGGACTCAAATTGCTCTGGACTTTGGGTGTACAACTGTGACCAGTCAGTACCTATCTCCAGGAAATTGCAGCGGGCTTCCTTACAAGATTCCAGTGTTCTTAGGGAGTTTTTGAATACTCTGGTGATGTTTTTCACTTGTATTAGTCTGTTCTATGACCTTCGCCTCACATAATGTCCTGTTCCTGGCATCCAGTGAATGTTTAATTCGTGGTAAAAATAAATCTTTCTTGCCTGAATGAAGCTCCTTTTCCAGCAGGTGTCACTGTGAGGTAATAAACACAAAATCCAGGCCCCTCACCGAGATGTGGGGAGCTGGATGGGAAGCAGGACACCCCTGCCCTGGCTGGGTGAAGAATCCATGGCTCAGTGCCCTCACTGAGGAATATTGGCACACATTCCACAGCCTGACAATAAAGTGTGTTTGAAGATGCAGCCACAGGCCTTTTCCAGTGCCTGGCTGGGGAACACTTGTTGGGTTTGCCACATCTGGGCCCTGCCCTTGGCCTCCAGCAGCTCCATGGGCATCATGGGTGGAAGGGGCTGCTCAAAACACATCATTTCCTTCGGCTGTGAAATACCTGGAGTTGTACACAGGATGAATCCCTGCAGGCTTCAGTAGCAAAGCCTATGTTTTCAATCTTGGGCTTCTGCTGTGTCAGGAAATCCTTAATTTGACAGCTGTGGGACTGATTTTCCAGTGCAATGAGACACTCAAGCCTGTGACCGTGTAGCTGTCTGCCTAAGGACTGTTTGGCAGGCGTCAGGAAGCCAGATTTGAAAATGTCAGCGTAATTTAATGTTTTGTTGCAGCCAAGTTGAAAAATTCCATTGGCTGCAGAACTCCAGCTCAGGTTTGATAGCTTTATTAATCTCCATAGTAGTTTTATGTTTTTATTGTTGAAACAATTCAGTATCTATATGTCTGAGAAATTCAGTCATAATAGCCTTTATGAGCAATTCAATTATGTAAATTATTGCATTACTGTTATACAATATAAAACTCAAGTAGACTTAGATATAGAGATGGATGAGGAATTTTTGACAGCACTCTTTCTCTTAAAAAGAAAGAATTTTTGACAGCACTCTTTCTCTTCCATTTTCTGGAAGTGTACCAGCTTTGCCTAATCTTCCTTAAAAGGGAAGTGAAGGAGAACAGGAGCACAAAAAACTAACAGTGTCCAAAAGCTGAAGAGGAAGGCACCCTGCTGGCTCTCTATCACCTGCCCTCTACTTCAACTCTTGGCTGTCACTTTTTAGACTGTCAAGCTCCTCTGAGCTGGAGTGTTCTTTCATTTTAAGTTTTTCATAAGAAATTTCAAATATACCTTTTTTTTTAAATTGGTTATGAAAAACAGAGAACATTTCTGTGGGTATAAATAATATCCTATTTTTGTCTACTTAGAGAATAAGTATCATTTTATCTAATGAAATATGTAGTAGAAAAGTGCAGGAGTTTGTTTCTTTCTATTTAAATAATTTTTTTCTAATAGACGTTATGGGAAGAGAAAATAAACAAAATATTTTTTCATCAAGAAAAGGAACTACAGTCAAGAAGCTCTTCAACCCATAGTATATGGACACAGGGTTGCATAAAATAGGCTGCTGCAGATAAATTTCAGATCATCATAAAGAGTTTACACTATAATATGACTATAATATTCAAAACACTGCTGTTTCCTATAATTATAGGATAAGGAATTATAGCTTGCTACATGCAAAGGTAGTCAAGTGCCTTTATTTACCAGCAGCTGTTGGAATCCTACAGCTTCCTTGTGCAGCAGTCTCTGAAAAGCTATTCTCAAACAAAAAAAGTTCTGGCACTTGTAAGTAACTTAGAAATGTCTCACTATATTTTTCCTTTTGAAATGGGCTAATAACAATCAAGAAATGTTGTTGGTTTGATTTGCACATTTGAACCTACAACAAATATCAAATCTTCAGCCTTATACCTCTACTGTCACAAAGAAAACAATGGCTCCATCAAACTCCCCTGAGTGTCTGAAAAGCTATTTCAACAATCAGAGAATATCAGAATCTCCTTCAACTTTGAGATTTGCTCTTTAAAGAACTGAAGGTGATGTGAGAGAAAATATTTCTGAGTCTTTTGATCTCTGAAGACAAACTTCCTTGAGGTGAACAAACTAGTACAGGAGGCACATTAATTGCTTCTGGGCTGCACTATAATTTTCATTTTAAAAATTACTTAAATTGAAAAAATCCTTTCCTTTAAATAAGTTGAAAGAAAGTAATGTAAAGAAATGTGACCTTTCTTGGATTTTTTCCCTCTATTAACTGCTTCTTTTTTTGTGATAAGCTTATCCAGTATCATAAGTAAGAACTTGATGTACAAAGATCTACAAAGCCTACTCAACACTACTCAGAAGCTTATCAGAGTTTCAGATCTATGATGTGTATGTTATTTTTTTCTTACTCTTCATTATTCAGAAACTCAGTTAAGCAAAAAGGCATTACTGGATTTGTGTCACCATGAGGCACAGCCAAGTTTAATCAGACTTCACAGAACTCAGGTTTTGAATGGAAAAAAATAGTTAAGGGGAAGATAGAGGGACAAGATCTACTTTCCACTCAAAGCAGCATCACTAGAGAAGGGCTGATAACAGTACCATTGCATGAACTTTGGCAACAACAGCCCCAGCTCCCCTACTAACTGGTGTGCAGTGCCAGGCCCATGGCTTTTTAGGCCAAGCTGACAATACTCCCTTCCATTCACTGTGTCTTACCTGGGCCTTCCACAGAAAGAGAGTCAGTTTACATTGGATACTAGGAAGAAACTCTTCACTGTGAGGATGGTGAGACACTTGAATAAGTTGCCCAGAGAAGGTGTGGATGCTCCATCCTAGGAAGCATTTAAGGCCAGGCTGGATGGGGCTTTGAGCAACCTGGGCTAGTGGAAGGTGTCCCTGCCCATGGTAGAGGGGTTGGAACCAGAGGGTCTTTAAGGTCCATTACAATCCAAACCACTCTATGATTCTATGACAATATGATTCTGATCTATGACCATGGGCATGGCTTAAGTCATTTTTAGTGTTAATGTTGATGATTTCCTACTCAGTGAAAAATTCTAGGTGCTTCAATAACCACAGAATGGAAGGGACTGAGGAAAACAGTGGCAGAGGGCCATCAAGAGCTCTTACAAAACATTGGACATACCTTGGATTTTGCATTTCACTACCTATCCATGCTTATTAAAAGATAGCATTAAAGGCCATTATACCCAGCAAAAGTTATTGAGTTGTGAATGCCTCTTGTGCTAAGCATTTGTGATGTCACTTGTGATGCAGTATAATAAAAATAAAGAAATCCAAATTTTCTTTAATGAGCTGTGTGATGGAATGATTGCATGAAAGGATGCTTCAAATTCTTTTTAGCATCTAGAGAGTCTGTTGATTTAAAGAAAATATTGCTGATGTCTGAACTGTCATTAAACATGGAACAAGGGTCATTGCCACAATGACTCTGAAAACAAGAGATTAAACATAAAGGTGTCTTGCAAGATTGCATTCTACTGAAATGAAAGGAACTTCTTTTTCTTCTAGATAAAAAGAACAAAAATTCCTTTGTGGGTATTCCTTTAAAATTCTGCCTCCAAATTATTCCAAAATATAAACCAAACTAGACTCTCAAATACTTTTTCACAAATAGCTCTCAGAGATGCACAGTTATGAAAAAAAAGCTTTCCCTCAGGAGTACCGCCAATCAAAACAAATACATTTTAAGTTGGATCCTGACCAGTTTACAAACATGGTGATTGCAAATGCCTTCAACAGTATTGGAACTGGCAACTCAAAATCTCTCTTCCTTCATTTAAGAGCCTGAGGCAGAAGGGGTAAATGAAATAAAATTGTTCTCTGTTTATTGCAATATTGTTTCTTCTTGTATGAAAGGAAGAAACAACTTTGTTTCACTTCTAGAAAACTGAATTTACACCTAAGACTGGAATTCATTCTCCTAGTAAATTGGGTCAAATAAAGCATCTTTTCTCTTCTGCATAGCTTCTGCAAAACAAGCTCTTGTCAAAACAAGCCATCTCTATCTTTCCTCCATTCAGAGTCGATGTGTCTCCTTCCCACGGCAGAGCAAGCTCCTGTGGTAGGTGGGGCATGACACCACAAGGCTGTTTACATAACAGAGGCTGCCTGCAACTGCTTTTCCCAGATGTCAGGAGCACTCCCCTGTTCAAGACCCGGCTTTGGTGAAAGACAGCGTAGTAGGTAGAGAGGCCAAACTGCATTCACATTCCTCTTATAATCCCAAAGTCAAAGCAAACCTCTCAAATAAATGTATCTCGAGTATGAATGGCCCTTGTCCTGAACTGTAAAGCATATGACCCCGAGAGGCAGCATTTGCTTTGCCTGTATATACACATGCCTGTGCATGCAGCCATGCGTGACAGAGAATAGGATCCTTTAGTACTTGCATTGTTTTACTGGGAAAAGGTATATCTTTTCTGTACTTTCTTTATGTTTCATATCAATCTACCTCTAAGCATTCGGAGAGAATGGAAAGATCAATCAAGACATGCACAGACAGCTCAGCTCACTGCTGGCTCTTGCTCTTGCTTTGCCAATAGCCCAGGTCTGGGAGTTCAAAATTACAATTAAGCCTATTCTCTTGACTGCAGTTCCACAGCATCCTGCAGCAATCCTTTCTGTAACCTGGAAGGCCTGTGCTTTACATATTTCTCAGATCCTCCTCAGCTGATTGCTGAAGTCTACATATTGATCAGCTATTGTTTCCTTGCCAAGGGCCAGTGCCTGAGGAGGAAACGGAGCTCTAAACCATTGATCTCCATTCATTATGTAAATGAGGAAAAGACCACAAAGATGAGATACAAACTTCTCAAATTTCAGAGTTGTTTATACCTTCCTCAGTTCAGTGTACTCTTTGGCATGTCATTTCACTCTAAATGTGATTCCTGATAAACTTTCCTTGTCTTCATGGAAGAAGGGAACTTACATCATGGTAATTATGCAGACTTTTTCTTTCATGCAGCCACTTTCACCCTGTCCACTACCACATTGTTTTAAGTCTCATGCTGAAAACCCATTAAGTAAATCTGTCAACATTTGACAGATCTAAGTTAATTTCTTTTCTACAGAAAACAGAAGAAAATGTTTTCATTAAACATTCTTAACTGGAGAGACCTAAGAAAGTTTTGCATTTTTCAAAACAGGAGAGGGAAATTTGCAGAGGTCATTTTGGCATTACAGCATCATAGGGAATTATCAGTAGCTTTGCTGGAAATGTTTCCTTTTTTTGTCAAAGACATCCCTTAGGACCTTTATGTTTCATATTTTGTAAATCACAACTCGTGTTGGTTAAAGAGCAGGGTGATGCCTGCACCTTTTTTCTAGGGTTCTGCATCTGCACCACAGAGATGCATCGTGATGCTGCATGCTACAGAATTCCCCACGGCAGTCCTCCTTCCCCTCTGAGTCTCTGTGGCACGCTTGCAAACTTAGACTTCTCAGTGCCATTTTACTCCTCAGCATCCAATTCAGCCTCTATGACAGGAAGGCTAAAACTGTTGAAATTAAAAACAGCTGCCAGTTTGGAATCAGGCTGTTACACTCCATGGCTTACCACTGAAACACACTTCAACAACTCAGAAATAAAAACATGACTATTTGTGGTTAATGGGGGGGCTTCACCTTGCCAGCATCCTCAGAGAGAGAGACATAAAATAGGGGCAACAGAAGCAACAGCCTAAGCAGGTGTTTCTCTTTCCATTAGCAGCAAAAACTCAGAGAATCAAACTGTACAGAGAAAGACTGATGAGATCAGAGGGGAAATGGAACCTTTTTTGTGTAATAATAGACTGGAAAATAATGATTTGTTTAAATCTACCAAAACATTAGCTGATAATCACTATGGGAGATGAAAGAAAATATTTTAGAGTAAAGAAGGAACTCTCAACAGGGGTTGCTAAATTCAGGAGCAGTCTCTTGTATGAGATATGAGGTTAAAAAAAATCTACCCTTAAAATAGAACAAGTTCAGTTCACATAAGAAATTGCAAGAGGAATGCTAGAAGAGAAGAAACTTCAGGCGACCATTCCTGGTATTTCTGTGTTCCTAGCAGCAAACCTCAGCTGGAGGCTAAGAGTGAATGGGAACATTCACACTGTACTACAAATAAACTAGGAAATCTACAAGTTGATGGAGTTTATGGAGAGACAGGCCATAGTTAAAAGAAGCCATAGTCACAGCTGTGCAAGTAATCCATAAGCAGGCAAATAAAAATTAGTTGCTGCAAAGATGTTTAGCTCAGATCTTATGCAGACAAACCACAAATCAGAATTTCTCAGCTGTTAAAAGTATATCTTAACTACTAGGATAGTTACATGTTTTGCACAGGAGCACTCTTTGGAGGCTTTTGCTGTGATGTGATGCTTCAGATTAATAGTTATAAAGCTTAAACGAGATGTGGTTCACAGGATATAAATCCTCATTCAAGAGACTTTTGTATATCAATTGTTATTGATATAAAACAAGAATTATCTTAATGGGGCATTCAAAACAGGCCATGCCAGGATATCCTAAAGAACAGGTTTACCTCATGAGCAAGGTCCTCCTTGTAATCAAACCAAGTTTAAGGCACCCCACCTTCTGAGCAATCGATGGAATCACTGAACTCTGGGACATACTAGGGCTAATGAGAACACAACACTGTTATTTCAGTTTGTTAAATGTAGCTCCTCCCTGGCTCTCTATTCTACACATGAACAGCAACTAGCTATTTGTGAATTATTTTAAGATGATTGAAACAATTTTTGATAGCTAATTAACTGATGCTTCAAAAAAATTTCCCCCAGGTTATCTAGTGCATAGTAATAGCTGAAGGAAAAATAAAATGGCCAAGAGTAGTAAAGCCACAACTTCATGCACAAATTCATGCAGACCCTCAGCAGACCCTCAGAACTCAGTTAACCATAATTACTATTTATAAATCACTTTTTTCTAAGCCAAGAAATATGCTTGAAAACATTTAAATTAAGAAAAGCTAATGACTTGGCAGACCAGTTATGCTGGATAAAATTCTGAGACAAAAATTATAACGGAGAAAATCTGAAACTACAAGTGCAAATACATTCATTGTTACTAAGGTGGAAATGATAGGATAAAATATCATGAACACAGACTACTACCCTTAAAAAAATTCACATTTTGTCTAGGTGAGCTTCTTCATACTGCTTTCCCGGCCTTTCTTCAAATAGTTGTGTTTCACTGGCAAACATTCCTTTGTCCAGGAGTAATCCTAGGGGGAAAATGAAAAAGAAAGGTAACTAAGATATATGTTTCTCCTTGCCTCAGAGATTAAAACACAGCAGACTACTACCCTTAAAAAAATTCACATTTTGTCTAGGTGAGCTTCTTCATACTGCTTTCCTGGACTTTTTTCAAATAGTTGTGTTTCACTGGCAAGCATTCCTTTGTCCAGGAGCATTAAAAAAAAAACAAAAACACACCACATGAAAAGAAACAATCCAGCCTTCCCATAGAATTCAAAAAGATAAAGATTGCTCCCAAAACTGTGTGTAGGAAGAGCACAGACAAGCTTTTGTCAACATATCCCATAATAACTCCCAGTAGCAGTTGCAAGCACACTAGGTAAACCAAACAGCACAGTAGGGAAGAAGGCTTATATTCTTTGTCATCCACTTGTGCATTTAAAGTACTTATAGGCACTTAATAAAGTCTTAAATGTGATGGAGAAAGTTAAGGATGATCCTTGTTTCTCCTCTTGGCTGCACAGAAAGAGATAATGAATGTAAATTGAAGCAGATTCTCCCACTATATTTTCACACTGAAATTTTCATACTAAAACTGATTAATAAGATGTGCTCCAAGGTGATCTAGCAGAAGTAAAGATCTTTGCAAGTCAAACCCCAGTACTTAAGACGCTGGTTCTGCACACAGCTCAGCCACCATGTAAGTGAACTCTGTTTTCAAACCACTAGTCTGAGCTACCACAGTGATAATTTTGTCCCATCATCCCACAAGCAAGCCTGTAGCACTAACTGAGATGCTGTAGTAACAAGTTACCACTCTCATGTGATCATAGCAGTTTCACTCTCACAAGTGTTCTAGCTGATGCACTAGGCAAAACCCTGCACCACATCACTGTCGATGATATGGTACTGATGAGACTCCAGATCTAGTCTAGTATAAGCAGAATTTAGTCTACATTTGTATTAATTTTTTTGTTTCTTCAAAGGACAATCTTCACCCCAATATATAAATCTCTGTGACTTTTTTGCATTCTGTGTTGGGTGTCTAGTCTATTCAGGCATGTTTATGCTTCATCTATAATTGGAAGTTTTTAAATCTCCAGGGCACTTTTTAAATTTCTCATTGGCGCTCTTTTTATGGCCTCTGCCATAAAGCAGAGCTGATGTGTTAGGGTAAAAAAAATGTGGTTTTCATTAAGATAATATAGAATTGTTTGAAAGGTAAGCTGTTTTATATTGTAACTTGAACTCAGAAAAAATGAAAGTATTCATGGTGGAGGCTCTTCCCTAACACAGCAGATTTCCCCCGGGGAATATAGCTGAGGGCTGAGTGGGTATTTTTCTTTCCCCAAAGGTCATATGAGATTTGCTTACAGAATTCAGATATTTATGTATTTCTCTGGAAAACAAAGCCAATCTGTAAAAATCTGTCAAATATTTAGAGACCTGGAGGTCTGCCTGTTGGAAGCAGGTATATGAGACGTAACTTGTAAAATTGCATGACACTACTTTAGGTCCATAAAGTAAAGATACACAATCTCAGCATGTACTACTGAGCATCAAAAACTGAATTTGAAATTGCTACAATATTGAATTTTTTACAACATGCCTGAAAGAGATCACCACTAGTCAACGTGAGCTGTTTATCAAAGAAGCAGCAAGCTACCAAAACCACATACTGATTCAACCAGGAGACCTCACCATTATAATTTGTACTTGAGACAAGGTAAGACTTCAAGTAGAGGTGCAATATGCCTTTCCTGATGCAGCATCCCTGCAGTCTGCATTTTGCTTCGGCTGCCCACCAGGACCTGAATGCACTTTAACAAGGCTGCTGGTTACACATAGCCCAAAGTGTCTTGGGACGTGCTTAAAACTCCCATCAAACAAGATTTCAGACTCTTTCTGGTTTACTAACATTCGTGGGCACATGGCCGACCTGCAAAAAATGCCCCCAGAAGTTCATGGCTTGACCAGTCCTCCCATGATGTGCTAACAGAGCTGTGGCTCCACAGGAGCAAAGCAGGACGAGGGGCCCAGTGGCATTTTCCTGGCTGAGCCTGCCAGTCTTCAGAGATCGTTTTCCCTTTGAAGAGCATGAGTTAACAGATCATGTTGGGGAATGGAACAGAGAAGGATTGGGGTTTAGATTAATTTACATTGCCTAATCCAGTTTAAATTGAAAGGTTCATTGATTTCACATCTACATTCTGGGGAGAACAAGAGCCTGCCACATCTTTTACTGCAGAACTTATATAAGGAAATGACAGGGGAAAGCACTCATGGGGAAACTCATCTAGAATGATGTACAAACCTATGTCTGAAAAAACATCTAGGTCAAAGTGATGTAAAGCTGGAATTATCCATTCTGCACTCTAAAACATATCACAGAAAATCCTCGTCTGAATTAACAGAAAAACTTCAGGCATTTACAATTCTAACAGAAGTTCATAGTGGTGAAAAAGCTGATATATTAAACATTTGAAAAAGTGGTTCTATATAAATGTTATCTCAAACATTATAATTTATCTTTTGCTGTACATTAAACATATAGTAACTCTATAGATAATCTACAGTAAAAACTTGGCCTCACCCAAACGTGAAATTTCAGTTTTCAAGATGATATCTCCTCTACTATTTGGACTAGTAATGTAATTTTTGTGCTTGTCAGAATTAACATTTTGTCTTCAAATGACAGTGGCATTTATACTGAGACCTACACCTCCAGCAAAGATGATATGGTCTTGTTTCATCTGGTTTATTTCTCTCCAGTATGGTCTGTCCTAATTCTGCGCACACTAAATCCAGTCCTGCTCTTGGATTGAGTTACTTATATAATTTTCCTTTAGGATAGGTCATTTTGAATGTACTATGCTGAGAACATCAAACCAATACATATAGCTGTTACAATTTTCTCCAGTTTTCTCCATCTCTTGACTTCTACATGATTCTGAGTCTCTAGATCTTCAACCCCACTGCCAAAATCTGTCACATATGACTTGCATTTTTGCTTTATCAGTTTCTCCTTATGATCATCAATTGACGCTATCCTCTTGGCTATTCCTTGTTGGAAGTATTGCTAAGGCAAATTTTTGGATCTCTCAGATAACAGGGGCTGTGATCCTGCATGCTAACATTGTATCTGCTACCCCTCAGCATTTTAGAGCTTAGTCCCAAGGCCAATGAATTCATGACTGGGAAAACCCCTGTAGCACTCAGAATTCCTTGATCACTTGCCTTTCATGACTGTGTGTCATAAAATCTGACAAGACATGGTTGATGCATTAGTCACCCACTCCTACAGCAGACCATGCTGAGAAGCATGCCTCTCTCTTTAGGAAAGTGATTAATTTTAAACAGATATTTTTTTCTATTCAATACTCAACCTGAAATTTACCATGGTTGTCAAGATAAATTAATAATTTGCCTATCTCCAGGTAAGTCTGGATCCAATCTCTGATAGCAGCTGTCTAAGCCCAGAAGGGAAATTTTCCACAGTAGCAAAATTTTCTGAAAATTTCCCTTTACTGCTGTAAGAGGAACAGCTGTTACATCTCTGCTGGCTTCTATGTTCAGAATGTTCTCTGAATTAATGGTGTGGAGCAAATATCTGATTTACAGCTATGGTGACTTTTATCTGTATTAGGGCCCCGGTGCAGGTGCCAGCAATGTAGATACAGCATCTTTGAGGTAGGGAAATTACACTGAAAGATAAAAGAAGTCAGAAAGTGAGGACAAGTCAGGGTCTTCTGCTGCTATTATTTCTACAGTATACAATAATTCATGTTAGACTCAGTCAAACACCTTGACTTCCTTTTTACTCATATGAATATCTCTAATTTGCAGTGACACT
This sequence comes from Passer montanus, assembly GCF_014805655.1. Classification (NCBI taxonomy): domain Eukaryota; kingdom Metazoa; phylum Chordata; class Aves; order Passeriformes; family Passeridae; genus Passer; species Passer montanus. The sequence continues at coordinate 11,526,466 of NW_024366815.1, read as the reverse complement.
TAGGGTCTTCAAAGGAGTTAGAAGTACCTGAGCTTAATTCAGTTTGCACTGCTGATACTGCAGACACCATCAAGAATCTCATTGTGAGTGCTTATAAAAACCAGGGTGGAGAGTTCCTGTTTTCCAGAAGGATTTTTAGGATCTTGTAAGTATGTTTAATAACACAGAGCTCAAGTGTTCTTCCCATTGTCATTGATAATTTACTTGTGTTCAGCCAGTAGCAGGATAGGTGTTAGAATGAATAGGAAGTTTGAAAAGGAAGTGTGAAAATAGACTGAAGACAGCGTAATGTTGATTGTAATCATTATGCTTCTTTACAGAGAAGATGAAGAACTCTCTGCTGGCAGCTGTCTTTTTACTTGTTAGAGGTGAGTTTTCATATACTGCACAGCTTACTGCCGCTTATGGACAGTAAAACTCCTTAATGCTACTCAAGGATGAGGCTGTATGAACAAAAAAACTCACGACCAAATTAAATTCTGTGAGTAGGAGAAGCGACCACAGGCAACATTTTTCCTATTTATTTTGTGGCTGTCTTGACCAACAATTCCTTTTTTATTTATTTTTTTTTTTCCCTCCGCCTTCCTCTTCGTGCTCCCCAGACGCCTGCCGCTGCACAGACTGGGACTCTCCGTTCTGCCGGCAGCTGCCAGGTGGGTGGAACGCTCGGTCCCGCTGCTGCTGGCGGCTGCGGCCGGCGCTGCAGCATCGCCCCCAAAGCACGCCCGCCTTTCCCAAAGGAAAAGCCCGGTCAGAGCAGCACGGGCAGGTGTGTCTGCCTGAGGGCAGGGCGCCCGGGCCAACCAGCGCGCTGTGGGTGAAAGCCCAGCCAGCGCATCCCAAAGCTGCCGTTCCTAAGGACCACGGGTCCTCTAATGTTTATGTGTGATGGATATCTCTGCTTTCCGTTTAACTGGGAAATTACTGATGATGGCGAGAAGGAACAGTGCAACACATTTTGATAGAGAGTATTACAGAGCGGTGGGTGGTCATCTGATGTACTTTGTGCTGGATTTAGTGTGGGCAGGAACATCCCACTTGTTAACAGACGCAGCAGAGATGACAGGTTGTTGAGTACACAATGACACTGGGCAAGACATCTGCAGGGGGACTATGTTCTTCTGAAATTAGCCATGGATAATTTTCTAGTCGTTGCAATTAACCTGACAGACTAAGCTCCACTAAATCATTAGTGAGAAAACCAGATGCTCAGGAAGAACAACAGAAAGTTCTGAAGTGAAAAAAATTAAAGGTAGGTGGTTTGGGGTTTGTTTGTTGGTTTGAATTTTGTTTTTTTTAAGTGGAGAAATTGAACTGTGTTTTCTTTAGAGTAATGAAATTTTTTTCTTTCTTTACATAGCTCTTGGAGCACAGTCATGATACAGGTCTGGTACTATGCTAGGCCTGGGAAGAATTAATAATATACCTGTTTAGGTGGAGCAGTACAATAAAACAAAGAAAGCACTAGAATAAAAATTAATGTGCATGTGCATAATATTCACAAACAGGAAAAGTGAAAATAAAAGTGTGCAAGATTCATTATATTCATCTGGAAAAAGTAATGTAGGACTTCAGTATATTGGGAGGGGGAGGATGCTTTGGGGTGTTAGCCAAGCTAATACACTATTTCCACACACAAAATCTACTATTTTTCCTTTGTCTGCTTTAATACCATAATCTGGTAGAGAAAGACCAGGGGGATTTTGCAAAACTTAGAGCATGAGAAACAACCACTGTTCCTCTGTAAACAGAGGCAGGTCTGCAACATGGTAGACACCATGTGGATCTGAGTTAATAGAACTCTTATTTCAGATAGTGTCAGGAGCAGTATATTACCAATGTATTGACACAAAGTATTACAGCAGATCCAAAAAGATTTTGTTTTCAGGTGTTTCTTCAAAACAACAATAGACACCAAGGAAGTGTAAGGTTTAATTCAGAGGAAAACAGAAGAATTTGAGAACTGTTGCTGTTTTCCCTGCTGTTGACAGACATCATGTTCATGAGTGAGGAAGCCAAGATGTGGTTTGGTGGCCAGTCTAGAAAAGCAAAGAATTCTCTAATGTTTCACATTGCTATGGAAATAAGGAAGACATGATGTCCACCTTCCTGAAAGGAACCTGTATACACCTGAACTGATGCAGCATAGTTTATTAGAAAAATATTATTTATTTAGTACAAGAAAAGAAGTGACATAAGGTGAGGGTATTAAAGTCAGTGCCATACTCATTTGACACACGTCTTTTTCCAAAACACCTTTTAGCTTCAATATGCATTTGTCATCTCAATGATTAAAAGAATGACGAGGATATTTTGTAACTCAGGTTGTAGGAAGAAATGAGGAAAAGAGAACTGATTTTTTAACTCATAACCTAGGTTATGAGATACCGTAATTATGCTACAACACCAGCTTCAGACAGGTTCATATTTACTTATCACATAGCAAAACATTTCTTATTCAAGATTGATAGGCCTATTGGCAACTTGTTGGAACTAAGAGGTTCACACGTGAAGCACGTGTGACTATTAATCAGGAAAAATTCACCTTAAGCATCCCATTCCTGTTGAGATCCTTGTCTACTTTTCTGAACAACAACAACAAAAAAAATTGGAGTCCTTTTCAAAGGACTTTGAGATGCCATGACTGATTCTTCTTAACTAATAGTTTGATGATTAAGACACAAAACAAAAGAAGAACAATGGTCATATTTTGTCATTAGTATATTTTTTAAGAGGTTTTTGAAATACTGGCATAAACTTAATCACTAAACACAAAAGACAAGTTCCTTTAATAATGTCATCAGTGCTTACTTTCACATAAACTGAAAAAGGGTATGTTCAGTTGCAAAAAATCCCCATATTTCTCTTTTAAAAATTAATAACAAGTAATTTTATACATAAATTTATGCTCATCCTGTTTTTTAATGCATTCTTTATAAAGCTAGCAGTTTAAAAGTAATATTGGTTTAACCCAGCAATAGTGTATAGTTCTGAACTTCAGAGAGAGGTTGATGGTTTTGAAGTAATTCTGGGGTCTTGTCAACTAGTTCTAGCCTTGTTTGTGTTTGGTTTCATTACTCATAGTCCCTTTGAGTCAGTTAATGGTTGTCTGTATAGCTCTTTTCCACTGCACATGTTTTCATCTTTCAGACTGGGACAATGAATTGGTGTGTTACAAAGAATTAAGTGAGGATCTAACCTGTACCTGGCTGCCAGTACCTAGTGCTGCAAATACAGTTAATTATACTGTATACCTAAAATGGTAAGTCTGAAAAGTTATCTCAGAAAACAAAAAGCTCTTATTGCTGTTAGATGTGATTCCCATCTGGCAGAGTTTTGCTCCAGTGTGTTTCATCATTTTAGAGGTTGTTACACAAGGCTAGTCAATATTTTTAATCACCTCTCGTTAATAGCTATTGATTTGTAAGAGCTTGGTAAGAGAGTGGTGGGTTGATTTTGGCTAGACCTCACAAAAGCTGTTCTGTTCCTCCCCTCCTCAGCCCAACAGGGCAGAGAAAATATGACAAAGGATTATGGGTTGAGATAAGAACAGGAAGAGATCTCTCAGCAGTTACTGTCATGGGCAAAACAAACCTGACCTGGGAAAATGAATTTAATTTATTAACATTCAAATCAGAGTAGAGTAATGAGAAATACAGCTAAAACTTGGAACACCTTCCCCTTCTCTGCCCTGCCATTCGCATGCTTTTCTTCTTGCTGGGCTTAACTGAATTCTCTGCCTCCTCCACCCCAACATTGTGGGGGGATGGGAAATGGGATTTGGTCAGTCCATCACATCTTGTGTCTGTCACTTCCTTCTCTTCTGACTCTTCCTGATGATCCAGCATGGGAATCTTCCCACAGGAGACATGAACTCCCACAGTCCATCATTAACTCCTCCAACAGGAATGCTTCCTGTGGGGCTGCATTAGCTGCATTAATTTCTTCATTAACTGCTCCAGTGTATGTCCCTTCCATGAGGTGCCAGCCCATCCAGAGCAGCGTGCTCCAAAGCAGGTCCCTTGTGTGTTCACAAGCCCTGCAAACCTGCTGCAGTGTGGGCTGCTCCCACACATTCTCATTCCTCTCTGCCAGCCACTGCTGTGCAGCAGTTTTTTCCTCTTTTAAATGCATTATCCCAGGGCGCTACCACCGTGGCTGATGGGCTCAGCCTCGGCCAGCAGTGGCTCTGTCCTGAAGTCAGCTAGAACTGGCTTTGTTGTACGTGGGGAAAGCTTATTGCAGCTTCTCATGGAAGCCACCTCTGTAGCAATTTGCTCCCTTGCTCCCAAAACCTTGTCATGCAAACCCAATATAAAATCATTATACATCTTACCATGCCTCCAACACACTGTTTAAATTATTTTTGCCAATGATCAGCTTACTCAATTACCTTTATTTGCAGCTATTGACTTTTATTGACTATTCAACACAGATGTATTTAAGGTAAAAAAAAAAAAAAAAGAAGCCAACAAAATATTCAAACATAAACAGACACTAAGCTTTTATTTTATGTACTATGTATTTTGCTATAGCATGTACCCAAGGAGATGTCAGATGTAGCATAATTTCTGGTAATTCTGGATTATCAAGAAGTGGCTTAACAGATGGAATGAACTTGTAGGGTTAATTTTGAACTGATTACCTCAAATACAGTATCTTCAGTTGCAGCTGCATTACAAAATTGAATTTCTTCATTTTATATCTAGATATTTGGAATCTCCCATGAGATTAGGGGCCTGTTCAGAAATAGAAATGTGAGATCAGAAGACATGATCTTTGCTATAAGACCGTATCATGGGGTAGATAGAGTACAGCACCATATACCATAGGTAAATTCTGATATTCACTGCTGATTGTTTTGCCACATAACCACCCCTTGTCATTAAAAATGAGCTGTGGTTAGAAACATCTCCTAAAGCTAAGAAAATGTCACCACACTGGGAAATTCCCCAGGATGATCATCTTTACATTGCACAGGAGCAAAGCAACCACCTCAAGGCTGAGGTTACTGCCCCCATCACCTTCAGTATTTTCTCACTGGAGGTAGAAGCAGGCACCGATTTGCAATAAGCTCAAAATTCCACTGCATTTGCTGTCTTGCCTCTTGGAACTTGAAGGAATACCAATTTTTTGGAAGGGCAGAAACATCCATGAAACAGCTCTGTTTCTGAAGAGATATTATCAGTTGAAATACTTTTAAGCTACTTGCTCTTAAAGTTGTAAGCCAAAACCAGACTTTTCTGTTCCCAGGCTGCAGGGTTGATGCCATGAACAGACAGGCAGATAAAAGAATGAAAAAGGATGTAGTGGGGGAAGAGAGAGACAATTCCCTGGCAGAGGTGGTGATGTTTCCAAGTCAGAGTCAGGTTTTAACCTCAGTCTCCTAAGCTTCCACCCAGTGGTCTTGAAGACAAACTTACTATCTACTTCTGTATTGGGTTAAAAGAAAAGGAAAAAACCCACCAGTGAGAGGGCTTTTACTTTGCCTTTAAGAGGGTATCACCCCTTCCTGCATGTAACATCAGTTTGATGTTGTAATAGTTCCTTGTCCTTGCTCTTTGTGATTAAGTTGTCAGGAAGAATAAGATTAAAGATAAACACTCCCACAGAAAAATTCCGACTAAGAATTCAAAATCATTCTTTGAAGTTTTAATGGCTGATTCACAACTAGCCTGAAGCAGAAGACAGGAAAACCTTCAAGTAGTTTTTCTCAGGTATTAAACATTGAATCATGATGTGTGTAATTTAATACTTGAAATGCATAGCTAGGCAATTAGTATGCTAGTTCCCTCTCTTTAAGAACACTGAACTTGCGCAGTTTCAACCTTGGAAAAATCTGTCCTGTGTGTGGCAGAGACTAATGAGAGAGACAAAAAAAAAAAAAAATAGGCAGCAAAGTTGTATGTAAGGCATTATAACCCTTGGACTTTCTGTGTTGTCTATATTAGGTACACCAGGAGAAATCTACAGAGCTGAGGACTCAGGTGACATTTAAATATCTCCATCAAACTCTGATGATTTGCAGGAACAAAAGTCAGAAGATAGGCATATAACTCATAGGAGGCTTTTCTTAACTTTATGGTAATTTAGATTCATGTAACTGGGAAATTTTGCTGTTCAAAAGGAATGAAGATAGGCATATAACTCATAGGAGGCTTTTCTTAACTTTATGGTAATTTAGATTCATGTAACTGGGAAATTTTGCTGTTCAAAAGGAATTTGGGTGCCCCCGTTATAAGAGGCAAGGCCTCTCATAATAATTTCTAACCTAATTTTATACCTTGAAAATGCTCTATATATCCCACTGTAAGTACAAAAGGTCATACAGATCTTGTTGTACCATGCTATGCCTTAAAAGTTTAAGGAATTCAACAGTTCTCCACCACACAAAGATTTACATATTTAAATTTGCTAGGGTTACTGAGGTGCATGAATTAATCTTGATGTTTCAAGCTGCTCAAGGTAAACCTTCAAGATTTTCAGATGTGGAATTATGTATAGGAGTATCTGGAAAGATATCAATTGCTATAATTTTGCTTTCTTGGGCAGGGAGGAACAAATAACTATAATCCAATAAAATGTTTTTCATTCTGCTTCCTTTTCTCTGAAGGAACAAAATACGAAAACTTTTTCAGCGAAATACATCATCACCTTCCATCACAATAGAACGAAAGAATCTCTACATTGAGAGACTTGCAACCATTTGGATAGCAGTGAATTATGCCCATGACACCTGTGCAAAAGGAAAGAACATCTCAGTTTTACCAAGCAAAGCAGGTAAAGCATCTTCACAAGTTGTGTTTTGCAGTGCCCAACTAAAGCTGTATTCTGTAAAGATTATTTCCAAAATTTCAGCTCCCAAAACAATCCTCTTATTTTTACTGATTCAGAGAGCTAAGATGCAGTCTGACTTTCCTGAATGAAGTTTATAATAGAAGCCTATCATGTTTTATGGGAAGAGAGCTTTACTTTAAATATTTTGCTGGAATATTTAATATTTACATCCAGAAAAATATATTGTAACATTTGTGTATGATACTTAACCAGCTTTCTGTGCTCTCCTTGGTAGCTTTCTGAATTTCTTTGTATTGATTTACAAAGAGCAGATTGACTCAGCACTGTGTACCTAAGGATATAGGGCATTAGGATTTTGAGAAACCTTTTTAAAATTCAACTATTTTCTGAGGCTACTTACACATTACGCAGTTATAAAAGAAAGTTATTTTTAAAATAGCTCTATTTATTAGGCCCTTTAAATGTTTATTTAAAGATTCCCTACATATCTGGTCACTGAACTGATGCTAAGAACTTCTCAAAATTTCACCTGCTCAGACTAATAATGGTCCAAGAAAAAACAATGTTTCTCTGCTGGGAGTTACTACTAGTACAACCCAAATTATCAATAGTATAATCTTTACTGAAGACTTTTGGCCACATTGTGTTTATTGGAGAGCAAGATGAAAGTATATTTGCACTTACTGAAATTTAAAGATATTTTGGATATTTTTTATGCTACCCGTGATTACAGATACTCTTGACATTTTAATTTTGCCTTTCAGCCTCACGCAGAATAGTAACTGCTTAGAAAAAGAGTGTTCCTGAAATCAGTAAAAGCATTCACAAAAGAAAGGCAAGAGGAACAACTGCATTTTGTTGACGTCATAAAGATTTAGTAATTATTAATTTCCATGGTGTTTTGAAGTCTCACAGCATTCCGTATTTTGTGCCGAGTCTTTTAATTTTTATAGACCTCACTAAACAGATGTAATTACCAAAGTTTTCCTGCTTCTCTTGTGTTTTTAACAACTGTATCTCCCCCATTTTAGGAAAGTGCTTGTCACCATCTGACATAAATGCTTATCAGATCACAAACCAAGTGATAATAAAGTGGGACCTGCCCACAGCTCATACACCATATGAGCTGAGATACAGAGAGGCACTCACAGAATCGGCTCCATGGACACTGGTAAGTACTTCCAGATGACAATCTCATGAGAATATAAGGTGCTCCAATGTCAGCTCGGCTGCACATATTATATGCAGAACAAGAATTGCAAGGTGGCGTAGCAAGGAGTCATTTTGTAGGCAGATTCCACTAAGGCACCTTAGTTTGGTTCTAACAAATAATGAAATGTTTCAGAAAGAAGGAACAGTAGCTTTAAACAAAGTAAAATAAAATAGCATGTTATCTGGTTTATTAACCTACCAGTGAGACATTACAACTACCAGTGATGCAAAAGCTGAAAACCAGAAATTCCACGTAAACTCAGATCCAAATCATGCTTTCAGTGATTTACAATATTGCTTTTAGCTGGTATTATTATATTTTTAAACAGATTAGAGATCAGGTTGCTGTGTTTCTCAAAGTATTATATCATACTTTATGCACTTTAGATTTGTGCAAGTATTCCATATTTTCTTCTTTGAAAAGAAGAGAAATAATTTCCTTGTAATACTGTCATAGAACCATAGAATGGTTTGGGTTAGAAGGTTCCAACCAGCCTAGTTCCAACCAGCCCTGCCATATGCAGGGCCACACTCTAGTAGAAAAGGATGCCCCATCCAAACTGGCCTGGAACACTTCCAGAGATGGAACATCCACAGCTGCCCTGTTCCAGTGCCTCACCACCCTCACAGTGAAGAGTTTCTTCCTGATACCTCACTTAAACCTACCCTCTTTCAATCTACACCCATTGGCCCCTTGTCTTGTCACTACATGATCTTGTGAATAGTCTTGCCCCATCTTTCCTCTAAGTTCTCTTAAGGTACTGGAAGGCAACAATAACACCTCCCCAAAGCCTTGTCTTTTCCAGAGTCAACAATCCCAATTCTCCCAGCCTTTCCTCACAGTAGAGGTACTCCATCCTACTGATTTTGTGGCCCTCCTTTTCATTCATCCCAACAGATCCATGTCCTGCTGGGGACCCTGTCCCTGAAAATTGGGAAATAAACTCTCCATCATATTTGTTAGACTAACATTATTTCATTAGCAGTGCTGAATGCAGGGCTAGTTATCTTCAAAGCATACATGCCCAGTAACCTCAGAGACCAGGTTAAATTCCTGAAACTATTGTATTTTCATGTTTCCTGAAAACATGCATATATGTTGATTATTTACTCTTGTTTGGATATGGTTCCAGATCTTCTGACGAATCTTTTCTCCTTGGGAGTATCTCAAATATGTCATCAGGTCATAATGTACTTCTCTTATCATTCTTTGCTCTGACATACAGTCCTTGTTCTCAAAACTGAGATATTACTGATAGAAGTAAACAAGATAGCATTAACTGGAACAAGTTTATTAGTCACAGATGTAGAGAGTTAGCACAAGGCCACATTAATCTCTGGTATTTGTACTAAGCACTGTATGTACAAAATGAGACATTAACAATGAATATAGGGGTCGTGCTCTATTTGCTAAATTTAAAAGAATTTCTATCACTTTCCTCCACTGCTGCATAGATATCTTCTTACAGGACTGTTTGGCAACAACCCCAGAGCTGCTGCAGCCCTGCAGGTGGGGTCTGAGCAGAGCAGAGCAGAGGGGCAGAATCCCCTCCCTGGCCCTGCTGCCCACCCTGCTCTGGATGCAGCCCAGCACACGTGTGGCTCTCTGGGCTGGGAGTGCCCATGGCTGGCTCATGTCCAGCCTCTCAGCCCCAGCACCCCCAGCCCCTTCTGGGCAGGACTGCTGTGATCTGTCCATCCCCAGCCTGGGCTGGTGCCAGGGCTGCTCTGACCCAGGTTCAGCAGCAGCTGGTCTTGTGGTTCCTATGGTCCACCTCTGGATCCTGTCCAGGTCTCTCTGGATGGCATCCCAGCCTGCAAGCACCACTCAGCCTAGGGTCATCTGCAAATTCACAGAGCCAAATTCACTTGACCCCTTTAAGTCATTACTGAAGATATTAAATAACAATTAAATAACCCACTATGAAGCCCTGATGGAAACATCTTGTCACTGATGTCCACTGGGATTCTGAGCCATGCTCCACTACCCTCTGAATATGACAGTCCAACTACTTCCCAATCCACATCACAGTTTACCCATCAAATCCATCACAATCCAATTTGGAGAGAAGGATGTTGTGGGATACAAGATCAGTTCCAGCTGCATTTTAGGACATGCAATATGGCAGGATAACAGGGCAATACAAAACTAAAGGGAATACACAGGAGATGGAAAATTAGTCATAATTTCAATAATGTCTGCATGTGGCAGCAATGGCTGCTTATCCTGCTCCTTCCCATCCAGCATATCAAGCAAAGGCTTCTCCAGCAGGCAGGCATGTGTGTATGATTTGTATCACTAAGTCCCTGAAATTGTCTGTTTTTCAAGCTCTGTTATTTTTATATGTGTTAATCAGGTTTTAAATATGCATTTATCAAGGAAAAGAAGAAAACTGTTTAAATAACAACAGTCTCCACTTCTTGGGAAATTCTGCTTACCTAGGAGCCTCTTTGCTTCCTTTTTACTACAAAATTCTCCCTTGTTCTTCCTCGTGTCTCAGAAGACTGCTCCCATTTCTCTTGTAGCTGACTGCTGGTTTATTTAGCCACTTCAGAAGAGGCTAAATAGCCACTTTGAGATGCCCATGTAAGAAATGCTTCATCTCAGTGCAGAGAACATTCAGGTCTTGGAAAGGTCCCCTCACTCACTTGCATACACTTGGTCCTAGCCCATCCTAGGGCAGCCATGCATAGCCCACCCAGCAGTGCAATAGGTAGGAACCACGTGCAGACAGTCTGGCACGTGGAAGAACAGAAGGTTAAGAGAAGTACGAATGCATGCCTGCCCTGCAGGTTTTGGAGACAGGGGAGATGGAAGATTAACATGAGTGCTGTGGGGGACTAGTACAGGCATCCACACTGGGTGACACAAATGAGTGAAGACTACAGGTCATGAATATACATGATCTCCCAGGTCCCAGCTGATGCTATGAGTTTAGGCTGTGATCTCTTCCTAGTAGTATAAACATAGGCTAAGCTTGGAGATGAATAAATGAGTATGGCCATACATGCACAGAGGATGTATAAAGCTAGTGTTTATCAAGAGTTCGATAAACGTACATGTAATGTAATTTAACATTTGGGTTTTAATCCATTCCACTTCCCTCTTGTTTGGAGTCTTTCTGTAATATTGTGGGTAGTGGGAGTTTTTTGCGACCAAATAATAGTCACAATAGTAAATGTGACAGTGGTTTGACAGGAGTAGATGGCAAGGAGCACTTGATTACTTCACAGAGACAGAACTATGAGGGAGACATTTTAATTGGGTCATGATAGTTAAAGAAAGCTCCCCTTGCATTCTAAAATGCTTCTCAGATCTTCTGCAAGTCTAGTTGCTTCTGGATCCAGACCTGGCCAACAGTTTATATCTAAAGGATTGTACGTGCACAATCAATCCCTTGTATCACTTAATTGAGATTTAAAATTTTCAGTGTATTAATTTCCAATTCACTTATCAAGTATCTGATGAGATGAATACTCTCTCATCCCTGAGGATTAACTTCTTCAGAAGTTAAGAAGTGTCCTTACTCAAGAGATGCCATTGTATATCCCACTGCTGTGCTGGAGAGCTCAAGAGGCTGTGGGCTATCCACTACTTAAAGGGTAAGATGAGACACTTAAAGACATATATGCATGCTCTCTTCAAATATTAGTTTCTTCCAAAGTTGACTTGAGTTGAATCTTAACCAGCACTATGAGTAGTGGATGAACTGCTAAAATCAGCCCTTGTCTTTCATGTTATGTCTGCCTTGAATTGATTTTTAGCAAGGTGCTGGTCCAGACACATCTAATATGACTGCTGATAGTGGTTATCACTAAATCAGGAAATAAAGGTCAGGATGGAGGGGACGTGGAGGAGAGGGAGGTGAGCCCACTCCCACAGAAATTAATTAATTAACTTACTAAAAAGTAAAGTACTGCAGAAATTCAAGAAGAGCTGCTCACCTAACAGTGAGGCTTTGTTGTTTTCAGGGGGTTTTAGGGAAAACTTTAAGCGATAACAACAGTTTCCTATTGCAGTTTCTCTTATTTTCTCTGTATTTTTCAGCTCAGGGTTTTCCTTAGACATGGGTGGTGTCTTTGTTTCAAGAAAAACTCCATTCCCTGAACAGTTATTGGAGCTCCAGTGCCATCATCAGTTGCAGATGCAAATCTCTTCTGCAGTGGCAAGGCATGCATGCAGCCACACATTCAACCCTGTTTAAGACAACAGCCATGTGGATCTATTCAGACATAATGACACTTTTAAAAATAAAATATTTTTTTAGTGCTTAGTTTTCCCTTGAATTCTTGTTCTTGAGAAGCTAACAAGTCTCAGAGTTAATAAAATTTTTATTTTTCAGTATATTTAATGTATAATTGATTTTAAAAGTAATATTTAGACCAGGCTACTTACTGTCTTGAGTGAGCAGAACAAGTTCATGGAAAACAGGGTGTTACCTTGAAAGAATGAAAATACCTTGACTAAAATGTGCAATAATTCCTATTTGATGACAGGAACCTCTGCTTTCAGCTGAGTCAGAAGACTGGTCTTAGTCTGAGAAAACAGTTAATATAAGATAATGTTTTATTACTGTTACATAAATGATTTTTTTTTTAGGTGCCTGTAGGAAGCAATGTTTTCAATGTCACCATTTCAAATTTAAATGCTATGTCTTCATACATTGTTCAGCTCAGATGCATAACCAAGGATGGTCTCAACTGTGTTTGCATTTGGGGCAAGGAGATTTTGGTCCCTCACAGTAAGTAAAATGTACTACTTACAGGTAGTAAGTATGAATGTAAAGGCTTTTCCAAATTTTGTGTCATATTAATGACATAAAGATGAACATCAGAATTATGCATTTGAGTGCATGTCTCCATCTTTTTCCATGTCTACCAGAACTCATGAACAAGCCAAGAATATCATATAATGTAACTACACAAGTCTCTCCAGGAAGAAGAAGTGTTCTTCTGAAGTGGGAGGTAAGGTTCACTTCGAGTCTGGGTACCTTCTGTTGTATATGCTTATATGTGTATATTTATTTCTTACATTGCAGGGAAAACCAGACTTTCTCATTGTATTGAGTCTATACTTGATAGGCAAAAGGCACTGAATATTGTATACTTGCTGCAAAATTAATTGCATCTGTATGTTGATGATTTAGGAGCTAGAAACTAACAGGGAAAAAGTATATCAATTTATATTCTCAAAAAAATTACTAAAACTTCCCTTCTTTTTCAGGGAAAAACATGTTTTTATTTTAAGAGCTTCCAGCTTAATCCAAAATTTCTCACAAGATATGTGTATCTGCCTTTTAAAATAGTAAATGTCTTCCTGTCTATGTTACTCCAAAAGTATCCAATTATTTCATTAAGATAACCCAGCCTCACAGCTTCATGATATCTACACTATTAATTTTGTGCCAGAAATAACAGATAATCTTGATTTTAGAAATAATCCTTGAAGTATTCACAGGCCTTCATGTATTTAGTTTCTGTCTATATTGCAGTAATTTCCATTTCTGTGCACTCATTTTCCAATCTCTTATTAAGATTAGTACAGTAAAATAATGAGTGTACCACCACCAGGAATTTCTACCAATGGATATTGAACACATTCCAAATTTGTAGCATAATTGCTAGCATTTGTCTTTAAAGATACCTAATCAAGCCTTAGAAGATGAGGATATCCAGAGGCATAAATTTCAATTAAACACCTCTCATTAACTTTCAAGTTCCTGAAAATGAGGAATATGTTCCACTGAAATGTAGAGAATGTTACAGATGCATCACTGATGTTATTACTAATTGCATACACATAACTAAGATCTCAATTAAGGAAAATTCTTAATTGTGTGCTCAAATCCTCTCAATTTAAGCATGCTCTTAATTTTAAGGAAATGCTTTGCTTTATTGATTCTCAATGACCTAATTAAAACAGGATGATTTTATCCCCATCATTAAAGACTACATTTTGTTTATAAAATTAAATTCCTCTTGATTTTCTGCATGGGACATAACAGCACTTATAGAATGATAATGTTTTTCCTCTTGCTAGGTAGCACAAAGTGAGCATGTCCTTGGATATTTTGTTAATGTGGAAAGAATACCCAACAGTTGCAACCACCCACCAAATCACATCTCTCTCAAAGACAGAAAAATTCTTGTTAATCTCTCCATGGCTTACTATAGACTTAACATTTCTGCCTATAATGAAGCAGGAGAATCTCCACGAGCTGTCTACATTGTCCCAGAATTCTCTGTAGCAGGTATTTACCTTATCATCTATTCACAATAATGGTGGGGAAGTTTTATGACCTAAGGCTACTTTTTCACAGATTTTGGGATAGGTGAAAGCATTCTATTTAATATATATTAAGCTAATATTTTACATACTAGGAGTCAGAATTGTTTCTTAAGAAGGTGCTTCAGTAGGAGTTAACAGACTAGCAATGTAATATTCATTTTAGCACTTCTTTCTTTGTCAAGCTAGAGAAAGTACCATGTGTTGGACCTACTTAGGAAAAAGGTGGATTTTACTTAGGAAAATGGTTTATGGACTGTCCTCAATATCAAGTAGGTGCCAGTGGTTTAAAAAGTTCACAGAACTACATGCAAGTCTAAGTTCTTGAGCTAAATAACTATTAACAGACCTGCTACTGTCCTTTATTTCAGTATTACTCAAACTGGCGCATAGGAAAATGAATAGATAGGATGTACATGCCACATTAGGATGTACATGTCGCATTCTAATGAAGATGTAAGCTCTTCTGAGGCCTAAGTAGACAGTTTTGTCATTTAAAGAATAAACTCATTGTATAATGTCTTTGTTAGAATATAAATTAGTTTCATGTGTTACAGTCTTGAGGTGGATTTATTGCAATATAGAAGAAGTTCTCTTACAAAGTAAGATTTTTTTAAATTCAGCTATAGCATTCACAATAAGGAAGTGTGCAAGTACCCTTGTTGATCTTCTGATAGCTGCAAATGATTGCTTATCCAGAATTTCCTAACACTCACTTCATGTTGTTCTCCTTTTCCTTGCAAAGAGGTAACAACTTGATTTTGCCTTTACATTTCAGTCTCTTAGCTCTCTCTTTTATCTCTGATAAAATATATCCTACCAGCTCAAGCCACCTTTTGACTGACAGTTAGCTGTCTGCTGAACCTCTGAGCCTGTATTTCATGGCTCTCTCCAGATGCCTGCTTCTGTTTGATTGTACTTTAGTGCAACTTCTCTGTACCTATCATTAATTATTGAGAGGATACAGAGTATTAAGTGCATTAGGATAAATTCCTTCTCAGCACACACAGCTGAGTCAGTCAGCTACTACAGTAATTTTCTTTACACAATGACAGAACCAACTGTTTTGGAAAAGACCTCTGAAATTGAGTCAAACTTATTGTCTAACATTATCCTGTCAACGTGACTATGGCACTAAAGTGACACATCATCCACTCTTTCCTTAAACATTTCCAGGGACAGTGACCACCACCCTGCACAGCCCATTCCAATGCTCAAACTCTCTTTCTGTGAAGAAATTCCTTCCAATGCTGAGCCTAAACCTCCCCTGGCACAGCTTAAGACTATGTCTCTTATCCTATGGCTCATTGCTTTGGAGAAGAGACTGACGCCCACCATCTAGGTCCTCCTTTCAGGCAGTTGTAGAGAGTCATAAGGTCCCCCCTTGAGCCTCCTTTTCTCCAGAATAAACAATCCCAGCCATCTCAGACAGCCGCAGGTCCCTCAGACAGCCACAGCTCCCTCACAATTAATTTGCCTTTCTTGTATTCATTTCCAGACAGGAGATAAAATGGGCAATGTTTATGTGTCTCACAAGGTCCCCTTTTTACCTCAAAATGGCAGGTTGCCCTTTTCCTTCCTTAGTGTTAGTCCGAAGATCTTTCCTAGTTTGATAGCCTGTCTTTTAAAATGTCAAAATCTTCAAGATCCTTTCAGAAAATTCAAAATATATGCATATGAAATCATCTAGCTATGATCTATCATTAGCCCCTTCTCCTCCATCCCTGCTCAGGTAAGCACTATTTCAGAGTTTCTCCATGTGTAGTAGCTGCTAGAGGCTCACAGGAGGTTACTCAGCATCACCTGACATCTTTCTCCTGAGGCTTGAAGCAGCCACTTAATTTCAAACAATCAGAAATCAGGAAAAGTCTGGTACAACAATCCACATTGTAATTCCTAGACACCATTGCAACATAGTAAATGCTAAGCTTCTTCTATTGAAATACTATTGTAAACCTTACTATGATAAGTCATCTGCAATGTTGCTATATTTGCTTAATGAATAATCTTTAAAAAACAGAACAAAAAGGGAGAAAGAAAGAACAATAGGGGAGAAAACTGCTTTCCTGTTTATTGACCTTTAATTATGTATTTGTTCACAGACTT
Organism: Passer montanus; assembly: GCF_014805655.1. Taxonomy (NCBI): domain Eukaryota; kingdom Metazoa; phylum Chordata; class Aves; order Passeriformes; family Passeridae; genus Passer; species Passer montanus. The sequence goes on along the minus strand of NW_024366815.1, from coordinate 11,510,064 downwards.
GCCTGGTCAAATCCATGTCAAAAGCCAGGGAAAAACAGCAGTTGTCACATGGACTCCAGAATACAATCCAAAATGTTTTGTGGTTGACTGGGGCACTAGTAAAGAGAACATGCACATGAAAATGGTATCTACGGCTACCAGAAATTTCACATTAGGTAACAGCAACCACCACACCTCCTACAGAAGCACCCTTTCATTTTTTGGTCATTTTTGGTCGGGCAGAGTAGGGCTTTTGTTCTGTTTTTAATGGGAAACTGAAGATCCCTGCAGATAAGTACAGCTCCTAATATTTGTCCAGTACTGATGACTATCAGTTAATGCTTGGCAACATTAAGGCAGATAAAAAGAAAAGTTTTCGTTAGGGTTCTTCTGGATACTTGGGCAAGAAATGCAGCTAAGCTACTGGTACAATGTCTCTCCTTGCCCACATTTGAGGCAGACCTATACATTACTGGCTTTAAAAAAAACCTTTCATCTTGTACCTAGGTAAGCTTATCTTTCAATATAAACTGCTCTGTTACAGACTCCCTAAGATTAATTTTTATTTTTATACTTGTGTCTATACCTGTCAAAGCCTAAATTCTCAGCTCTAGTATTCTGCTTACCATGCTAAACATGATGTGCTTCAGTCAGGGATTTCTATGTGGAACAGATACTGAAATTTTTGATTAAAATCATGTAGGTAACTCTGGCAAAGGCCATTCAGCACTGGTTTTTTATGTACAATAGACAATATTTAGCTTCAGATCTCTACAAAGTCTTCTAGAGAGTGCACTATTTAACTTCATCCTTCTGCAGTATCTGTAGTGCCACATTACATCTAGGTTTTTTGCTTGGGCTTATATGTTCTAGCTGAGGGGGAAATACCTATCCCTGAAATAAGATAACTACAGCCATTTTAGTTCCTAATTTCTCCTTCAGCAGCTAAAGCCTCCCATGGGGAGACTATAAACATACCTGTCATCTTCTAAATGAAAACCCATGTTTTGTCCCATTCTGGTTTTGAAATAGTTTACATAAAGCATCTACAGACACTGAAAAAGGATGTACATATTTTGTACTCAGTGGAAAGCACGATACACTTTTGCTATGCTATGAGTTTCAGAAAGCAAAGACTATGCAGAAAAATCTATGAAGCTGTTGTCTTTCTTCTTCTTCTTTGTAATTTATAACTTTTAAGTAGACTTTGATATATCTTTATTTGTTTTCCAGACAATTTTCAGCCATATAAGTTGTACAAAATAATGGTACATGCATCTGATGTGTGTCAGTGTGAAAGTTTCATAAGACATGAAGAGACTTTTGGAGTGACCCACTTTTACTTCGTTGAAGGAGGTATTCTTTCCCTTTGTGTAACCCCACCCTCTATATTTCTTCTTGTTTCCTGTTTGTAGCAGTAAAAGGAAGACTACACAAAATTTCTTTTCCAGGTGACTGAACAGCTTTCTCCAGTCAGCATTGCCTTTATTCTTAGCAGTCATGCCCTGGCAGTGAATGACCTGAATGCTGTTCCTTACTGACACATCCACAGAAATATTTTTATTATGTGCGACATTACCAAAAATAACAGAAGGATGGTCCCAGACCCATGTGGCTCAAATTCAAATTAAATCAGATTTTCCAATCCCAATTTCATAGTCCCTTGTATTGCAAGTTGAAATGAGTACTGTTGCAATTGGAGTAAGATATTCATAATGAGACTATCACAATTTCTACCTACTTTGGTATTGTTTAAGGTGAGGGGTTTTTACTCTATGGGACTTTGCTTTTCTCTTGCACCCTTTACATTGCATTTATAGCATCTAGAGTTTGGCAAGAACTCTCTTGGAAACAGCTAGTTTTCAGTCTTGTATGTCCATTGCACAGGTATTGATGCAGAACTCAATTATCTGATTTTTAAAAGTTCCTAGGACTGGTCCCACTAATGTGACAGTTCTGAATATTACAAAGCATTCTGCACTTGTGAAGTGGACTGAAATAGCTGCAGAAGATTGCTTGGGCTTTCTCCAAGGATACAGGATCAGTTACACGGATTCATCAAGGAAAAAGTCTCCAGGTAAGTCACCACTGCCAGAACAGAGCAGCAGCTCAGGGTCATGAAAGAAAAGCTTCCTTCAAACCATTAAGTCTACTGAGTTATTTAAGATTTTTGAGCAAATTGAGTGCTCTGCTCTCAAAGGTCAGCTCCTGGTTAGACTTTCAATGCTCTAGTTACTCCCATGAACGCTTAAAATTTTCTAGTTTTTATCTCAAATTAAATATTGCTATTTCCTTTAAAATTACATTTATAAGACTACAGCAGAATTCTCTAGGACCACTTAAAAAATATATACATTTTCACTATTACAATTTCAGTCACAACACTTTTATGTTTCATTGCACCTCATCCAAGCTTGAGTCTGAGCCTTTCTCTAAGATGTAAGACGTTCTATATGTCGTATTTCAATTCAATTAGCAGTTTGTATTTCTTACCTGTTTCCAAATAAACCATTATAAATTTAATTTTGGAAACATTTTATTAAATTGGTAGTTTTTATGTCTAAGTTTGGATAACCTTAAAGGTCTTTTCCAACCTTAATAAACTACAAATGATTAAACTTCTACACATAGAAATAAATGTGAATTCAAACCACTTGAGTTTTCAATTTAAAAATATCCCCATATTATTTTGATAAACATTTTCTTTCTGGTCTAGAGTGGAAAGTCTCTTTGCCATAAGTAATAATATGTTAACTTTGTACGTACTGGCTTTCAAATAAAATTGAAGATGTGCTAGGGAAGGCAAATATCAAGTAAGAGCTGACAAAGGGAGATAGTAAGAGTTCTATAATACATGTTGACCTATGCCTTTAGAGAATCATAAAAGGGCTTCTGGAGATTCTATTCCACTTAAATACATACAAGAGGAAGCAGAATAGGAACATCCAGGGCTGAACTTAATTTTATTTTTTTTCCTCTACCTTAACCAGTCAATACAGCAATGACATGGCACCCAATTGCCATTTTTTCCAGGCAGGAAGTATAATTTTACTGGAGAATTTGAGGGAAGCAGGTCCATAGGTTACAGCATCACATCCTCTTCTGTGAAGATCTTAAGTCCACAATGGCAAACTTAAGAAGTAGTCTCTGCCCAAAGGCATCCTTACAACATGGCAGTTTCTAGGTTATTCTGGCCAAGAGAAAAGTCACTGCACAATCAGAAAAGACAGGCTGAGCTGAAAGCCTCACAAAGCAGGTAAAGCAGAAAGCACAGCCCTGTTTCTGTACTGAATAATGAGTAATAGCCCTGGCATAAATCAAGCTAAACCACTACTGACTACTGGAGTGAGAGTAAAGTATATGATAAGGGCTAGTCCTAATGTTAACTCTTATAGTCAACATAGGAACAACTGTTCAGCATGTTAGATGATTATATTTTCCTCTCATAAAAAGCAGCCTTCTGTATTCATCACTTGTGATGGTTTGACCCTGGCTGGATATCAGTCACTGGCTGCCAGAGCTGCTCTATCCCCTCTGCAAGTGGACAGGGGAGAGAAAATGTAACAAAATATTCACAGGTTGAGATAAGTACTAGGAGATATCACACATTACCACATGAGCAAAACAGACTTGACTTGGGGAAATTAATGGAATTTATTGCTGATGAAATTTAGAGTAGGATAATGACAAGTAAAACAAACCTTTAAAACACCTTTCTCCACCACTCCCTCCTTCCCAGGCTCTAGCTCTTCCCCACCAGCAGCACTGGGAGACACAGATTGTAACACAGTGTTACAGTCAGTTCATCACAGATTGTTTCTGCCACTGCGCAGCGAGTCCTTCTCCTGATCTGGCATGGGTTGCCAGAGAGGGAGAGAAAATGTAACAAAATATTCACAGGTTGAGATAAGTACTAGGAGATATCACACATTATCACATGAGCAAAACAGACTTGACTTGGGGAAATTAATGGAATTTATTGCTGATGAAATTTAGAGTAGGATAATGACAAGTAAAACAAACCTTTAAAACACCTTTCTCCACCACTCCCTCCTTCCCAGGCTCTAGCTCTTCCCCACCAGCAGCACTGGGAGACACAGATTGTAACACAGTGTTACAGTCAGTTCATCACAGATTGTTTCTGCCACTGCGCAGCGAGTCCTTCTCCTGATCTGGCATGGGTTGCCTCCCATGGGAGACAGTTCTCCCATTGACTTCTCCAGCATGAGTCCATCCCATGGGCTACAGTTCTGCACTAACTGCTCCAGTATCCACAGTGTTTACTTCCTACAGGGTGAAGTCCTTCAGGCACAGCCTGCTCCAGCGTGTATCTCCCACAGGGTCACAAGTCCTACCAGCAAAGCTGCTCCACTGTGGGCTCCTCTCTCCATGGGTCTGGCGGTCCTGTCAGGACTCTGCTCCAGCCCAGACTTCCCACAGGGTCACAGCCTCCTCTCAGGCATCCACCTGCTCTGGCCTGGGTCTCTTCCAGGGGCTGCAGGTGGATCTCTGCATCCCCTGGGACCTCCATGGGGATGCAGCTGCCTCACCATGGTCTCACCACAGGCTGCAGGGGAACCTCAGCTCTGTGCCTGGAGCACCTCCTGCCCCTCCTTCACCAACCTTGATGTCAGCAGGGCTGCTCCTCTCACATATTGTCACCCTGATCTTTGGCTGCAATTATATTTGCAGAGTAACTTTTTTTTTTCCTTCTTAAATCTGTTATCACAGAGCCATTTGTAATGGCTCAGCCTTGGCCAGCAGCACATCCATCCTGGGGCCAGCTGGGATTGGCTCTGTTGGACATGGGAAGCTTCTGGCAGCCTCTCACAGAAGCCACACATGCAGAACCCCTGCTACCAAAACTTGGCCATACAAACCCAATACAGCCTTGGTGTGTCAGAAGCTCATGCTTTCAACCTCTGGATTTAAAATGTACATACATATTTTGGAGAAATCTTGTACCCATCCAAAGAACATCTGCACAGTCTGGTTTCCTTCAGGAAAAGCAGATGAGGATCAGGATTTCCTTCAGGAAAACCAGATGAGGATCAGGGCACTGAAATTTTGCCATTTGTCCAGTCATCTGCACTGACACATGCTCAGCCATGAGAGTTCATCTAATCATCTCCTAAAACTTCTTGTGTTTCAGCTGTTACTCTCAACGCTTCTACCACAAGTTACCATCTTACTGGACTGAAAGAAAAGACCACCTATCGTGTGCAGATTTCAGGATTCACTAATGCTGGGGAGGGACCTCTGACTGTTTCACAACCTTTCAGCACTCCAAAATATGGTACTGTGGAACTCCTATGCACCTGCATTACCCGGCATGAATTTTTGCTTTTTGTTCTCCCAGTGTTCACCTACAAGGTTTATTAGTCAATCCTCAGTTACTGAGAGCAGGCACAAAAAATTGTTCCTCTGCAAGACGTAAACTTTGTGTCACAGAACAAAGCATTTAATTACCTGTATATTACCTGTATTTCATTACCTACTATACACGGAACTTGGCTAGGGTTTTTCATCTCTGAAACCTTGTCTGACCTTTTTGTGCTAGCTATGTGCACAAATATATATCTTTATTTATTGTCAATTACTGTCTAGATTTCAGCAGATGAAATTTCTGCCTGTGACTAGTAATGAATGTTCCAATCATCTGCTTTTGGTAAAATCCTGAGCAGTCATGTAAAATTGGCTTCCGGAGCCATTAACTGCAAAAATAAAGGATTAAGTACCTTTCAATTGCTCCTAGTGTGGGTGAACACTAACCAAAGTATCTTTTGCTTTCTGATAATTTAAGTACATTCTAAGTAACAGCTTCTTTAGGTCATTGGCAAAAGTTTGCTTTTCTCAGAAGTGCTTGGATAGGCTAAAACCAATACAGTTACATTTAAAAAGTCTAAAAAACTTAAAATCATATGAGGTTGGCTAAACTTAGTCTTTCAAACATTTTAACACCTCATCAGTTAAACTAAAACTAACGCTGCCACAGACTTTTTTGTTTGACCACAGCTTCCCTTAATGAATACTTCTAAATAAAAAAATAAAAGAACATGCTAAGATGGTATCAGGAACCTGTGATATTCAGAAACAGAAGTACGCAAATGGTTTCTCCCCACAGCAGCTTTTTTGTATTAAGTGAAGGACGTATAAAACCATACCACTGATTAGTTAAAAATGTAAAGCAGAGATTAAAAAAAAGAAATTTAAAATCTTCCTTGAAATCAACAGGATTTGCACCCTTCCACCCCCCACTGAAAACTTTCTCCTGTCAACACATGATATTAAAGTCTCTCCCTGGAACTTTTCTTCAGGACTCTATTTCACTCATCTTACCAAGTATTATTTGGAAAGTATTCAACTTTTCAGTAAAGTAACAAAAATGCAGAGTGAAATTAACACAACATTTTAAAATATCAATTAATTATATTGAATTTAAATATTATATATACTGTTTTTAGCTCTTCCCAAACATTTCAGAGATTATTTAATCCATTAGAAGTATCTCAGGTTTCTTTGCTATAAAAAACAAATTTCAGCAACAGAACAATTTGCAGCTTTCCAAACTGGTTTTGGACTTTAGGTAGCAGTTTGGTTAAAAAAAAAAAAAAAAAGAAAAAACCCACAAACTATTGTTGGGTGATGGGTAGGAAAAGAAAAAGCAAGTGGCTTTTTTTTTTGTCAATATCAGTAACACAATCATGAACTGACCACACTCTACAGCCACTATTTCTAAACTGTTGATGTCTTCTGTAACGAAGGAAACATCAAAAATCTACAACAGAGACCTCTACACTGACTCACTCTTAACATCACAGGCAGTTTTGGTTCTTATGTTAGCCTGAGCATTTTTTCAACCTTTCTTAACCTCTCAAACACTTTCTCCTCTTTAGGTAGGTGGGATCTTGATAGAAAATATCTCAAACAAGTATTAAGAGGCAATAAGAGACATAGGTTTCCTTCAAGGATTGACAAATGACTGATAAAGTGGTCTTAATGATCTTAAAAGTTAAAGCATGGACACCTTCTAAAAACACAAACTGTGTTATTGCTATCAGGACCAGGCATGACCTCTCAAAACAACCTAAAGCAAAATAAAACCCAACCAAATAAAAAGCCCACAAACAAACAAACAAAACCCCCAGAAAACAAAAACCAAAACCAACCAACCAACCAACCAAAAAAAAAAACCCCTCAAACACAACTAGTAAATCCTGAAATCGATAAAAAGCCACTTTCACTCAAATAGTTTCATATTAAGTCAGATGTGCATGAGGGTCCTGACTTGTTAAACAAGCTAGAGCTCATATAACATCATGAGAAGGAAAAAGAACACTTGACAGGTTGCAGAAATGGACAAAGAACCACCTGAAATTCAGCAAGGGCAAGTGCAGGGTCCTGCACTGGGGAGGAACAGCCCCAGGCACCAGCCCAGCCTGGGGCTGACCTGCTGGGGAGCAGCTCTGTGGAGAAGGACCTGGGGGTCCTGGTGGACAGCAAGCTGTCCATGAGCCAGCAGCGTGTCCTGGTGGCCAAGAATGCCAATGGTATCCTGAGGGCATTGGGAAGAGCAGTGCCAGCAGGTGGAGGGAGGTGATCCTGCCCCTCTACTCAGCCCTGGTGAGGCCTCACCTGGAGTGCTGTGTCCAGTTCTGGGCTCCTCAGGACAACAGAGACATGGAGCTCCTGGGGTGGGTCCAGTGGAGGGTTGCAAAGGTGTTTAGGAAACTGGAATACCTTATTAGCGAGGAAAGGCTGAGAGAGCTGGGCCTTTTTATCATGGAGAGGAGGTAACAGAGAGGGGACCTTTTCCATGTATACAAACACCCTAAGGGCAAGTGTCAGGAAAATGGGGCCAGATTCTTTTCTGTGGTGCCCAATGACACAACAAAAGGCAATGAGCATAAACTGAAACACAGGACTTTCCACCTGAACAATAAGAACTTCTTTACTGTTACGGTGATAAAGTACAAGAAGAGATTGCCCAGAGAAGCTTGGGAGTCTTCTTCCCTAGAGATACTCAAAACCTGCCTGGATGCAATCCTGTTTCATCCGCTTTAGGTGAACCTGCTTTAGCAGGGGATTAGAATAAATGGTCTTCAGAGATCCCTCCCAATCCCAACCATTCCATCATCCTGTGATACCTAGATATCTTAAAAATACAAACCTGAAAAGCTCATGCTCCTCTGAGAATACCAGCGTTAATTTTAACTAGATTTTACTTAAGCTCCAGAACATGTGTAAAGTTGGCTTTGACTTCTGTTTGAAATATTTCTCTCATGAAGTTAGTAAGGTCTTTCTGTTCTTAACACCATAAATCTAATTCAAGCTTTCTGTTTCCCATCAGATAAAGGAGAACTTGAAGGTTTTGTGATTGGTCTTTGTTTCAGCATGATACTCATTCTGGTTTTTGCACCTCTCACTTGTTCTCTGGTGATTAAAAGGTAAGAACAGAATATTGGCTGGAGTTGTTAGCAGCACTCTTGTTTTGCTCAGCTCTGAGTTTCATAACACTGAGTCTTTTTTGTCATTAAAGGCAACACAACTCAAAAAACACACAACACAAAAGCCATCACAGTAATCTCACAATGAGAGCAATTAAAAGCCACTATAAGCTGATTAAAATAGTAAAACAAGTTTGTAAAAAATCTGTATTCATTAGCTTTTGATTCCTTTATCTGACTACCTCCTGTCACAAACCTTCTTAGAAAGAGCCAGGACCATTTCTCACATTGGGACATATGCTATAGATATATAGATAAAGCATGCATTTGATGATTTTTATCTAAGATGGTTTTTGCACACATTTGGATATTAAATTTATAAAGTATGCATATAAGCACATAATGACAAGGAGCAATATATGAATGAGCAGGAACAAGAGAGAATAACAAGGGTGACTATAATGTCTGGCAGTGGTCCTCTTATTTTTTGAAAAATTGTTTTCTTCAATAATAATTTATTCATCTCCACATAATAATCTGAAGTACAATATCAGAGGCATACACTATGACTAAAAGGTTTGCATAGTAATGGGTTCTAATAACAATTGCATACAACCACTCATTACTATTTGGTGTCCTAGAACACTACCTTCCCTTTCTCTCCTCTTCACAAAGCACCAGCCTCAGAAGGTGAAAGCACAACTGCTAAAGGACAGATGGCACGACCTGTGGCTTGAGAGCTACACAGCATGACATAGCCTGCTTTAGCTTTAAACTCTTGTCCTTGCCACTGGGAAGCAGACTTTGCATTTTCAGACTGTATTTTACGTTGCACTGTGTCTGATACAAGAGTTTTGACAAGAACTTCTGTTTTCTTCTAGTTTTGATCTAGAGCAAACTTCATTGTGATCAACATAAGACCACACAATTATCTGGGCCCAATGGGAAAGAGGAAAGGGGAAAAAACAAAACACAAAACAACCAGGCAGCACCGCGCAGCCCAGCATAGCTCTACAAAATAGTGCTTAAATGTGTACATTTTTAGTAATATTGAACACTTTGAACTGAGATAAAAGGTCTCAGTGATGCCCTCATCTCTATTGCCTTCTTGATTTGTAAGAGAGGAGTCACCAGCCAGCCAAACACCCATCTTCACAGGATCAGCAGGAGAATCAGTACCTTTACAGCCACAGTTTTCACCTCCAACCACAGCCTAAGCAGAGGCAAACTACCCTAAAGCTAATGAAGTCTAGCTTTAATTTCAAAACTGAAAAACTCTGAAGCCAACACTAAGGCAGAGTGATGGACTACTTAAAGTCTCAGCCTCTCTTACAGCTTTGTTGAGGCTTTTTTTATGGAGGTGAGACACTGCATGTAGTAGGTCCCAGAATGAGCCAAACTCAGTCAGGAAAGAGCAGGAGTTGTGTTGTCTCCTTAGAGCTTCTTCCAGACTACCAGCCCCATTGCACAGGGGCTGAATGCCAGAGTATCTTGCTCTTTGTTTTCAGGGGAAAGGAAACTTCTAAGTCAAAGCCCAGGAGCAAATACTTACTAAAACAAGCTTTGTCCTGTAGTCCTCAAGGAAGATGGAGGATTTGTGGAAACGATTACAAATTAGATGTAAGGGTTAAAAGTACAGAAAGAGACAAAATTGCCAGTACTTTCACAGCTCCTTTGTCATTAAACAAGGATGCTAATCATCATTAACACAGTATTTCAGTGTAGACTACCAAGTTTGGTCTTTAGCTTTTAATTAGCATTATGCTTAAATGTCTCTATAGAACACCCTTTTTTTATGGTTACAAAAATGTTAATATGTTATGTATGAACAGTAATTAATTTAAATGCATAGGAAATGTCAGTCATATAACCTGATGTTTAATGTAAAATACTTCTTTACAGGCTGAAAATATCATATTGGCACAGTGTACCCACACCCAGAAACAGCACTGCACTCCAAGATATGGTAAGTACTCTTCTCACAGCATGAAAAAATACACAGGGGAGATCTTTGATTAATCTATAGTGCTAGTTATCTGTCCTTCCACACTTTACTCAAGAAAATGTTTAGTATCAATTGCTTGGAAGCCAGAGTAATATTCAAAATATAGGATGGGGGATAGTTTCTCTTTAGGCATAGGCTGTATATACTTTTAAATATAATAAAGGTCTCAGACTTTTTTACATTTACTTTTACATTTACATTTACATTTACATTTACTTCTTTTGCATTTACATTTAGTACATTGTAAAGTATTTTTAAAGACATGATCCTTAAAAGAACAAAGCAAAGTTGAATGGAGGTAGGTGGAGTCTAAAGAGAGAAAATCAGGGTTTTTTGGCCATCTGGACCAAATCTCATGGGACAAGCCAATTAAACCTGAAGTATCTCCATTATTTTCCTTACCATAAAATTAATTTCTATCAAGTCTAACCATTAACCAGTCAGTGTTCACCAACTCAAACTGATTATTATGTACAAGTTATTTAAATTACAAAGTAGTGAATTGTGGCCTAATTCAGGAGAAGTATTACTACAGAGGTCATGTAACATGGTGTTCTCTGAAGTCTGCTCCTCAGCTTGCCTCCAAAGCAATCCAGGGGCTCTGACTGGCAGCTGGTAGCTGTCTGAGGAGCACCTACCAGTACACAGGCACCAAGGTGCAGCAGCATGCTCACACCTTGCACACAGCTTTCTCATATATTTTGGTAAGTGTACCTGACTTTCAGCACTTATTTTCCTAAATAAGCAGGAAAACCAGTGGTTAGGAAAAAATAGAGCTATTAGAATCAGCTGCTGGAGACCACATTATCCACTTTTGCCTATTATTGGACTTACCTTGGCCTTCTTGCCTTCCCCCTTTTAACAAGATTTCTGCTGCAGTTTTGGTGACATCTGATACTGAAAGTCCTCCTTTTAGAACACCTAAGTTTATCTTTTCAGTCTCGGACCACCTATGATTGTGTTTTTGTAGCAGGAATTAGTACTGCTTTCCTTTATAAATCTCTTTTTCTGTAAGACTTGAATTTAATTTGGCACTTGACAATCTAGTAGCTTCTCTCACGAGCTTTAACAAGCAGCCTTCTACCTCATAAAATTTTGGGCATTGGCTACGTAGGTATCTACTATCCAGAATTGGGATACAGAGTGAAGTAATCAGAAACAAATTTCAGATAATCTGCTGATAATCAGAATTTTTGCTGAACATCAGCATTGCTTCCTGCAACAGAGCTAGTATGGATTTTCATATTCCAGACCAGGACTTCACTTGCTTTCTTCTTTCTTCCACCCAAATGTAGATAAAGAAGTGATGAGTTCAGAGCTAGTCATCAGGTAGCCGTTTTGCAATGAAGGATTGCAAGTGAAATACGCTGAGACTGCATGATACAGAAAGGACAAGTAGGTTTTACGAACCACAGTGTCATTTTGACATAAAATGCATAGAACCAAAATATATTAATTTAAAATGCCTTTAACTTTTCCTGCAGAGGCAAAGCAACTGTCAAAGAAAATGAAGTCTGTATTAACCATGCGAGGTAGAGAATATTGTAATGCTGATAACATGTCAGACACAGAAATATCACATAACATATAATGGTTTGGGAGAAAGCAGAAAAAGCACTATGTCAGGAGACAGTACAATGAACAGTTTATCTGATATGTTTTCTAGAAGTAATTTGGTATTCTGAACATTCATTTGAGTTTTAGTCGTTCCAAGACTGAACCACATCAGTTTAGTTAATCAATTTAGCAACTCTTGACAGAAACAAAAATAATCCAAAAAAGACAGCAAGACAACTTGTTGTCCAGTAATGCAGGGGATTACTTAACAAAATATAAGGAAATCATACAAAGTTTATGGTACAGAGCAGCAGGAGGAACTGAAGACACTCTCATTACAGAGACCAGGAAAATGAACTATGGGGAACTAAAATGTCAGTCACCCAAACCAGCCTCCTGTTTTTCATATATAGCCAAGATTATTTGAAGATGCTTCTTCTTCATCCCCTATTGCTTCTTTCAGACAGAATCCTAGCGTTGCTCTGTTGTTTAGAAAAGACCTCTGTGATCATCAAGTCTAAGCATTAACCAGCACCGTTGTGTTCACCACTGATCCATGTCTCCAGGTGACACATGTAGACTTTTTCCAAACACTCAGGGGTGGTGAATCCACCACATCCCTGGACAGCCTGACCACCCTTTTAGAGAAGAAATTCTTTCTAATATCCAATTTAAACCTTTCCTGGTGCAGCTTGAGGCCATTTCCTTTCATCCTATCACTTGTTACCTAGGCAAAGAGACCAAGTCCCACCTGGCTACAGCCTCCTTTCGGGCCCTGCTGGCCACACCATGGCTGATCCAGGCCAGGATGCCTTTGGCCTTCTTGGCCACCTGGGCACACCCTGGCTCATGGTCAGCCTCTGTCAGCAGCACCCCCAGGTCCTTTCCAGCCTCTCTGTCCCAGCCTGTGGCACTGCCTGGGGTTGCTGTGACCCAGGGGCAGGACCCAGCACTGGGCCTTGCTGAACCTCACACCATTGGCCTCAGCCCATGATCCAGCCTGCCCAGATCCCTCTGCAGAGCCTCCCTGCCCTCCAGCAGATCAGCACTCCCACCCAGCTTGGTGTCACCTGCAAACTGACTGAGGGTGCACTCCATGAGATCATTGGTGAGGATATTAAACAGGACTGGCCCCAGTACTGAGCCCTGGGGAGCAGCACTGGTGACTGAACCCCAGCTGGATGTGACTCTGCTCACCACCACACTCCGGGCCCAGCCATCCAGGCAGGTTTTTACCCAGTGAATAATGTAACTGCCCAGGCCAGGAGCACCCTGTTTATACGGGAGAATTCTGTGGGAAATGGTATCACACACTTTGCTAAAGTCCAGGTAGACATAATACCTGTTTCAGATTTGGTAGCTTTGGAATTTGGGCTGCTCTTCATAAAATAATATTACAATGAATGTACATATCATACAGATCTTTATTCAAAACAAGGCAGAAATTAACCATGCAGTCATGACTACTTATCTCATTAAAAGAGAAAAAGAGAGATATTTTATTTAGTACTCCCGTGACTTCAAAGAACAACATTTTCATTTCTCAGTCAGATCACAACTTGTAAGAAAAAAGAAAATAAAAAACAATGCACACTTACTTATTTCTTGCAAAAAAGCCCAGTGTAAACAAGATTAGAGCAAGTGCGGACACAGAGGCAAGGGAGGAAGGAAAGAAAAAGTCTAATAGCTATACCAGCCTGCCCATAATTTAGAAAACATTATGGCAAACAGAAAGAACTAGAAGGAAAATAAGGAAGCTTGGTGTTACCAACTGTTCTTCATTTAAGCATCCATTTGTTACCTCCAGGTATACTCAGATCACAACATGGTGTGAAGTTTAATAACAAAATGTTCATAGCAGCCGACAGCTTAATTTTGTCTGGCTGCTGTTCAAGTTGCTGCCTTTTTACAGTAATATATTTGCTAAATTTTTTGAAAGCAGAACAGCATATCATGAGGCTTATATTTTATCATCACTACTTTTGGTCCAAAGTAAACATAAAAGCAAGAAAAATTAGTTAAATACTATGGGACCAGGGAAGATGGTCCTTTAGATTAGGTATTTTCAGTCTTATTTCTAAAACCAAATATGAGCTAAAATGGATTAATTAGCGTATTATTCTTTTTTCTTGCTTTCTCTCACAGGCTAATTGGAAACCTCTTTCAAGGTCGCTGCTTCAAGCCCTGTCAGACAATGATACCACCAGCCTTTTTGTCATAGAGCATGAATCAAAGGTTCCTCTGACGCTAGAGCCCTCCACAGACAGTGGAGAAGACAGCAAGCATGACACCTGCCAGTCAGAAAAACCTAGCAATAATATAGACATGAGCCCGAGGCATGAAGAAATCCCTGCAGAAGCAGTTACAAGTGAAGAAGACACCATTTCCGTGGAAGTACCACTCTTGAATGATTATGCCAGCATGGAGTTTAGTCAGAAAGCCCTGATGAGTCTGGCAGTGAGCACGCCTGAAAGAGCTGCTCATCCTCATCTGAAAATGGAACTAAGCAGTAAGCCAGCACAAACTGTGCAGAAGGTTTTGTTTGCTTCCCAGGACTACCTCAAACAAAGCCAGGTGGTACTTCTGCCATCTGGACCAAATTTCGTGGGACAAGACAATTAAACCTGAAGCATCTTCATTATTTTCCTTACCATAAAATGAAGTTCCAGATCTTGTTGTACTTCAGTGGAGCCACTAGGATCATATGGGACAGTGAGCTTGTGACAATAGTTATCCCCACTACAGTCAGTTTCTTTGGTGAAATAGATTGATTGTATTATTAGATTAGTTATTTCACCACAGTCATCCAGTGGAAAGTCCCACCGTCTTCACACAGGCAAAATTTCTAGGAACTTACATGAAAAATCTTTCAGTAAAGTACCTCTTGCTTGGTATTTTGTTCCAGGGCATTCAGGGGCCATTCAAGGCTTCCACTCTAAGCACAATGTCACTGTAGATATCAGAAAAATTCTCTACTCATTATGACCAGCTTCAGATCTGATTTTCAGATCCAGTAAATTCTTCACCAAAAAAAATTCCAGCAAAAGTATCTACCACTTCAAAGAAGATATCCAGTTGGTCAAAGCTGGTCACAGAAATTAGTGCAAATCTTTCAAATTAGGAATCAAAAGTTTGCTTGTTGATCTACGTAAAACACCATTAGTGCTTTACATTCCAGAACTTTACAACTTTTGTCATTGCAGATAAATAGTGCTGTGTCAGTGAAGATGATAATAAGTTTCATTAACAGTAGAAGTTGTTACTTGTATTAAATTAAGGCTGTTTCCTCCTGCAATTACCCACACATTCAGAAAAACACATCCATAATTTGTGATGAGGTGTAGCTGCAGATATGTTTTCACACTGCAATGACAATAACTGTTAAACAGACTTCAGGAGCTGAACAGATATTTCAAGTACCCATACCTCGAAAGATTGCATGGAAGAGGAGCCATTGGAATACAAGGGATAAAAGGGTCTTCCTCAATATGCTTTCGATGCAACTCTATCATGTATCTCCACAATGCAAGGAGCCTGAACCATTTTCAGGCTTACAAATTTCTCAGTCATGAACTCTCCAAGCATTAATGGTCTGCATTTATTGTAGAAGATCCAGTTTATTGCTGTTGTCTCAAGTTTAAGGAGCATTTTATTAAAATTGCTTTGTGGAGAAAGAAATTGATCAACTGTATCATAAGCACCAGAGAATCCATAGATGGACATTTTTTAAAATTTCCTCATTAAAAAAATGAAGGATGATTGGCATTCACACAAATATTTCCACTCATACTAGGCAGTATGAATTATAGAATAGCTGTGCTTGCAAAAACTCAGAGAAATTCCATATCCCCACTTCACTGATTCAGTGAGAATCCATAACAAAAGCTAGGTTATTCATTTTCCTTGTTTATATTCACTCCCTCTTTAACTGTATCTCTCTATATATCTGTTAAGACTGCCAGGAACAAACCTGCATTTCACTGTGGCTTATGCACTGTATTTTTCCTTAGCCCTTAAAATTCGCTGTTCTCCCACAAACCAGTGTGTACTCATAGCTGTTAAATTTTGCAGTCGAAACAAGGGGTAAGAGAAGCACTCCCTAGAGATTGCACAACTTTGGACAGTCTTTTAAATATCTTTCTTCTTTTTCTGAACTTTAATCTGGTGACTTTGCCTGATTTGAATTTAAGAGAACTCAAATGATCCTGCTATTAGTGGAGCTATTTTCATTTGTAATATCAAGTAGTGCTATTGAAATGCTCTTACAAACAATGAAGTCCTGACATATAATCTTTATCAAGTAATCATAATTTGTCCCTTTCCAGAATATAAGAATTGCTCATTACTTACAGTATTTCTTTCATTTCTGGTCAAAGAAACTTATTTTCCTGGTGCATACCTTCAATAGCTTTACTCATCCCTGTAAACACCAAATTCTTCTTTTCTCACTCTGCACCTAACAAACCAATACGTATTATTCTGTAATGGATGTATTAAGTAAGTAAGTAGAACCAAACCAAAGGCTTGCAAGCAATTTCAGTATATGAAACAGTATTGATACTTGAAACTCAACAGACAGCTTGGGCTTTTAACCTGGTGATTATCAACTCCACTCTACTAGCCATTGTCTGACATCTTGCTACAGAAAATTGGTATAGCAGAACAGGGGAGTTGTGCTAGAACCACCCATGGATATTAAACAGAAGGCAAAGATGTATTCTACTTTCAGTTATCAAGTTCACAACATATGTAATTCTTAATTGATCTCATTAGAGCAATATTTGCACAATGGCCATGAACAGTACATTTGGGGGAATAAGAGATACATGAAAAATCCTGGTGTAGAGATTAGAAATAAATTCAAAACTCATCACATCATGACTTATACTTTGAGAGAAAAGAAAGAACCTTTTATGTAGAGAGAAATAGAAAACCACATTTGCTAAATAGTTTCATGCAGCCAAAAAGGAGGTTTAATTGGAATAATGTACTTACTCTGTGAGACAGGATTAGGAGATATACCAGGCTCAGGTCTTCAGGTTAAGGAAAAATAGATGTCTGTGGTATGTGGTTTTGGTTGGCTCTCCTGTGGAGATTTTTTAGTTCAGTTCATCTAGTTTTACTCCCTGATCTCTTCTGGCATTTTAAAAAATAGTGACTGCAGAAGCCTTCTTACATAAATAAACATGTAAGATAGCTTATCCCATGTGTTACAGTACTGTTCAAGTGGTTAGTGTAGTGTTCTTAGCATATTCTTAGCTTCAATATATGTTACGTTGAGTGAAATTGCAGATATGAAGGTTCAGGATCACAAAAGACAAGGTATGTTATAATTAAATTTTTGCTGTTTTTTCACTGTCAGCATAGCTCTGGATGATTACTGTCAGCATTAGTGAGAATTTAGACAAGGTGAAAGCTCAGACAACATTAGACCTGGAAACACATCATCATCATCATCATTTATAGCATGGGATATTATACTGCGAGGTTACAGTACTTTAGCATTTTGTATTTACAGAGAAATGAAAGTAATACCTAGTCTCTAATACAGCACAAAGCTAGGTTAGTACACATGTATTTTTCTGGTATCCAGAGTAGATGTTTTTTCTCGCATGGACATGAAGATTTTTTATTATTTTTAATTTTTTATTGTATTTTTTATTTAGTGCTTAAAGTCAGACTACAGTGCAGTAGTTAACTCTGAAAATTAACACTGTATCAGCGACAAAACAAACAAGGACTAACCCTGGAACAGGAGATTGCAGCAACCACAACACCACAGAGGTTTTTTCTGCATTAGTTAACAAGTGAATAATAATATCTACCAAATATCTACAAATTCCCCCAGAATCTAAGCCTTTAAGCTAAGAGCTTTAACCCTTACAGCCACTTTTATGGCACAATAGTGTCTGCATTCAAGCAGAGCTGTCTGGAAAGCAGGGAACACAGGGGCATCCTGTCAACTCAAGTCATTATTGAGTCACAGTTATTGCTACAAAAATTGTCAAATAATGAAGAACTTCATAATAGATCTCTGATTACAGAAGATACTCTTGGCTCGGTGTCACAGACTCTTGGCCTGCCTGTTTCTCTAACTCAATGCCACTGTGTGTCTGCTGCCTGAATGAGGTTAAATGTGTTCTGGTACAACGTTGATGGAATTGTATGAACCTAGGTAATAAAACTTGTAACGGCTTACGCCACTTACTTCTGAGCACTGTTTGTAGAAGACTGCTAAGAGAAATCACTCCATGCCAGTGGTGTTAGGATGGGAATAATCTTATCCTCATACCTATTTCAATTCTACAGCAGAAGCACCAGCTTTGTAATAAAATGGAAAACAACCTGCTGTGCCAGAAATGGTCATTCCCATCCTCAGACACCCCTCCACTGCTTCACAGAATCAAGGGATCACTGAGGTTGGAAAAGACATTTAGGATTGAGTCTAACTGCAAACCTAATACTGCCAAGCCCACCACTAAACCACATCCTTAAGTGCCTCCTGGGATGGCGACTTAACCAGTTCCCTGGGTAGTGTGTTCCAAGGCTTGACAACTCTTTCTGTGAAGAAATTTTTCCAGATATTCAATCTAAACCTCCCCTGGTGCAGCTTGGGGCCATATCCTGTCATGCTGTCCCTTGTTACCTGTGAGAATGTACTGATCCTCATCTCACTGCACCATCCTCTCAGGCAGCTGAAGAGAGTGATAATATCCCTTACCTGAGCCACCTTCTCTCCAGGCTAAACATCCCCAGCTCCCTCAACCACCCCTTGTAAGACCTATGCTCTAACTTCCTTCCACAAAACTTTCCCCAGGCAAACGGGTGGGCTTATTACTTTACCAGAATGAACCCAAAAAGGAAGTAGTCTGGATTTGTTGGAGTAGCAAACACAGGAAGCCCTGAAGAATGATGGGCAAAGCTACAGCTAGCACTGTCAGGAAAACAGTGGGTTTCAGGTCCTTACTGGAGACATTGGAGCCTAGGTAAGCTGGAGAGTAGTAAACATGCTATTTTACCTGAAAATTTACAGGCTTCAGCCAATTTTTCATAGATTCATAGTTTTTCATAGATTGCTAGCACAGAAGTGGATAACAGAATAATAAACAAAAACAGAACAATATGTATTCTCTGACCTTTCCCAAACAGTAATTTGGGGATGGCTCCAGAGAGTGATGGTGAATGGTGCTGCATCCAGGTGGGGATCAGCCACCAGCCGTGCTCCCCAGGGATCTGTGTTGGGCCCAGTCCTGTTTAGTATCTTTTCTGATGATCTGAATGAGGGGACTGAGTCTGCCACACTAAGTTAGCAGGTGACACCAAGCTGGGTGTGAGTGTTGGGCTGCTGGAGGGTAGGAGGGCTCTGCAGAGAGACCCTGACATGCTGGATAGATGGGCTGAGTCCAACAGGCTGAGGTTTAACAAGACCAACCAAGTGCCAGGTCACTTTGGCCACAGCAAGCCCCTGCAGGGCTACAGGCTGGGGACAGAGTGTCTGGACAGTGGCCAGGCAGAAAGGGAGCTGGGGGTGCTGCTGACAGCAGCTGAACATGAGCCAGCAGGGCCCTGGTGTCCAAGAAGGCCAAAGGCATCCTGGCCTGGATCAGCCATGGTGTGGGCAGCAGGGCCAGGGCAGGGATTGTCCCCTGTACTGGGCGCTGCTGAGGCCACAGCTTGAATCCTGTGTTCAGTTCTGGGCTCTCCGTTTAGAGAGGATGTTGAGATACTCAAACATGTCCAGAGAAGAGCAACAGAGCTGTTGGAAGGGAGCACAATTCCTGTGAGGAGCAGCTGAGGGAGCTGGGGTTGTTTAGCCTGGAAAAAAAAGGAGGCTCAAGGGAGACCTCAGTGCTCCCAATAACTGCCTGAAATGAGGGTGCAGACAGGCGGGGGTCTCTTTTTCCAGACAACCACTGACAGGACACAGCCTCAAGCTGTTCAAGCTAGGCACTAGAAAATATTTCTTCCCAGAGTGATTGGGCCGTGGAATATGCTGCCGAGGGAGGTGGTGGAGTCACTATCCCTCAAGGTGATTAAAAAAAGGCTGGATGTGGAATACAGTGCCATGGTTTATTTCATAAGGTGGTGTTACGTCATAGGTTGGAGTTGATCTCCAAGGTCTGCTTCAACCTACTGGATTCTGTGATCCTGTAACTGCTACCATTAAACTTTGCTGGTAGTGGTTCAAGCCAAGGTACTCAGCAATCAGCAACCACTTGCTTTCTTCTGAGCTCTAATTAAATAACCATTCTGGCATTAATTTCACTCGTGTGGCTACTGGGTACCATCAGAATTAGGATCCATAAGATGCAATAACGCCCTTTTGGCATTACAGCTGTGATTGCATGTTTAGTATCTGGTGGTTTAGTGGGTTACGCAGTCTTTAAATTAACTTGGCCACTGTGACTTCTGTGTATTATTTCCATGTGCTACCTACCCACTTTTGGAAAGGAAGCTACATGTGTTCATGTGTTTCTGCAACTTTTAATTATCACAGCTGTGTCGAAGAAGCTGTGATTGCCAATGCCCACACAAAGTACTAGGCAAAGACTGCATTGTAGCTATTCAACACAAGGGTGAGAACCTCATTGTTTAAAAAGAAATAGCATTTAGTCACACTGGAGTTCTAACTAGCTGTGCTGAGTCATATGAATATTTTTCCAATGCATCAAAGCATTTATTAAAAAGTTAAGATAAAACTTACATTGAATGCATTGACTCAATGAAAACTAACATTACTAATAAGGATCCCACTATGAAAAATAATATAAATATTTCCACTAATAAATAAGAGATTTTGTGAATGTTGAGAAAATATCTAACTCCAAAACCAGTTAAAGTAATCCAGTAGCATGTGATTCTATTATCTTTCTTTCAATGTTCATTCAACCTGCATCAGAAGACCCTCTGGATTTCACAAAAATAAGTAAGTAAAGCAAAGGTGTGGTAGTACACGTGAATTCACCATATATAGGCTGTATCTCCATTGGAATGCTTGAGGAGTCTGCAGTTCCAAAAAGGGTTGTGTGTGTACTCATAAATCCATTATACAATTGCTTTGAAGCAATTTTCTCTAAGAATGTTTCTTTAACATTTTTTAAGCATCAGGGTTTCTCCTCTCTGTTTCCATATTTGTCTAATGGTAGCTGCAGGGTTGCAATGAACTTTTCAAAGTCCTCAATCTACCAAATATTTAACTGACAAATAGTCAATCTGTTTTGTTTGTAATACTGTGACTCATTTTCTGCTCTCCAGACCTGATGAAAAGTTATGCTGATCCTAGGACACAGAGAAATAACACTGGAAAGTCAATCACAAGCACAAAAGAATATATTTTTTCGACTTCTAAGGACAGTTATGTTTTGGATTTGTTTGGTTTTTTTGAGTGGGTTGTTTAATTTGGTTTTTTAAAATAATATTGGTTGCTTCAAGGAACAAAAAGCACAAATGCAGAGAAAAAGTGATGATAGACACACTGGTTATATTTCTCCTTACACTCCTCCACTTGCATTGTCTGTCCTTCCAGAAGCCAAGTATGTCTTGGAAAGGCAACCAGCTGCCCAGGTGGCCCAGTTTTGGACACTGGCATCATGGTACTCTGCCTAACGCCATGTTACAGAATCCAACCTTACAGTTCCCATTGCTTTTCTTCACTGGCAAAACTCTCATTGCAGTCATAAACCGCACTGCAGCAAGGACTACAGAGTTCTGATTTACTTCATTTTCTCCTTAGATTAAATAAATACATCTTCCTGCTGTCAGGAATTTTAATTTGCTTTCCCACCTCCAAAAGAAATAATTTGAACAATACATTTAAGCAATTAATTGTGTTAAAGGCAAACCTCCAACATGCATCAGCCTTATTCCTCAAGTGTTGGTCCAAGGCACCAGGTAATGAACTGGGCATAAAATCCAAGTCAAAAAACCCGTATTTCAGACAGGACTAAAGGCCCAGCCACCTGCACATGGAGTATCTCCTATTAGTGTGTAAGTAGGTACATCACTTTCCAGTACGTTTTGGGAGATTACTACTGCATTAGAGTAGCTAGCAGTAGTAGAGTACTGTGTTGCTTTGCAGTAAGCTTGCTATAACAAAGCCTGTAGCACAGTGTCTAAATATACAGTTCAAACATTACCTGCAATCTTACTGTGATAGCTCAGGAGAGGGTGCTCCAGCACTGGGTTTTACACTGCAGTCCAGCATAGCCTAACTTCCAGAAGATGCTCTTCCTACATCAACTGTCACACTTGTACTTTCCAAAATTCCAGGATGCATTCTGGCTTAAATATTTTTGTTTCTACACTGTAATCCCCTCAACAATCCTTCAGGGGCTTGAACCTTTTTTGGAGGTTTCTTTCTTGGGTCACACAACTAGCCTGTGTTCACAGCAATAAAGATAACGCTTTCAAAATAATGTATTGCTACAGCAAACCCATGACTGTGATCTGGCAATTTTTGATAAATGATATACAGAACCATGTTTAAAAAGGAGGATTTCTGGCTTGATTCAAAGTATTGTGCTGGAAAGTGTGTCTTTTTAACAGCAGTACAGTGATTCAAAGGCAAGAACACCATGAGCTTTCTGAAAAGCTTGTGTTAAAGGTTATAAATTCTGCATAGTAAAACTAAGCTTCTGTACAAGCACTAAAGCAGAATCTTGCCCAAGCACCCATCCAACAGCAGGGCCTCATTGCAAATTACTTTCATTCCTCTAACATTGCAACCACTACAGTAATTAATTCTTCATGATTTATATATCTGGTCTTCCAATCTGTCTCTACGATACTTTAATTCATAGTTCATGGTATACTCACACCTTCATAACGCAAAAGGAAATGTAGAGACTGAATTCTAAAGAGTACTCGCCCTGTCCCCAAACCCAAAACTCCTCCTCCACCCAAATATTGTCACAGCTTCCAAAGAGCTAATCACCAAGCAGCAGCAAGTTTACATGGTACAAATAATCATCATATCCAGAGATGTTTGATCGCTAATGTCAGGCATTTTATATCTCAAAGGTCTGCCTACAAGTCAGAAGATGAATCAACAGTGGTACCAGCAGGCTTGGAAAGTATATAAACATTTTCAAGTAAGTGCTAATTCAGATAAAACTACATGTAAAACAATACAGCTACCATGAACCACACTTCTCAAAACCTCTACCCAAGTTAATCCCATTTACAAAGTGCAAAACCAGATGATCTGACACAGCAGCTCAGCACACAAGTTTGTTAATAATGAAGGCAATGGACTTCCCATGGAAGATGGACACTTTCAGTGAATGATGCACTCAGTCCTGTAGGAGCAGGCTGGAACTTCATTACTGTGCTATGTTACCCGTTTGTGAGCTATTCTCCGCAGAAATAAGCATTTTATAGACTAACAGTTCTCCAGGGTGCCTTTTTAGGAACACCTGGTAAGATGGACAGATCCTAACTATCTCACAGATCTGCACAGTATTTACAAAACAAAACCAGAAAATAAAAATATCCTGCAAAGTATTTGCAAGAAAATATGACTTGAGGAGGGGAAGAAATGTGTGTTTGGTGGCTGGTTGCTTTGGTTGCTTTTTTTCCTTAAAAAAAACCAACCAACAAAACCAACTGAACAAAGACCCTAAAATCCCCAAGACACTTTTTGTAAGGCAACCACAATTAATATACAATATAAAAATGTGCTGCCTATAGCCTCACACACGTGATAAGCTACTTAGTAAGTTAAGGCTGCCATCCATAACTATTAACTTCCAAAGGCACATTTCTCAGCTAAGCATACACAATCCCTTACATATTTTATAACTGATACATCATAAAACTATGCTATTTCAGGATAACAAAACTCAAGAAACCAAATTAACACCAGATAAACATGACACACTGCACGAATTCTAGTTCTTCCCAACAGAGAAATTTAGCTTTTCAAAGAAAAAAATAATACATATGTTTTCACTAATATCCACATTTAAAACGAAAGAAGCTCTATGAGTAAATCCAGATGGTCTAAAAATATTCCTTTAATAAGTATGTACCAGCAGAAACATCCCTCTAAAATACTTACTTTATTAGTGAAATGGTACCAAAGATAACAAGTATACAAACAATCTCTTTGCTCTATGCTACTTACACATCATAAATAAGACAGCTGTTGTTGCAAGACACAATCTTTCACAGTCTTCCTGTAAGCATACAATTTTTTATTCTTTTATCAGAATTAGCTGTTTACCAGCCAACAGCATGTGGCTTAAACATCACAAAAATGGCTGTTCTATACTTTACATGGTAAAGCATTTTCTGTTGTCTGAAATGTACACAGTGGCAAGAACATTAAATCTTCTAGAAAATGAGGAGTGATTAAGCAGCTTCACAATCAAATTGGATTTCACTACCTTAGGAGTTGGGCAAAGTTTTCATTCCCTGTAATATGCTTCCCTTCCACTGAAAAAACAAACTATGCGAAGGAAAAGTAAAACAAGTAGAAAGCAAATAGCCAATACACTTAGTTTTTTATTTTAACTGAAAGAAATGACACTTCCCATGAGGTAAGGCAACTAATAATTTGATTGCATTAAGTTGCAGTAAAAATAATCTATGTGATTTTGGCTATAATTATGTTTTAAAAGCGTAACTTATCAGAAATCTCATAACCGATTAAATTACTTCAAAGAACAAAAGCTATGTTTTGCTAAGACAAAACCACTCGTTCTGTGATTCCCTTCTTGCATGCTTTCTCCACAAAAAAATGATAAAAGAATCTCTATAAGTAAGCTCTGCAAAAATTAGAACTTTCTTCCTCAAATTATTTATCCCCCATTTCTTGCACATCATTCCTTTTATATTGCCCAACAGGTATCAGAGAAAATAACAGAGAGGTAACAATTAAGGCCATCCAAATGTATATTATATGTCTTAAGAGCTTTCTTTGATGCAGGTGATCAGAGCACAGTTTGTATTCAGCTACTACTTTTGTACAGTGGTGGTCCCCAAATTACATATTTTCTCTTATTTATAAATCTCTAAGAATAAAAAATAAAAGTAAAATGGAGCTTCACTATTTTAACAAGTGAATCAAACAACCATTCTGGCAAGTCACTTGCATTTTTGTCTACAGTATGGTGGTGGCAAAGTAGCAAGAGAGATCATATAAGATTTAGCTAAAAATGTGTAACAGCACATATACATTTCTAGAAAATACCACATTTTAAGAAGGCACTAAAGCTTCTGCTTGTGCTCCCATATTTTTTTAACAAAAAGGAAAAATTTGTTTTCTTAATGGCACCTGTACTATTTTCTGCTGAACAGACACACTGCAGTACATTGCAAAACAAAGCTGTAAGTTCTGGTATCATCATATAGATGTGCTCACTTCTCTACGGACAAAGAAAAAACAAAACAACCCCAAAATAACCCTGTAAGCTAACCTAGTATCTATAACATGGCAATGTTCCTTCTAGGAACAGAAAAAGCGCATGCATTGTTCAAATACTTTAAAAGAAATATTAATTTCAGAGATATTAGTAAGAAATTATTTTAAATAATAAACCCTAAGAATCTCAAGCAGTGAGCAAATGAAAAACATACTAATCTGTGAGTATTTAACATAAGAACAGTAAAACCATGTTTATGCTTAAACCCCCTTTCCTTTACAGTTGTCATTTACAAGGAAAGGAAGTGTGTATATTTATGCACCATTTTCAAGCACATCAAACAGCACACATCAAAGTTTTTGTGGATTTTTTAACCTACAGGGCAAAACAATACAAAAGTCATCAACAAGCAGGATTTTAAACAACCTTCAATGCATATCTTCAGCTTTTTTGGGAAGTACAGGTTTACATCTTTCAATTTCTAGTTATTTGTAACAGCTTATAGCAAAACTTAACATAAATCATTTTACAAGTACAGCCATCATGGAAATGCATGGATTTTCAGAGATGAATAGTTCTGATGGCATCTGCCTTTTCATGGTATTAACTACAGGTCTGTGCTCTTGCTTTACAGCAAGAAGACAACAAAGCTATCACATGAACTGGAGGAGCTACTAGTACTATCAACATGTTCAGGTTGATTGCTTTGACATTTTCTTCCTCATTCTGGGAAATAAAATGCTTTGGATTTCGTTCCTTAGTTGAATAAGAAGTCCATTCTTTGCTTTAAACTTCTTCCATTTTAACTGAGAGATTTTCCTCGTTCGGTTGACAATTCCCGTTCTGTTGTAGCTTGACTTCATCTGTCCTTTGTGTATCTCTATTGTCTACTTCCTTGTCAGTTTCTGAATTCTGATCTTCTTTATTGTTATCTTTGTCCTATCAAAGATAAAATTATTTGACAACAAAATAATATTCTTAGCATTATAGGCTATGACTTCCAACCAACTCTCAGTAATTTTATTGTTTGAATTTTAAATGTGTATCTTGTGTCTGTAAATTTTAAAATAAGAAGTGTGACCTTCTTTGCCCCACCCCATCTTTTTTAAAATACATTTTCTTTTCATGAAGTTTCGTACTTGTAACAACCCATCACCCAAGAAATTATGCCATAGAAAGATCTATCTTTATTAACTAAAATAAACTAATATATAAAGTTATAGAACAAGTAGCACCATGGAACGTATGAGAAGCAGCTCCAGCAATTAAAAATTAAGCAATTAAGATTTCACTCTCACTTTTGAAATGAGAAGGAAAAAATTTAGTCCTTTCCTATTTTTTGTCAGGTTTCTGATACATTTCTAGAGTTCTTGGGTAAGATACTTCCTCAAGCATTTGAACAGTCACCTAAACCAGCTGTTTTGTAACAGCTGAGTAATTCTGAGCACAACTAACTACTCTTTAAAGGTGTGCTGCTATTCAAATTGTAAGAGTAAACAATTTGAAGATATTTCTTTTCTTAATTGCAGTACTTTCTATTTCGCAGGGGAAAATCCTATACCACTCTTTCACAACGCTTCAACTTCTACTCCTATAGAATGCAATGTACAGACCAGGACCAATTCAATGAGAATTTGAACTGTATAGTCAGAGTTCATGTTAAAAGTAATCTTTTCAGTTTCAGTCAAGCCACCCCTGAATACTGCTTGTTAGCCAATAGCCTGCCTGGTTCTAAAAGCAGGAAGCAAGGCACGTGGTAACATAGGGCACACAACACAAAGGAGAAACAAGGTGTTTCTGTAACCTAAGCAGACAAACTCCTACAGGTCAACTGAAGATCAGATATGTAGACTTAAACTGGCCTACTAACTTCAACTAGCAAATACTGAACTCAAGCGACACTAATTTGGTACGGAACAGAAGAAATAGAAGAGAGAAAACAAAGAAAAAGTAGAGAGAGAATTTCAGTAATGGCTTCACTACCACTTCATGCTGCTGATCACTTGGTCACGCACACTTACCTTCAGAGTTGTGGTGCTTTTATCAGATTTCTCCTTTCCCTCTTTTTCTTTACTACTTTTTTTCTTTGAAGTGGAGCGTTCTCTTTCTCTTCTTTCATTATTTGTATCTCTTTCTCTTTTTTTTTCTTTCTTGTTTCTGTTTCAGAAATTTTTTATTCAAATTAGAATTTGATCCAACTACAACAAACTTCAAACCATTTGACTGCAAACTAAACACCCAGCATGGACTTTCAAAAAATCTCCCCAGATTTAATAAAAAATCCCTTTGCAAAGACAACAGCATTTTTTTTGGCTGAAGAGCTAAACAGTTCATATGACCACCACACACTCTATTTGCCAAGAAAAAAGCAATTTAATCTGTATCAAATGAAGGTATTTTATTGATTTGAAGCAATTTGCAATGCTGACACACTCTATTTGCCAAGAAAAAAGCAATTTAATCTGTATCAAATGAAGGCATTTTATTGAAGCAATTTGCAATGCTGCTTGATTTGAAACTATGTCACTGAAAGAACACCAGAGCTCAAATCAGTTTAAGCTTTGAGTTAGCTTTAAATTAAAACTGAATCATACTGACCAACTGAAATAATCTGCAAAGGCAGTAAAACAGTGAAATTACTACAAATTCTTCCTTCTTTACTGATCGTTAACTTCTGTGTTTACATCAAACTGACCTTCTTGGAGAAGGAGTTCGTGAAGACTTTCTTTTTGCTGTTTTTGATGTTTTAGGAGATTTGGAAGGACTTCTGCTCTTCCTTTTACGCCTTTCTCTATGGGACCAAGAAATTCAATATCATCAAAACCAAAAATAATAAACTCAAAGGAGATAAAAAGAGAAAGCTCTTACAATGATCGAAACATGTCCACTGAATTTGACACTCTATGTCCCTAACAAAATATGAACTCTGCAAACTAAAAAATTTTGTATGCTTCAGTTTAGTGTTAAAGGCAAGGCAAAAAAATATGTGCCCTTTCAAAATTTTTTTTTAAAATCCTTATATACCTGATAACAATGAAAACACACTGAAGTTGGCAAGTTAAAAGCTTCTTCAGTCATGAAAATAACTCAGTTGAATGAAGAGCCATATTAAGATGAAAGGCATAACTTGAGCAATATGAATTTCAAAAGGTAACATTACAACCTGAGATCACTTCAACTTCAGTTTAACCTGACTAAAATTTAATTCCTAAATGTAAAAGCTAGAATTAGATGATTTAGAAGAAAACAGTGCAAACTGTTGTCAAAGTCAGAATAAATAAAATCTATTGTTTCTCTAGTGGTCCTTGCTTAGCAAACAGAATGTCATCATTCTGTAACACATGGAAGAGCCTGAAGTGTTTCACAAAGCAACTGTTATACATAGCTAAATGGAGTTTCTGAAGTTACCATTATGGAGTCTGATCTTGAATACAACAAAACATGAAATAACTGGTACTTTATACTGAGGGACATGTGAAATTAAAGCAAAAATTGAGTCAGTATAATTTCATTTAACATAAATGCAGAAGCCATCTGTCAAAATAAGATTAGTTTTTTCCCATCAACTCCTTGTAAAACAGGAAAAGTGGACCAGAAGAACAACTGAAGAGAGGAATTTAAAACTTTAGATACAGCACAAAAGCTACATTTATTTTTATTCAAAACAACTTTTGCAATTTTTGCATTTTTAAATCTTCAATATTTAGAAAAGCAAAGAAATCAACATTTATTAGATAAGTGACAAAAAGACACTTAAATGACAGTCAGTATCACTATATGGATTGATACTCTGACCTATCAGAATACCAATCCATAGAATGATACTCCATATACCATCTATGTGACTGTCCTGATTTCAGTCAGGATAATTTTCTTTCTAGTAACTGGAACTGTGCTGTGTTTTAGATTCAGTATGAAAATGATGCTGATAATACACGGTTGTTTTAGTTGCTATACGCTATCCTAAATGAAGTACATGTGTTTCGCATGCTCTGCCAGCAAGCAGGTACACAAGACACTGCAAGGGAGCATGGCCAGGAAAGCTGACCCAACTGGTCAAAAGTCAGTGAGGGGTGAGTGATTGTGTAGTGCATCACTTGCTTCTCTTGGGCTTTATCCATCTCTGTCCTTTCCATTACAATTATTACTGTTACTATAATTATTTTGTTTCAATTACCAATGTGTTCTTTCCTCAACTCTCAAAACACAGCCTGTAGAGCACGACAAGGCTGAACAAGGAAGGGACTGGTGAGAAAACAAATAAGTCAAAAAAGAACTGTCATGGTTAAACCCCAGATGACAGCTAAATCCTGAGTGGCATTTGCTCATTCCCTGCCTTCTTTTGCCCGTCAACCTCCATAGCCCCACCCCACCAGGGGAGAAGAGCAAGCAGGAAAAAAAGGAAAACTCCAGCACTGTAAGAAATGCTAGTAAGAAATTTAACTCTCTTTCAACCAAAACCAATACAGTGACCTGAAGCTGCACAGGACAAGATTTCTAAAGTACTTAGTTCAGCAAGCTTTTGATTTATCTTTGATAAACTAAAAATAAAAAATATTACAGAATCATGTAATAAGTACCAGGCACTAATCAGCTACTCACTAGTTAACATGCATTTTGAACATCTCCATATTGATCATCACCTTTATTTAATTGAGGATACTGGAAAGTGATTATTCTCTCTCAGTGCTGTCACTTCAGCTACACTGAATACATTCTCACTTAATTTTGCTTTCCAGCATATGTATCTGCAAACCAAGTGCTTCAGCAACTGCGTTAATACTAGAAACTGCTTATTCATTGAATTTTATTTTCAGTTTCTGCTTTTCTTATTTCAAGCTGAAGAATCATAACTGTGTCTCACTGCATCTGTTCCCATCTCTATTAAATTTCTACATAAAAGATTTTCGTGCACCCATTTCATTATGTCTTACACAATACTAACAGCAAAATCTAAGAAAAAACAAGTTCAAAATACTTTGATAGTAATCTCTTAATTATACATGGAAATAACATTCTGCATGTCACCTGATGCTACTGGCTCTTCTAGCCTGTAAGATAGCTCCTTTCCCAACTAATTTCACTTCCCCTACTCTTGTTTCTTTTTTCAGCCAGGAGTCACAAATAACTATCTTATTTCCAGTACCAGCAAGCAAAGCAAGTCAGCAACACAAGGTCAGCTGCCATCTAGCTCTTAAAAGGTCCTGTACGTCCTATTTCACCTTCACCTCTTTTCCAAAAAGATTACTATTTGCCAAATATTTCACATTTACACTTCTATTTCACATTTTACAGGATGAGCAGCCAACTGCTGTACTGAAATTCATGCAACTGAAATACCTATGTGTTGAATGATCTTCACTGGAAAGGTCTACCATTTCAACTATGCAATGTTCATCACCAAAGAAAGACCCCTAACATAACCCAACCTACTCAGAATTAATTTTCAGAGAGCAATGACATTACTGAGGCTGGAAGAACCCTCTGAAGATCACTTAGTCCAACCTATCCCTTTCCCACCTTACAAGAGGCTCAACCAGAGTATGTTATGCAGGGCCATAACTAGTCAGATCTTTGGCTGGAAGAGACAATCCCTTGAGGTAACTGGTTCCAGTCTGCCAAGCAAAACCACAATTTCATCACTAGGAAAAAAAAACCCCTTTATTTTCCGTAGCTCAATATGTGCCTGTCACCTCAATCCCTTGAGGTAGCTGGTTCCAGTCTGCCAAGCAAAACCACAATTTCATCACTAGGAAAAAAAACCCCTTTATTTGCGGTAGCTCAATATGTGCCTGTCACCTCTTAATTGTCACAGGCCTCATTGGTTCTGTCTTCTTCATGCTCTTATCAGATATTCATACATATTGGTAAGATGCTCCTCAGCTTTCTCTTTTCCAGGCTAAACAAATCCCAGATTCCTCAGTACTCCTTGAAGGAAGCTCCTTTATCAGCCTCATGGCCCTTCACTGGACTCACTCCAGTACATCTGCATGTCTCTTGAAATGGGAAGCGCAGAACAGAATTCTAAATGTGTCCTTACCAGAAGAGGGAAAGAATTACCTCTCTTGACGTACTCACAACATTGCTGGCTTCCTTGGCTACAAGGACCTGACAGCCAGCAAGTCCACATGCTATATTGGTGCAATGGCATTATTTATTCCTGCCCAGGTGTAGGACTTGTCCTTTCTCTTTGTTCAAGTCCATGAGATGATTGTTAGTCCATTTCTCCCATCTGCTAAGGTTCTCTAATGGCAGATCAGCCTCCCCCCACAGCTGGTTCTCTGTTGTTCGCAAAGCTACAGAGGACGCACTCTGTACCACTGTCTAAGCCCCTGATAATAACATTCACCAGTACTGGTCTCTGCATTGATGCTCTAAGGATAGTTATATCAGAAAAAAATTGTAAATCTGTAATAAAAAGTGTCCAGCTTCTAAAGAACACTACCCTTGTTTAACAGTATCTGTATTACATCAAAGTACAGCTTTGTACTTTGACTGCACTAGAAGAAATGCACTAATTTTCACAAGACTTCCTTGCTCAAGTACATAACACTGGAGCCTTCCCATAGCACTTACTTAACTAGTAAGATTCCTATGGGGAAGCAAAATTATTGCAAACTACAGTATGAGCTTTTGGTAACACCCACCTAACTACCCTTGCTATTTGGCACTAGGAGTCTGATTTTCCACCAAGGCTCCTATATAGGATATGTATTGTGAAACCCTTACATATTTTTATGCACTTATCCAATTCAAATCTCTGAGGCTTATGGTCTGAAAAAAATGGTTTCAAAGCTAACAGAAGTACCTCTATGTGGGTCTTCCACTCATTTAAATAGGAAGCTGCATATGCTTATTGAAGAAACAATATTCTGCCCATAAACCTCGTAACACAAACACACTGTTCAGAAACCATTACACCCTTTTTTTGTCTTCTATGAACCCTGAACTGATGAATTTTAAGGACTAGAGGAGTTCTGCTTTTGTCTTGTCAAACTATTACAATAGGTAGAACTTGTCCGATTCATTCAGCATTTCTTTATCTTGAGGTTACAGATATAATTTGGTGTTTAGCTCTGATATGATACTACTGAACTCCCTAATTCCTGATGTAACAGTAAGGACCTTATCCACCAATGCTTGTAAACGTAACTTAGCTGCAATGCTTTTATAATATGCCTGAGCTTGCTTACAGAGATTATAAAAAATCTCACAACCTCTTTCTGCTGTAACAAATTTATCCAGACTTCCTGCTGGTTAAGCTCTCTTCAGAGCCAAAACCAACAGCCACATTAACTTTGTTTTCCGGCTTACTGTCAGTAGTGTTAAGGAATGTTACTTTTAAATTACCTGGCTATCAGATAAACAATACATCTGTCTCTTCCAATTGAGATACATTCACCTCTTGAAAGGCTAGCCAACCAACCTACATGCTTGCTTCCCACAGTTCAGCCATCCAGCCAAAGAGAGGCAAGTATCAGAAAACAACTGTTTGCAAGATCTACAGACCAAAATGCTGCAGTATGTAAGTAATCAAAGAACTATGTAACAGTGACTCAAACTTTCATCAGGGCAAAGATAATGTGTGAGACATTGGTCAAAACTTTTGGCTGTCTGTAACATATAGAACTAGCATGAGAATCATCTCATTACTGTCCTCAAGGCTGCTACAATATAGTTGTATAAACTGTGTATAAACATATTTCACAATATGTGAAAGTCAAGCACCAGCAGCCCAACAAGAAACTCTGTTATATCAGGCATCATATAGAGCTTTTTATAATAGATGTTACTTTAAAGGAAAAGCTACAAAACAGAAATAATACAAATTTATTTGGTAAGAGCTATGGTGACACATAAAAATTAGGATGATGCCTTGATGATCTGTAAAAGAAAAAAAAAAAAAAAGAAGCATGAAAAATTCTAAACAAACCTGCTGGAGCTACGAGATCTTCTTGAAGAGCTATAGCTTCTTGGGGGTGTTCTGGATCTCTTATCTTTCTTCTTTTTATCATCTCTCTCTTTTTCTCGCTCCTTCTCCTTATCCCCATCTTTTTCCTTTTCTTTGTCTCTGTCCTTTTCCTTGTCCCCTCCTTTATCTTTATCTCCCTCCTTGTCCTTAATCTTCTCTCTGTCCTTCTCTCCTTCTTTCTCAGTATCTTCTTTTTCTTTGTTATGATCTACCTCTTCCTTGTCTTTATCTTTTTCCTTTTCCTTGTCCCTATCTTTATCCTTGTCCCTGTCTTTGTCTCGGGCTCTCTCTCTGTCTTTGCTTCGCTCTTTATCTCTCTCCTTGTCCTTCTCCCTATTTCTCTCTTTATCTCGCTCTCTTTCCCTGTCTTTGTCTCGATCCCTATCCTTCTCCTTGTCTCGGTCTCTGTCTTTCTCTTTTTCTTTGGCCTTTTCTTTTTCTTTGATCTTTTCTTTGTCTCTTTTCTTGTCCCTGTGAAAAGCCAAACACAAACCCATTAATTAATCTTTGAACTTTCCAATTAAAATTACAACTAATTTTTTAACATACATCAAGATAAAGTGAGCATCTCTGTTGAAAAATAGTAATGCTTCAATATTTTAATTTTTCACCCCTGTTTACAATAAGGGAAAGCTATGTATAGCTAGAAAATAAACAGCTATATACAGCTAGGAAAAATTTTGAAACCAGCTGGAGGAGGGGAAGCCAAAACCAAATCAAAGCACTGTCTTCCAAGTGATACTACTAAGTTTGGAGAGAATGTGTCTTTTCACCTCACAGTTATATAATTATACATACATAAATTTTCTACATTTTGTCAGGAGTGATACAAACTCTACAATCTGTAAATCCACTCTTTACTAAAAATGTATCCACATAAAATGGCCTTCAGATTAATCACTGCCAAATGAATAATGACAGCTGACTGACAGAAGTCTTCGTATTCCAGTTTTCTCTCATACAGATATCTTTTAACTGCTTGGCAGTCCAACACCACTTAATACATAGAAATAGCAAGAAAACATGGACAAAATGTCACCGTATTTCCTTACAAAGCAAATGTAAGATCAAAACTTAATGAAGACAATTCAACCATCTGTAATGTCACTAGGAATTTGAGAACTACTGAAAAATGCTAATACAGTAAAAAGAAAAGAAAGGGACTTTGGGACAGAAGTACGATACATGTTCATAAAGAGGACAGTGAGGAAAATTCCATCTGATGTTCAAGTTATCAAGTCAAACAAAAACTAATCATCTAACAAATTTGGTTGGAAAATTACATTTTAGTATAGGACTATTTGAAAATGCAATACTCCCTTCTCTTCCCTCTAGTACAGAGGCACATAATGAACAAACAATTGTTCAGACAGAGAAACAGGAGAAAGAGGAAAAATTGTTTAGCAGGCCTCATTGTGTCAAGAAGAACCAGACTGACAGAAGTTACTTGGTATTGGTATCTGTTCTAGATTTTTACAGATTCTAGAAGAGACTCCTTCACACATGGAAGGTCCTAAGCACTCAAACTTTCCTCAAACTGAGTAAGTGTTTGGCTGTATCTCCTTCTCAACTGCAAATAAACAGCATGCATCTGTTGCATGCTCTACAGACTGACAACTTTGATTCCCATCAGGTTCTGTTAAGTACTTCATCAGGACTCTCAGAGATGGAACGTAATATCGCAAAGATGAAACAGCATGCAGTCCCCACAATACCAGCCTTACAGCCTCCCAAGAAATGTCTTCTAGTTAATTTATCAGAGATTTCACTGGACTTTCCCATTCCAGTGAGCAGATGCCTCAAGAAGCTCCAGAAAACAGAAACAGAGAATCAAAAGGATCCACCAATAAAAATCAGCCAGCTACACAGCCTAGTTTTGTTTCCACACAGGGCCACGGATCTGCAGCTCTCTTTCCCACAAACTTACCTCATACCACAAGAGGCAGCTGCACAAACTAAGTACAAATCTCCCTTTTAATAAATCAGGGGAATTACAGAAAGTAAACCAAGAACATACCAAGACTTCTATTCCTGAAGCTATTTTCACAGGCACTTTTGGTTTGAGCTTATTCACTACTTCATCCCTAAAAAAATTATGCTATGATCTTGTTAAAATGTCACAGTTTAGTAATTAGATGACCAGACATAAAAGCTAATAAACTAAATAAAATACACACATACTACATCCTGAAACACATATATGCTGTACAACCGGCACATGCATTTGTTCCTGCTGTTTGACATATGAGAAAAGTCAAAGATGAAAATAAAAGTTGATGCACAAAAACTTTATATACGTTCTTACAACACAGGATCAACGTCAGTCTGAATTCAGATACACATCAAACAAGCACTACCATTTTTTAGTGGGTTCACAAGTACACAGCATATTCCTTAACTATGGGTTGTAGTCTGACAAAATTACTCTTTTCAGTAGGCTTCAATGTTAGTACAAATGTAGATGAGACTATCAAAGTTCAGGTGCCTCAGCGTGATAATTTAATCACTGGAGGCACCCTACAAGCTACAAGAAAGATAGTTAACTATCCTAGCCAAGACCACTGTACTCAGTATTAAAATTTACTTCCTGTCCCATAGATGAGACTCCACCCTTCATGGTAACCTAAAAGGTTTGTTAAGTTTTTTTTCAAAAACTGTATTCTGAGCTAACAGTACCATGTTGTGGAACAGAACTCACCGAGAACGAGAGCGACTTCTTGATTTCCGTCTTTCTGTAGATCTAGACCGTTTTTTCAGAGGACTTCGGGATCTGCGTCTGTCCTTGTGTCTTGAGAGAGATCTGTTGCCAGATCTACTTCTAAATGGAGAATGTCAGAAGAAAAATATTTTAATATGGAAACTTCATGCAAATGAAGTCAACCAACAAAGCAACAGTATACACTGGATGTGTCACCACAAAGTATTATCTGACACCTTAATAACATACTGTCTGCAAATGTTTTTGCAAACATGGATACTTTATGCTTCACCATATGTAACATGCTCTACTTAGAAACCATTTAAGTTATACCAGTGTTTCATAATAACCTCCATGAATCTGGAAAATAGAAGGTTTTTTTTTTACAATTTACACCAGTTGTCCTTACAAAATGACACCGCATAAAATCTGATTGGCAATTTCTAGCAGACTGTAAAAATAATAAGTTACATTTTATTTACTTTCCAGGCCCAGGCACTTATTGAAGTTTTACTCATCAAAGAAAGAGGACTTTGGCTCCAATCTTTTTGCTCTCCATCCTCATAATTTAAATCCATAAAGCCAAGTTACCTTTCCAGATAAAAGGATCTGTTAGAATGGATCTCAGCTGTAATTAAAGTCTAGATACCCTGATTTGAAAAAAAAGTCTCACGCAGATTTGGTGAACAGCACTTTATATTTTTTTTTCCAAAACACTCCCTAATTTCTGGAAGACCCTTTTCCCTAGGAAAACAAAAATAAAAAACTGAATTTGCATGTTACATTTCAAAAAACCACATAACTGGATACTTTGCTTCACAAGGCACCATGAAGTTTAACTTGCCATAGATAGAAAGATCACATGTATTACTGAGCAAAACCTGAAGAACTGTGAGGTACAAAAAGTAACAACTGCACCTACGCTCCACAGCTCAAGGCACACAGTTGAATGATGCCTCAGGATTTTAGTTGTTATATTTTTCATGCATTTGTAATCCTACAATTCTTTAGTGTGTAACTCATACAGAGTGTTGGCTACCATTCTCCCATTTTGATCAGACAAAACAATTCCTCTCCAGGCCTGGGAATCAAGGACACCTTACTTTCTCAGGCCCCAAGAAATGTAAACTAAAGTGAGTTAGGGGGAGAGCAAACTTGGGGTAAATGACTTCATTACTTGAAGCCGTAATTGAAATATTAACCCCCAATATGCAAATTAATCAAACTTCTAAAAGTGTGAAAACCCGTGACCTGCTGTCCACTTTGGGGGTAGCCCCTGGAGGGGAGGGGGTGTTGGCTTTGTGTGGAGGCCCTTCACTAAATATAACCGCTTCTTATTCCCTTAAGTTTGTCTGGCCTCTGTTTCTAGGTAGTTCCAAATGGCATCAATAAAATATACCAAGAAGAGGGGAAGCCATTTTTTAGCTATAGCTTTGTTCTCCTTATCAGCAGAGAAATAAAAATCAACTGCAAGTGCAATTTATTGCAACTGAATCAAAGCACAACCTTCAATAAATTTTATGCCACAGAGATGAAAATGATGTTATATAAAACAGTAAAAGAGGGAAGCAGTAAGGATACATTATTTTTATGGATCAAGCTGCCTCAACAGGTCAGAATGGCTTTTTTTAGCATGTTCTCATAACTGGCAGTACCAATATTAAACAATTTAATAAAATATAGTAAAATAATAAGTTGCATTTGTTTAAGGAACACGTTTTCCACATTTAAAGAAAGAAAAGCTTATCTTCTGAAATTCCACTTGGTTTGTGCCAATACAAGATAATACTGAAATTACTGCACTGTTGAACAAAAACCAGTGTTTTTC
This sequence comes from Passer montanus, assembly GCF_014805655.1. Classification (NCBI taxonomy): domain Eukaryota; kingdom Metazoa; phylum Chordata; class Aves; order Passeriformes; family Passeridae; genus Passer; species Passer montanus. Next base: position 11,472,214 of record NW_024366815.1, on the reverse strand, counting down.
AGTCATGCCTTGAGTTAGGGACATAGCAGAGAAGCAAGCAATAAAGGAAGTGACCAAAGGGTCCTTCTTGCATTTGAAGTCACTAGAAAACATGTGCTGTGGTTCCCTGCTGTTGCAAAATTGAAGCCTGCACTTGTATCACATTTATTTGATAGTATAATTGATGTTAACTCCCTCTGACCAGATTTTCTGTATTTATAAGTATTCCAGTAGCCTTTTTTGAAGATGTGAATGAAAGGATGCCTCAGAGCTGTTGCTGCAATAGGAACAACACCTACCGAAAGTGTAAGCAATCAAATAACAGTACAAGTTTTGGGGTTTTTTATCCCCAGCATAGCCAAGTGTCTTTAGATTGATCTACCTAGGTTCTCAGAATATACTCCTGACATTTAAAGAATCTGGATCATTTTGGGAAGCCTTTACAATTCTCACAGAACAAGCCTGTTCCATTCACAAAAAAAAATCCTAATCTTCAAGAACGATCTAATAATTTTCTGTTTCAGAACTGAATAAATTTAGCAAAGCAAACAAAACCTGAAAAATGAGAAACTGCCGCTGAAGCCTTTTCTGTATACTTTTTAAAAACATTTACAGGACAAAATTAACTCAATGCTTGGAAGTTGAGAACAATACCAAAAAACAGCCCAAAAAAACCAGCCAACCCATTACCAGTAAATTATATGCTTCATCCACAAAATGCAGGTTTCTCTTTAAAACACAGGCCACAAAATGTTATTTGGTTACACAGCCTAATATACAAAAACATAAAATGTATGAAAACCCACAGAAATTGTTTTACATGACACAGGAAGTGCCTTGCAGAATGCTTAAACGGAAAGTAATCCTATAATCATTCAGGGTTTAGAGGAAAAGAGTATCTATTCAGACAAAAAGTTTCTGGTTTGCTGATCTTCTGTGTGCAAGTTAGTAATCTCTACAGCAATACTTGTCTATAACTAAAAAATAACAGTAACCAGCACCTTGCAAAAAATTCTAATATGATCTTGCAACAAAAAGCATACCTACCTGTGTTTTGAATGTGATCTTTTCCTTCTAGAGCGGGATTTTGAGCTAGACCTGGATTCTGAACGAGAATGGGAACGAGATCGACCGCCTTTTCTTTCACTGCTCTTTCCAGACTCTGAGAGGAAAAAACCACTTTGCAGTGTAAGCTCAGAACATTTAAAGATCCCAGTTAACAATCTGGCACAAGTGGAATGTACCACATATATTGCAAGGGGCCTACTCTCTGCACATCTTCCTTCTTTGCAAATATCCTTCAGAAACATCCAAGAAAGTCATTGCATATACTCGTTGAGTGCAGCCATCCTGCAGCAGTACACATAAACCAGATAATTATAAACAGCTAGCTCTACTATGAATGGGATTTATGTTGCTGCCACAATGCACAAGATCATAACACGTCCTCCTTTTGCTCTATTTATTTAATATTATTTTCTTATTAAAAATAACTTGAGAAGAATAAATTTAGAGGGCATAATTTTGAAAACAAGCATAAAATGTAAGTATCACTGTCATATTTTTAGGTATTTCAAACACTGTACAAATACTGAAGTTTTATTCCTCATTGTTTTGTAGGAGGAAAGGAAGAACAGAACAGGCTGAAAAGTCTGACTGAAGGCCAGAAAGTCAATAGAAACCTAAACAGTGAGCTCACCACAGTTGAGTCTAATTGTTATTCTGTTGCTTAACAGTGATAAAGTGCTAGAGTTATTTTACTTTTAAACAAAAAACACAACAGAAGATAACTGCCCCCAAAAAACCATCAAGACTCCACACTATCTAACCAACACAAGGCAATATCTGGGTTTGTTAGTAAGAAGAGTGGCAAAAAGTTGCTGACAAAAAAAAGCAGGAAATTTACAAAGTTGAGACTTTTTAATGCTGTTTTGCAATCAGTTTAAGCCAGCATAAATCACCACTGGAATGTCTGTCTAACCTCTCAACACAACACCACCATCCCTCCTTGATTTGGCATCTCAGTGTTAACAGGGAAACAATCTGGATGAAAAGAAGTCCTTTAAAATATGTTAATATTTATCCCAGATTCATTCCCTGATCCCATTTGCTTTGAGGATGCATACAACCTTTAGGCACCATGAAAAAGAAACCAAATTAACTTGCTGCTTATAGATAAGGAAAGCATAATGTTAATATTATTGCTTTTAGAACCATGCTTTTAGAACTATGCTCATCATAAAACTATGTCATTAATGGTTGCTAAAGGGCAAAAAAAAAATAGAAAGCATTTTCTTTTAAATGTCTTCAAGTGCTCTTACTGATGCCACTTTTTAAGTATGGACTTAGTATTATATTTACATGTTTGAAAACATTCAGTGAACACATATCTGAAAACAAGAAATGATGAAATAATAAGCTTCATTTCACTGCTTAGATGCATGAACAGAATTTTGATTATTTTGGTTTTCTTCCCCAACACGTACTGAATACCTCTGGATACCCTTCTCTTGTGTCTGAAAATGTTCTTAGAAATGCGCACCAAGGTAAACACAGAATGTGCCTGTTTGGTAATTATTAATTGACATAATATACCTACCTGGCTCAATAGCAGCAGATATAAAAGACTGGGCTTCCCTTACTCTCTTCATCACTTCTTCTAGCTCCTTGGCAGCAGCTTGTGGTGTCATTTCAGGAGGCTTCACTATTGCATTATTGGAGTGATTTATCCTAAATTAAACAAAAATAAAAACCTTTCATTCTTAAATATTTGAGCAGGGCAAATGGAAAACAAGTAAGGAAAACATCTCAACTTTGTATAAAATTAAAAACTTGAAAGTTTAGCAAAACACCCATCTGTTCCAAGTATCCAAAGTATTTTTTATTACTTTTATGTCTTACCACTTTTAAAGAAAGGAAGCACAATATTCCTATGTTAGAATATTTTTAGAAGTCCAGGATTTTACTTCTCTAATTCAGATCAAATCTTCACATTAACACATACTAACTACACACACATCATAATGAAAACTTAATTAGTAATATGGACTTCCAAGATTTTTTCACTGTTATAGCTTATACTACCTCAAGATTAATATAACTGTATTTTACTCAATGCTATACATATTCTACTGAGAGAAATTTATGCCAAACTGTGAAACTGGAGCTGATAAAAATGTTTTGATTTGTTAACAACAGGTCCACATACTGAAAAAAATATTAGTCTCAGCATTTCACTACACTTAAGTCATAAACGTGCGTATAATGACACAAAGAAATCTCTCATTCAACAGTAATACAAGTCATTAATTTCTTACTTCAGTGGCCGGTCTCCAAACATAACTCCATTAAAGGCAAGAGCTCGAGGTACAGAATTTTGGTCTGCAAATTCCACAAAAGCAAATCGTGTTGGTTGTGTCTCATCACCTGCCATTCGCACAAATTTGACTTCTCCAACTTGCTTAAAGAATTCAAGCAGCTGATCTGCTGTTGTAGTCTAGAAAGAGTTGAAGAGCTCAGCTGAAGTAAACCATACAGTGAAAACCATTATCTAATATATTGGGTAGTCTAAGAGCCACAGATTTTTTGCAATGATATCTCAGCATTATTACAAAGGTGACATGAATTTGGAAATGTTACATTTTAAGACTTAAACATGTATATTTTCTTCCATTAACCTAAACAATATTCTACAATTTTAAACAGTAGAGCCACAAGCCCTTAGTCCTTCACCTAGGTAAAAAAAAGAAATTTACATGGGATTTTGCACTTTTTAGGCAAGTAATCTGATTTAACTGGTAAGAAATTTCCTTATACCTGTTTCCAAGCTACTAAGTGTGACTTTTGATCAACTAAAGCAAAAAAATCCAAACAATATTAAAGGACTTAGATTTATGTAGCTTTCTTCCAGCTTCCGGTTTGTTTTACTTTATCACAACCATTAGAACTTTTTCACTCAGTAGCTGTTTCAGAAGTCAAAAACCCCAAGATGTAATACTTACATTGCTATCAGTCAAAAGCAAATGTTTTTCAATTGACATGATCACCTCTCAAAAAACCAAGCTGCTGATTTAAAGATATTTATGCTAATTTTGCAACTTCCAGTAGGACACAATTCCATTTTACTGTACCTAAGCAACTACACTGTGCTGTAGGGGACAGCTACCATGATCTCATGACTTCTGAGGACTGCTCATCTAACACAAGCAAACTGTACATTTAATCAACATACACAGTTAGAAGTAGGTTTCTTTAATTGATCTCTGGAGAATACCAGTGGATTCTCCAATATTCTGACAAAACCTGGTCTGACTGGCATGCAAACCTTCAAAATTTGAAATATTATGAATAAAAAAATTTAGGGGGTTTTGTTGAAATTCATGTTGTCATTAACTAATGGAAATTCTTATAACATGTAAGATTAGAACTCACAGATAATATTTTCACACCTTCTGTTAGTATTTACACAACACAGAAACAAAAAAACTACCTGGGAATTCAAGTTTCCAACATAGACTGTTCTCCTGATTTCATCAATTTTGGATGGATCCACATTTCCCATAATTGGTGGCTGTGGTATTTCTCCCAGTGCTGTAATGTTAGGATCCAATGCTGCTGCTGGTATAGCCCCTAAAGTACCAAGTGAAACACCAAGCTGGAAAATACAAGCACAGAATACACTTTGCAGTCAAGCACTGGTGAATGACATTCCACTTCTTAATACTTGTTTGCCTGGATGCATTTCTGCAAAAACAGATCTAATGAATACAAGCAGTACTTTAAAGGTCACAGCGCAGCAGGCTTTTTAAAGAAGAAAAATCTACCCAGAAATAAGCTTCCATAGTTAAGATGTTCTGTGGATTATCAGTTAACATCTTTTGAAAGAGAACTGGACAGGGATATATATTAATCACAAAACATACAGGCTCTAATGCTTAGAGTCAAATGAACTGAGTAAGACTCTTTCAGACACTGCTAGTATTCTTACTTTTTTTAAACAAGTCTTTGGACAAGATGAGGAACAGCTGAGATCTTGCTCAGCAAGGAAAGAAGGAAACTTCCAGTGCTCAGGATCAAAGGGACACATTAAGCGTCTTCTGGACAAATGAATTACCCAAGACAAAATTAATTACAGTTGAAATGCAAAGAATGTTCTAAGCTCTTCCATTCATACCTAGAGAATGACAAAAGTATACAGCTCTCATGTTTGGAACTGGAAACAGAAATCTCTCCTGTGAAATGTTATAACAAATCACTTAAAAATGACTATAAAATTGGTCCGTTGAGTACCTGGCTTGAATTTTCTCTACCCAAAAAGCAACTGCCTTTTCAAGAAATTAATTTTCTAAGAAGTGTGGGGAATTCTTAACAAGCCATCAGTACCTTTTTTTTATGTAACAAAGGAAAATACTCCTCTATTTTAACCTTAAGTTTTCCTTCAATAAACTACAGCAATTCACTGTTGTCAAGAAAGGTTTACAAAGGCAAAAGGAAATGGAGGAAAAATGGCATAACCAAGCTCAAACCTACTTTTCCTGGTGAAAACATTGTTAAGACAGTCTAAGTGTCAAAAATCTTGCAATAGAGATACCAAGGAAAAGTCTCTACTGCAGCTTTTAATATTCTGAAGAACTGGCATCAATGTAACTTAGGTTTTAATACCTTCTTTGTCAGTGGTAACTATCACTGGAGCAAATTAGTGACCCTACAAGGTACGATGGCAATTAAAAAATAATTAAAACCAAAACCAGTATTTACCTACTGTTTTGGAAATGAGTAATCTGAAAGAAAAACCCTGGGAAGGTAGCACATGTATATCTTCTGATCAGTCCTCAGGAGAGTCACCACAGTTAAATCCTTGTGGATATTCTCAGTTCAGTTGAAGAAAGAACAGAGACAATTTCTCCCAGGCTGAACCTGGGAATCCTAGACGAAAGAATCCCAACAATTATCTCTCTTTCTGTAACCATTGTTTATAGTTATGGTTCTTTACAGTGTGCTATTCATAGCCACCAACAATGTGAGATGTTTTCTACTTTGAGACCAATCTGGTCCCACTTAGGGAAGGAGACTATCGCTGCTTCTTACTAATAAAGGTTCTTCTTGAGCCTTCTGATCCACCTGAAGACTGGGGTCTTTCTTTCCATCCCTGACTCAACAGCGTTCAAACCCTCACTGCAACATCCGTTGACCAGATAATCCTAATCCCCCGTCCACAGAAAAGGCTACAGAGAACAGAGGAAACTGGAAATTATACAGACACTGAACTTCACTTACTGTAGTCAAGGGAGTTGGTGTAGGTATAGGAAGCAACCCTGCACCAGGCATCAGACTTGTCATAGTAGGAGCAGGCGCCAACAGAGACAGGGCTTTGGCTTCATCTGGGATTTTACCTGAAGAAGCAAATAACAGCATTACACAGAGTTGGAACACTAGCCAGATGTTACTCTTTCTATGATTTTACAATTACCCTTGCATTTAAAAATGTAATAAATAACAATGAATCTATCTACCAGATCCTTACAAAGAAACAAAGAACTTAAGTTTTTCCTTTTACCCTGCTCTATTAGGAAAAACAAAAGTGAGCAAAACTTCAAAGACTAGCAATCTCATTAATGGATTATTATTTTAAAAACTGAATAATGTATATAATTATTTAACACTTTGAGCTATGGGTCACCTGTACTGGAAACTTAACGTTCATGAACCAAACGATATCAAGCATGGACGCTTTCCCAGGGCGGTGTTTTCGCGGTGATCGAAAGTTGTTTTACACATGACAACCGTTCGTGTTGGCTGCATCACTAATAGCACACAGAACATCAGATACAGAAAAGAAGAACATTTTTTAAAGTTTAATCCCCAGAAATGGCAAATAACCAAATCAGTAAAAGAAAGAAAACCAAAAAAAAAGAAAAAAAAAAAGAAAAAAAAGGAAAAAAGAAAAAAACAAAGTATGTGCTGACTGAAATTTGTGCTTTTCTTTATTCCTCTGGTGCTACCTATTTAGAATGTAAAAAATAAACAAAACATAAAATAATAAACTACTGAACTACTGCGACTGCACAGAATACACACTACAAGTGAAGTTGAAGGTGGAGGAAGGAAGAGTAGAAAAAAATTAAGATTCGTACTCATTATAGTCACCTCAGTTTATCTGAAATTGGTAAATTAAGCCTACATTTACTGAGACTGAAGAAAATTATAACTGATCAGGCTAAGCTAGCTCAGTTTTCCCAAAAAAAGTACTTCCTGCTATTTTATCCTGATTATAGTCCTGCTGTAATGCCGAAAGTAAATAATAACTAATCTGAATTAAAGTTGGTTTCATTAATATTAGCCAAGATTAGACTACTAAATTAACCCCCAAAGTATCTCCAAAACAAGAAAGATTAAATGTCAAACATTTATTATTACATTAATTGTACATTTTAAATTTGAAACACAAAGGGATTAAAACCGGCACAAACATTAAACACCAAATTAAAAAACTTGTGAAGGAAGTTCTAACTACACTAAGCATCTATGATCTGTTCAAAATTACTGGCATAACTGTATATATGCTAACCAACTGAGTCCTTTGGTATTACCCATGGATCTTAATAAAGTAAATGCTCTTATTTCAACATTGTTTTAATAGTCAAGTAATATATAAAAAGTGTGCCAGTGGTTTCCTGCCTTGATTAAAACTGCATGTTTTAACTACAAAACATCTAAATCCAAAATTTGAAGATTCATATTCTTATTGAAAAGGAAAATTCGAGATAGGTATCAAAACACAGTGCAGGTTTAGCAATGAGTTCCAACTGACACCACAGAAAACGTACTAAAAAATGAAAAGAAACAAGTGCTGCAAACCTGTTCTACAGATCTGCGGGAAAGTCTGGGTTACAGCTCGATATGACTGAATGACAAAACAAATCTAAAGGAAACTTAATTTATATGTAGAATGGGTGGAACAGAACAGATAAAATAACAGTACCCATTTTTTTCCATGCTTCCTATTTACATTTATTTTATTTATGTTAAATTTTGAGACACCTTGCAACTTAACATGTAAGAAACCACTTGAATTTGCTAACTAAGAGAAAAAAATAGGAAAAATTTAGCGCTTAAGAGTTAACTGAGCAATAATGACTTCCAGAACTTTTTAAAAAAACATGCATGAATATAAGCCACTATCACAATGTTCAGCACCCTTTAATAGATCTCATTTTGAAGTCAGGCATGCAATGAGAGGTGTACCTGATTTGCCTGACTGCTGAAAAGTATCAGGTACTTTGTGTACCCTGCCTAATATGTAGGCCTACTAACAAGCTTTTGAATATACAGTTCCAGCATATGTGCATGCAAATTAGGCACAGAATTATGCACCAGTTCTTCTGAAAATCAAAGTATTAAAGTTTTTTCAATAGAGTAATGAACCAAAACTTATCCTGAACAGTCGGCATCTTGCAATTAAACAGCTACTCATGCAGGTTTCTATGGATCAAGAGACATGGCACAATTAAATCCAATGGTAGAAATAGCTCTGATAGTGGTGTGCCTGCATGCTAACTGAGATCCTTGGTCAGTACTGTACATAAGTATATGCCTAATTTAAGTATGCACTTACATACAGCCAATTCAATACACACGCAACCAGGTAAACTTATAAAATGTTTAGGCATTTAGCCCTTTTAAATGGGAGCTCAGTTAGACACATATAACTAAGACAGACAATGACTCAAGTTCACAAAGTGACTTCAGTAGAAGCCTAAACTTTAAGTATATGGCTCATAGCACTGAAATAACTGAAATAATTAACTTGCTGAAACATCGTTCAAGAAATCCACTGAACATTTCATGTAAGTTCACCACTATAGCAGCTCACAGAATGAACAGCATGCATGTGTAAATTGTAAAGTTTGCAGCATTATTTCCAGAATACGTTGGTCTTTCAACAATGTAAAGTTCTATTTTAAATACAAAAATCAAGTTGGTCAGTCCCACACCACAAAGAAAGATTCATTTATTTTGTTTTCAAGAATGAGAAAGGGTCTATTCCTAGAGACAGAACCCTGAAAATTTGCCTGTACATTCAATGACACTGTCTCTTCAGAATAATTTGTCCAGTTTTTAACTCCAGGCCAAGTTTTAAAAGAATTCTACAGAACACTGTTGTGGAAGAACAAAAATAAATCTGGAGTACCTTGAGTATCTACCTTCATATTCTTTAAATAGTTTTGAAAAACAAATTAACATGTGAGTCCAAATAATTTCATGAGTTAAAAGCTTTAAATTTTGCAGTTTTACCTATGTGATTGTATTTGTAAAGGAAATGGAAGTCCACTAAATACATCAAAATATGCAGGTTATGACACAACAGTTTAGGACAATTTAGTTCAAAAAGAATACTTTCATTTTTAGAACATGGTATTTAAAATCCGAATAAGAATGAGGTAATGATATTTATTTTCTAATGAGGGAGCAGTCAAAATTATTATGCCATATCTATACCACATCCTTAAACAGATTTCTTAGAAGCTCTTCTGCTTAGTAAACTAAGGTTCTATGATCATTTATTGATTCTCCCCTTTGCAAAAGAATCTGGAAGCAAATGTACATTGTCCCAGCATTGCTTAAAGGCACAGTTGTGACTGTACTTTTTTGTACAATTAGTCTAAAGAGCCCTAGACAACCTAGCCCAAACTAGAACCCTTTGCTGAAGGCTAAACAGAATCATGTGCATCAAACAAGTACTAATGACAGTATTTTCATTCCTCAAGTGCTCAAAAGAAGTTAATTCCCAACTCTTCATAGCGTACCTACAGAATTAACCCTCACATACAAAACTGCTCCTGGCAACAAGTTTGCTTGTTTTAAAAACAGTGAAGAGTTCACAGTGCACTTGAAACACTGAAAAAAGTAATTATTTTCCTGCTATTTTACATCAATGGAACATGTATGATTAGAAATAAAATAATCTCTATTAGACCAACTAATGAATCTTAGTGGATTTAGCAATAAAGAGATTACAGCTACTGGCAATTAAAACTGTCACAGCCAAATCCAACAAAGATCACAAATCACAGCTCTTCCCAGCTGCAGTGCAGAGTCTGGTGAAAGGAGTGAAACCAAGAGATCCCAGTGCAGCTGGCTGGGAAGAGCAGTCAGTGCTTGAGGACTACACACACCACTTTGTCCACCACTTCTGTTTCAGGGCTTCTGTTTCACAAGAAGAACATCCTTTAGGAATCAATCACTCCAGCATGAACTGCCAGGGCTTCTGAGACTCTGGGATGACTGGAAAAAACTTTCTTTTTTTCCTGACTTTAGCGGTTTTTTTAAAACATCTTCCTGAAATAACCACCACTAGAGCATGTCAAAGTGCAATACACACACACGCACACACACAGAAAGAGAACTGATTCAATCTTCCCACAAGTAACAGTGTTAAAAGACAAGGTGTCTCACGTAACACACTCCAACCGAAACTTCAGGCTGCATTTGTACTTATGAGTGGTAAACAGTTTTTTCTGAAAGTTACATTTAAAAAAAAAAGATGAAATCTTACTACCACTGACTTCACTGGAGCAAGGTTTCATCAGACATAAGCGAATATTTAATGATATTCAATATTAATAAAAAGTTCAATTTCAGAAATAATTCTTTTAAACTTGTCATGTTAGACATAAATAGTAAGCCTTCTTTTAAATAGCTGGTGCAACATAAAATAGAACACTCTGCTGAGGGAAAGTAGCAGAGAAATATTATGACTTTACTTTCTAAAGTTGCTTTCTCCAAAAGTAAGAGTTTTAACTGTCCTTTTCCAAGGTAACCTCATAAAGCACAACATATGGAAGAATATATCTTGAAACACTATTCCTGTCTTCTGATACAATGTACTAATCTACTGAATTTAGATACTTAGACAAATTCCAAATCAAATTTATCCTTAATTCAGAGCACTAAAACCAAATCATATTCTAAATTCTCCATATACCATCCACCATTCATAAGCAGCTTCAGGTCAACTTCAAAATCAAACACTGTGAACCCTTTACAAACATCATTTTACAGAACTGAAGTACCAGTTCACAAGTACAAGGGAAAGAGATTTAACAGAACAAAACAAAAAAGGGACAAAATAAAAATAAAAATAAAAGAAACAAAGGAAAGAAAGCAAAATAAAATAAAAACAGAGACAGGGCGTCCATCTTCAGCAGGTCAGACTTCGATCTCATTTCCCCCATGAAGGTTTCACTTGGCGGCAGGTTTAGTGGCATGGCAAACAATGCCTAACTCAGGCAAGTGTAACAGGTCTGCCTTGGCCAGTCTAGTCATCTAATAATGCACAAATATCACACAGAGAAAACATACAAAACCAAATTAATAGTCAAAATCCATCTACCAGATAATGTGGACATAAAATTTAGAAAGATTAGGGTGGTATCTTTGTTTAGCTTTCAACCTTTGCATTTTCAAAGCATATTTAAGGAAAAACCTACCAATACACACAAAAAAGTCATATTTTCACAGCTTAATAGTCTTACTTCATTTACAGTAATATTTTTGTTAAATGGTTCATCAATAGTCATATACTTTACATTGATTTCATTCTGTAGTGATTTCTTCCTTGATTTACCACTCTTTAAGTACACTCCAAATTTCAGATTTTTTTTTATTTTTTTGAACCAGGTTTTTAGATTTCCATTTTAACTCCCCTCAATATTTAACTTCACACATTAAATGTTTTATTACTGGCAATGTAGGTCAATGGTATTATTTTACCTCCTGGTAGGATAAAAAGCCATTACTACTTTTAAAACCCATGATCCAGTTCACTGACTCCATTAACAGTGCACCATATGATACACAGTGAAAAAACCCTTATGCCATGGTCTCCAAAGCCATACTTATTCCATACAATAAATTCATCAGAAAGTTAAAATTTGTATAAATTACATCTTTTTATAAATGAGTGATTCTGATACAAAGTTACAGAGAACAGCATTCTGACATCAAAAAAGCAACCTCAAAACCCAATCACTTGTTCACCTAATTATGCATACATTTTTGTGGAGTCCAGAATGATTCTGAACAGTGATCATTTTCTCTCATAAATGCCTGATCAGCCAGTTATGAATAGAGCTGGAACAAGATTTGTCTGAATTTTGACTTATTCTTTCATTCACTGTCTACCACAAAAGACACAGGAAAATGTAGCTTTACCTGCCTGTTGCCATATCATGTCAGACAGTGATCTCATCACAAGAAAAACACCAGGAAGTGTTGTTCCCTCATTAGGCAGCCATCTTCCCTCTCTGGCAATACTGAACCAGTGTTAAGATCTTACTGATGAAATATAAAACTAAGATTCTGAATAATCTTTAGTCTATTTATTTAGGGGCAATTCTTCAATTGGAGACTCTGGTGCCCTTAGCCTCTACACAGTTTCCAGTGCGTACAGCAATATTCTCTTTGTGCTTTAAGAACAAGTTAAAAATATGAAAACAGAGAGTCCCCAAAACAAGACACAAAAAGAACTAAAAACCTAGGCTTTACCAAGATAAATGTATATCCTGTATGACCTGCCTAAGAAAACTACAAGAATAGGCAGTACACTGTAGCCTTTTTGTAGTTTGTGAAATTTTTGAGACTTGTCAGTTTGTTAAAAATGTCCCAGATGAGTATTATAGCAGCATTCATCTCACACTATCTAGATCATGATGCAGCAAACATGCCAGAACATGCCACTCTGGGACCATTGTTAACAAACTACAAGAAGTCAACAGTATTTTTTTGAACCAAAACCTGACTCTTGCAGTTAGAGTTGTTAATAAGAGGTATTTCTTGATTGGTTGCAGTTTACAGTTCAATCACTCCACATATTGCTGTTCATGGCAAAACAGCAACCAAGTTGAAAGTTAAGTCAGATTCACAACATCAGCTGGAATGATTCCATTCCAAAGTGGAAAAAAGGTCCAGCACCAGTCAGAGGCTAAATTCCACAGTGATCCCAAAGAAGTCAATGGGGCTCTGCCTACATTCATTGATACGACTGCCACAGGACTCTGCTTCATGTAATTGTATTCAAATCTAGGGTGCTTCTACAAACAACACAAATTGTCTTATACTCAACACATCTATAAAAGCATGGCCTCAGAGCTAGGGGAAGGAACATCTGTCAATGTAGTATTCATCAAGTATTTTATCTCATGAAGACTTTTAATGCAATGCAATTACATTAGTAATGTTTTGAAGAACATTTTATGATGGGAACATTCCGGGCAGATCACGGCATATTTGAACAGATACCCAAAACAAAAAAGGAGTACCAGTATACATAAGGAAAATTTTTTATGGCACATGAAGTAACATTTTCAACAGTAATAAGAAGGAAAAATTTTGTTCAAAAATTAAACTAGCAGATAAATATTTATATTCAATCAATATTTTGAATGCTAAGTATCTTGGATTAGATGACTCTAAAATGGCCAAATGAATGTATCACATCTACACAAAACTGGGATTCACTCTAAAATTGCAGAAATAATCAGTATCTTTTAAATAGTGCAAATCAGCAAAAAAAAAAAAATCTCTACAGCAAAGGTGATACATTAGGATTCAAACAGCAATGTTAAGTGTCAGGAAATTGCCTGATCTTCTCAGAGCTCCATTGACTTCAGTGAGAACCCTGTGTGCAAATACACCTGCCTACACAAACCAAAGTAAAAGGAATTATTTTCCTTTCTTTTCCTTCAGAATACGTAATAACTAGGGAAAACTGAATTATCCGAACTTAAACCAAGTATTTTTTGCTAATGCTGAATTTCAATAAAACATGTATAACTGGGGCTATTTTCAATCAATTTTCAATTTTGTTTCAAGGCCTTTTTTTTCCCAAAAAGCACTAAAATAAAATAAAACAACAACAGAGCATCACCTTACATAGAAAGCTTGAAACAATTAACAAACACAACAAAGACCAACATTACAGAAGAATGTCTAAAATACTAACCTTCTGCACAGGGCACAACTATCAAAGCTCTGTCAATAAAAACCGTGTTAGTTAGATGCTGGGCCACACCAACACTCGATGCTTCACGAAACTTAATATAACATACTTTGGAGGAAAAAGCAAGTGGTGCGTTGCTGCAAGATAAAAGGAAAAAATAACAATTAGTCATAATTGCATGCACGTATTTTTAACTATTACTCCTTAGGGGAAAAAAAGGGATTTTTTCCTAGAAAAGGCAGCCTAGAGTATAGAAATCTACTAACTTGCCACTTGCTGTATCAGTGAAAAAAGACGTAGCACCTTTTAAATGAAAATTGACATAAAAGCCAAAATCACTAATTAACAAGACTAATTTTCTTCTATTATCTGGCTACACAACACTGAATAGTACATTTTCAAATTACTATTTTAAGGACCATATTTCCTTGACAATTACAATTGCCAAGTAAATATTTTATAGTTTATATTTTTTTCTGAAAATAATCTTTTTATAGGAAAGACAAACAACAAACCCTGCCATTTTTTGGTGGGTCCTTCAGATATTAGCCTGTAATAATCAATATTCTTTCTCTGGCTTTCACAAAAGTAGTTTTATTAATTCTTACAAAGATAAAAACAGTTCTGGAGACGGCTTTCAAATACCGGGTCTTAGCTGACTAATGTAACAAAAACCATTGCCTAAGTTTGGCACAATGTAGCACGGAGTAACATCAGAGGCATAGGAGCAACTCACCATTTGGCTACAAAAGGGAAGAAAATTTGTAATTCATTTTTCCATTACACTGTATGCCAAGAGAAAACATGTAAACATCACAATCTTGATCAAAACCATGCAAGTTTGCAGTAAAAATGGATACCCTAATCAAATTTTGTAACCTTCACATTAGCAGCTTATTTCTTCACATGAAGGAAGTACAGGTAAATATTCAAAGAGAAAATACAGTATTGCTGGAATATCAGCAATTTTCATTTGAAATCATGGAAAAAATGTTGCACAGACTGTTTTACTCTGTCCTGTCTCAACCAAAATGGAAACACTTGTCAAATTTCTGGAAGCACCAGCAGCAGTTCAAGTTTAACACAACCCATCTGGGAATCCCCTCGAATTCCAAGGAAGCATTTCCCCAGTTATTCTATGAAATTCTATTAGATTTCAGGATTTAAATATAAATCAAAAGTTTCAGACATATGATCTCATCACATTAATTATAAAAATAAACCAAAAACGTACGCCTGAGGCAGGCAGACTAATATGTTTCTGGCTACCAGGACAGTAGCACAAATGTGTATCTAGAGATGGCCAAATCCAGAATGGCATTTAGAAACATTTATGATGGAAAATTCTGTAAGAACAGACAACACTGGGGAGGAAAAACTAAAGAGGTAGTGGAAGACACATAAATATAAAAGTCAATCTCACACAATTTTTACGAGACGACTACATTTCTTCTGCCCACTTTTATTTATTTGTGTGGGAAATGCTTTTATCATTTCAGGTTTCCACATTCAGGAATGAAGTAACTGCACAGAACAGCTTCTGAGCGAACTGTAAGATCTCAGTTGAGACCAGTTTCAAACATCAGAGGTGACAGCCAGCTGTGACTTGTTTAGTACTCTAGAGATACTTCATTCACCACAAAGACTTCTATGGCCATGAGTAGTTTTTTATTTGCTTTGGTTTGGAGGGGAGAGGACTCCAAGGGGAGGGAGGAGCTTGGGTCTTGGAGTTTCTTGTTACCACTGTATGGTGTTCGCTTGTTTCTTTTTAAATACATCCCTCAGTGTTATAACCCAAACGGCTGAAGTCACCACTGAAGATTCTATGGTCCACACTGCTGAAGACTTCTAAAAGCTCCTGATTTTTTTTCCTTTTTTGACTTCATTGCCAACCCAAGAATACAATTCTTCTCTACACAGTTTCAGGGCCCCCCCAATAATCCCTATAAACTTTAACATCTATACAGCCTGCACTATCAAGTGTGTTTTTGTAAGATTTACTCTTCTGTATTCCCTGATTTAGAACACAAAGGCTATGTGGACAGTATGTTAAAAAAGATCATATGTCTGAACACTTGTGCAAATGAGGCCCTACAAAGACATCTGGATACCAAGTGCCTTCCAGAGGTTAGAAAGGAGAAATTCTCTACAAGGTGACACCATCTACTAAAAACACATCAAAGTTGCCTCAAGGGAAACTATTAAGATCTACGAGATCTAAAACTGCAGAAGGCTTAACAGAGATCAAGTAATCTCCTTTTCTGAAAGGGGCCTCCAAAGTCTTCCCATCAGCATTTTTAAGAAGACTTTTTCCTAAAACAGTTAAGTCCTATTCTAATTCCTTCTGTTGCTTTTTTTTGCTAGCCTTTACTGAGGCTGAATTGACTCATGATTTTTTTCCTAGGTTACACAGCCTTGATATCAAAAAGCAACACATATATCTGATTCAAAGTTACTACAATTCAGTTAGCCTCTTTAGAGAAAAATTAAGAGGAAATAAATATCTAAATAGTATTTGGACATTTCTAACATTTTTCTTTCACTTTGTAGGAAGACAGTAACATTCATCTCCTAACAGGATAAAAATCAACTAAAGTATTTCCTAAGAAGGACCTATTCAGAAGTCTATGGGAATAAAAAAAAAAAGGCTATTAAACATTTTTCTAACTGTCCAAATAATTTTCTCAAGTAGGGCAGGGAGGTGGGGTGTGTGAGGTGTGGAGGACATGACAGAAATGAATAACTTACTAAAATAGAATATTATGGAATAATTGTGCAGATCAGTTTAAATAAGGCTCTGTGTGTTCTGCCTCAGAAGCCTCACCTACACTGCTGTCACTGCAGGATATAACAATTCTATTTATTGGACTACACAGATAACAATCCCTTTTCTCAGACGAGATGCCCCTTAAGTGAAGGTGGCCCATCCGCCTGTGTCAGAATGGATAAGGTACACAAGTGAGAGTGACTTGGGTGGCACCCCTCAATGCCAAACCAGGCTTTGCCCAAATACTCTGGTTCATGAACAGAACACTTTTAGGCTCCAAACTAGAGGAGGCCCCAGACCCCACTGCCAAGCTTTGGTATGACACGTGTCTCCACCTCTCAACACCTGCCGGGCTGCAACCAGAGCAGGACTTCCTGGCGGCAGAAGAGAGGCCAATCCAGTCTTGCCCTTGACTACTGAAGGGTAATGACAAACCAGCCCATAATCGAACTTTTTGTTAAACCAAAAGTTTATTCTCCAACAGAATTCTAGTTTCCAAGACCATTCCAGACTACTCAGTAGCAAGCAGTATTACACAGTAGGTCTTTCCACACCTAACAGAGACAGCTTGCGACTCCCTGCTTTCAAACAACTCATTTTGCCAAAACCCAATTGTTCCTCAGTAAGTTCTTCAAACATTTAACTGTTCAAAAATCCTCTTAAGGCCACATTTGAAGGCTCACTGCTACACATGTAATTTAGAAGTCTACTCTGAAAAGCAGATTTCAGCTGGGTTACGAGCGTATGGGACCGTCTGTGTATGTCTGGGACTAAGAATCCAATTACAGTCACTGACCACTAGGCTGTGGCAGCGGCTAGCATCCTGGAGTACACACCCAAGGCAAAAGACCTGTCACATCCTGCAAACCAGCTTCAGTTTTAACTGTACTGCAAACTGATAGTGATCTCTGTTTTGTTTGGGACACCTTTGCTTCCCATCCACTTGTCAATGAAATACTATTTTACAAATTTACCACAATATTATTTAAATACATTTGCAGAAAGCAAACAGGAGGCACTTTTTTTTTCCCCGCTAAAGAAAGACAGTAGGCACACCTAGTGTTCTCCCAAGGTAGCAATTTGGAAGTCAGTTCATATGTCCGTCAGTATGAGGCAAGGAAAACCGTACTTCTAACACGAATCCATTAACAACAGTAAATAAAACCAAAAGTAAAGCAGGTAATCGCAATCCTGCATCCTATCTCTGAAAACTGAATTCATCAGCGTTGTAACCTTGACATTCCCAAGTCATTCCCTACTGTGGTATTGGATTTTAGTATTTTATATGTATATACACCCTGGCAAAATTGTACACATTGGCACAGACATTATTTATGTATGAATGTCAAGAAAGTCCCCATTTCCCTTAAAACCTGTTATATAACCTAGTGAAAGACAAGAACAACAGCTGTAACAAAAACCCCAAAATATGAAGAAGCAACTATGGAACAAGTCCAGGACAAAGCCCCAGAAAAATGTATAAAAATCCACCATATAGCTGTCAGTAAGGTATATTATTTTAAGCATATCTTCACATACTAAGTGTTTATTTTTTTCTGAATGGTTGGTATTCAAACATAGTCAGATGTTATGTAGCTACATTAAAAGTGATAAACACCAACTTTCTTGACTGTTCTCTTTTGCAAATCGAAGTTTTGTTAGCCTGAGCATTTTTGTATCAAAGCTTATGCATTGGGATGCTAATAATGCCCTCTCCTTTCCACTACTCCAATTTATTTTTTTATAAGAAAATACAAGGTTTGATAATGGACCTTCATTATTCGCTTCCCAGTAAAACTGCTGCCTCGAGAGAAAAAAAAAATCCTCCCCTTTACTGCTGATCATCGCCTTCTGGGGAGAGGCAACACTGATATTTTGCAAGCCCCTGCATCTCCCACCTGAGCGCACCCCTCGCACCCTCGCCGCTGACACCACGCGAACCGCTATAATTCAGGAGGAGTGACGCCTGGGATTAATTTACTGCACAAGCCTTACTGGGGGCAACTCCGAGGCAGGCCAGGTTCCCTCCTCTGACCTCTGCAAAACCTCAGCTACTCTGGCATCTGTTCGAACGGCCCCTTCTCGGAGCAAAGCGCCCTTCCAAGAGAAGGAAAAATATAAAAAGAATAAAGGCACTCGGGCGAGGGCGGGCCTGGAACTCCCCGGTCTAGCTCGCCTGCACCCAGCGTGGGCGAGGAGACAGACAAGCCACAGAAAGCGGGTTTTTAGGAAAGGTGGAAAACGGCCGGCGCCGCCATCTTAAGTGCGGGCGCAGCTCCTTCTCCGCAGCTCGGGCCATACAAAGGGGAGGGACCACGTGACACCTCCCTGGTGCCCGCACTCAAAATGGCGCCCCTGGCCTCCTGCCCCTGCCCTTCCCGCCACCCCCGGCCCCTCCGCGCCTCTCCCTCATCCCCAGCTCCGCTGCTGCGGAGGGCGGCACGGGCCCCACTTACTCCGGGGGATAGAGACGGAGTTCCTCGATATCTCCCAGGAAGCCGAAGAGCGTCCGCATCTGCTCGCTGGTCACGGCCGAGGAGAGGTTGGTGACCTGGATGACGGACGTGGGGCCCAGGGGGAAGCCCAACGGGACCCCGATGCCGCCGCTGTTCATCATGGCGGCGCCTGCCCAGCCTCACCGCGCGCACCCGGGGGCGCGGGCCCGCCCACCGAGAGGGGCGCGCGCCTCCGGCCGGAGCGGCCCCGCGGGCGGGCGCTCTAGCGGTACACCCGATTGCTCCCAGAAGAGCTCTCGGAGGGACGGGCGGCCCCTGCCGGCGAGGCTTCCGGCCCGCCCGCGGCGTGGAGGTCGCTCGCTTCCCCAGGAGCCGCTTCCCCAGGAGCCACCTCATGAGGAGCCGGCTGGGCCGCCGTGCGCAGGGCGGGGCCGNNNCGTGCACCGCGGCCGCTGCTGGCGCGCGCCGCGGCAGGGGCTGCCCTGGCGGCCCCGTCGGCGGCTGGGGCCCCTCAGGGGCCAGGCCCCGCAGAAAAATGAGATTTTACATTTAATTGCCCGTTTGGGGGCCGCGTCTAGTAAGAGACAGCTAAACCACCCTCGGGAATAAACCTCTGAACACGCCCTCTGTCTAATCAGGAAGGGCTTGCAACAGAACAAGGGTTGTAAATTGTTCTGTTTTAAATTGACTGCGACGCTATCCCAATTGAATTTATCTTGCTTCCAGTTGTAATTCAAGTTCTTGAAAACTACATTGGCCGGAGAAAATGAGGCTAAGCACTTCATGTGTGCGCTATCACTATTAAGGATCAAACTGCACTATTTCCTAGTGGTATGGAGCTGTGTGTCTTGGCGCTGAAAGGTTTAAGGTTTCTGGCAGTTTCTAAGACGTTCCATTTCCCAACTGAGAAGAGATTGAAGTATTTTTTATGCTATCTGGGTTGAAAAATACTGCAAATTTGTGACAGTTCCCTGAGTAAGTGGGTCAGCAGTTACAGAATCTCCATAGATAAGTCTGGATAGTGCTTCCTTTATTGATGCTCAGTACGTTACAGAAATGTAATTCCAAGCAATTGTCAGAGGTCCATTTTATATAAATACATTTATGCATATGTTTCAGATAGGGCTTATTTCAAAATCATTATCAATGCACTTATATTCTCTTTCTGAATGAAATCTATATTCCAAAAGTACAAAACTCCTTTTAAAATTCCCCTTTTCAGCCCTTCTGGTAGCTTCTAGTTAGCTTAAGCTGAGAGAAGTTTAACAGGAGCTTCCAGATATTTTGTTATATATTGTGGAAAATTAAACGGATACTATTATTCTACGTATAGGAACCTTACATAAAGCTTTGTTATGCTTTCACTAGTACATTTTATCCTAAGATGGTTGGCAGAGATGTAGAAGCTATTTCTTGTATGAATATTCCTATCCTTTCTCCTTGCATCTCTCAGTGGAGGGTCCGAAATACAAATGAACTCTAAAATTCACAAAGAGCTTGTGATGTCAGAACTGACTAGCATACCCTCCTTCAGATAAAGCCTGTAGCAGTACATACAAAATTCTCAGCTACTGGTCTGCTCTCTGAAAACAAAACCAAGTAAAACAGTGTTTAAATTTTGTAATTATCAGTCTCTGCCACAGTACAAAATTAGCTTGGAAAATAAATGAATTTGTATTTCAGTAAGACTAGGCAAAAAAATCACACCAATCCCAGACCCCTGAAAATCTAATGCTCAAAGCTTTGGGTCACACATGCTGCCACTAAAAGGCTGGAAGCAATAATGACTTGACTATTTTAGTCAAACCATTCAAAATTTAAAAGTGTTAAGGAGCCATTCCCTCTCTATAATAAAAACCCTCCGAGCTATTGAGAAAGAAGAAGTTAAATAAAAAGAGTAGACATGCAGAAGGAATTGTTGTACAAGCAGTGCCAAAACATCATCTCTCTAATCAATGGCTAACAGACCTGCATCTTACAAATTGCTGTAGGCCTAGAGAAAACTATAGCTGTAATCGAAGTGAATTAATAAATGTACAAGTTACTTTTCAACTCTGCTCAGCTGTTTTTACTTGTTATTAACTGTATTTGTGCATGTAAATAAAGCTTCGGTAAATAAAGTCTTTCACTTCTACCTTGATTGTCAGATTAACTAGCAAAACACAAGGCATTATACAGGCTCTTTGGAGGTAAACTTAATTCCAGGTTACCTAAATGAAAAATGGTGAAGCTGTTAAATAAGAGTGATTATTAACCTTTTTTCTAAGACTGTATTTTGTGATCTTCCCATGAGAATTAAAAAGCATTTACTAGGTAATGTTGATTGCAAGTACCAGTAGAAAAATACTGGCAATTCAGAAGTTACAGTAAAAGCTGTTTTAGAAGATCAGGAGAAAAGTCTTTTCATTACAAGAAATCACCTTTTAAGCAGACAGTATGTGGTCTGATAGAGGTGGACATCTTTGGTATTTGCTGCGCTTGCAGGGGGAGAGAAGTGAAATCACACAAGGTAAAAGAAAGAAGCATTAGAAGAGTTTCATCAGCTTTCCTTAAATGGAACCTTAAAGACTTCAAAAATAACGTTAGCCACAGAGCTAACAATTGTGTGATAAAAAAACAGTTTAAGCAATTTATGAGTAGTGAAATTTAACTTCAGGATTCAACAACTCCTGTGGCACCAGTAAAACTTGCCTCTGGAGACTAATGAGAAAGCTTGAGCAAAGAAGATGTACCCATGGCTAAGGAGAACCACGTTAAAGGTTGCAAAGTCATAGTGTTTGGCGAGGGGGATGTTATCCCTAGATTCCATATGGGCAGGAAAGGGGAACTGGTAAAATTGGAGGGAAATCAGTCCCACCTCAGTCCCTGGGAAAGTCATGGAGCAAATTCCCCTGACAGCCATTTTCAAACATGCTGACAACAAGAAGACTGGGAGTTGTGATCATGGATTTAAAAAGAGAAAACTGTGCCTGACCACCTGGTAGGCTTCTGCTGCTG
This sequence comes from Passer montanus, assembly GCF_014805655.1. NCBI lineage: Eukaryota > Metazoa > Chordata > Aves > Passeriformes > Passeridae > Passer > Passer montanus. The sequence continues at coordinate 11,450,016 of NW_024366815.1, read as the reverse complement.
TGAAATGACTGGCTCATGAATGTGGGGAGAGCAGCTAATACTGTTTATCTTGACTTTCTCAAGGCTTTTGCAACTTTGTCCCATAATATCCCTTAAAGTATTTTTCTTTGACTGCTCTTTTAAAAGCAGTACTAGAATGCCATTAAAAGCCAATATATTTGTATAGCCTGTGCTACCTAAGTTTGCTTTCATACACAGTAACTTTACACCACTTTCCTTATTGTATAACCAAGATGTCAGTGTTTTGTGTAGATTAGTGATGCAGAACACAGGAAACTAACTTCCCTTCTACAGCATGAATGTTCCTTCTCTTGTGAATTAATCAAGAGTCATAATCTTCAAATGCCAATCTCCTACTACTCACAGTAGACTGTGAGAACAAATTACTTCTGATAATACTCCAGTACCATGTTTACACCTCAGATTAAGTTGAACTACCTTTCAAATACACACAAATCAGAAAATGTTAACTTCAGAACATTTCAAAGACAAGAGACTATTTTCTAAACTCAGCAGATCCACAGTGCTTCCCAAGTACAAGAAACGGCTTTCATCCCCTTCCATTGTTATACCTTTAAAGTTTATCATGTAACTGCTCTCATTTTTATGTATGCCTTAGTATAATTATGGAGATTTTTAAGAAGAGTCATGTAGAACAGAAAAACATCTTACAGAAAACAAACTCTTAGTTCTGTGTAGTAATCTCCAATCCATCACATCCGTAAGCTCAAAAATTCTATGAAATCATTTAAAAAGAAAGTATAAGACCAATTTATATACCTACCTAGAAAAATTATGGAAATATTTTTCCACAATAAAATTTCTAGTGTAGTAATTGTTTTTCCGAGATTCAATTTTACACATCTAGAAATCTTAAAACCCTGCCTATGATGAGATTAACAGATGAATGCTACATGGTCAGTTTAAGCAGCTGAAACCTGTTTAAACTTGCTGCCTCTGGATGGCAGTCAGCTGTACTGGTAAACTGAAACAGCTGCAAGATTTCTGCATCTGCTTTTTATCTGTTTTGCAGCAAACACATGAAAAAAATTAGGATTGCTGTTTTGAGCATAGCAGTTTCAATTAGAAGAGTCACGTTAGCAGCTCTAAGGGTGTGTTTTACAATGACATTCTTCTCCCCGTAAAATTGCTTGTATCAAAGATGGAATAGCTCTTTGACTTACAATTATTTTTAAACTTCAAAATAAGAAGATGAGGGGGTTAGCTGACAACCTGAGATAGTGTTGCTAACTCTGAATCTCCAAGCACATATTAACAAAGGAGGAGTATCTCCACCACTGAGAGACTGGGAAAATGCACAAAGGCAGTTAAGATTTGAGAATCTTAATCTGAAAACAGATTCTCCATCTAGTTACCTTTCAGGGCAGCATTTCTACTTATGAAATTTAGTATCTGTTCTACAGAGAGCACTTCTTAGATTACGGAAGCATTTTTTCTTCAAAGGGGGATTTTAGGAAACCCTTTTAAAAAGCTATATCAAAGTCTACATGTCAGTAGATAAACTAATAATTTTATGATATACTTTTAATACCCATATGTCTGACTATGTATGTGTAGGGAAATGAAAGGGAAATGTAAAAACTGAGCTTTTTTCTTTTTTTTTTTTTTAATTAAACTGGGTGTCTGCTAGGAGATCTGCTAGTTGCTGTTTTTCTGGCAGGACATACAATTGGAACTGTTTGGGTAGGTGCCCACTGGAGCAAAAAAACCTGTCTCCTTTGCTGTGAAGTTATCCTGCTGGGAATCACAGTATGTAATTCTGCATAAAGCGCTAATGTTTTTAAAACTCAAAAAATCCTGTCTGAACCAGGTAATTCAAAGGTGTTGGACAGAAAATTCTAAATTCACTTGGATGAATTTCTTCTCCTTTCCAGTTACATTTTGTAGGAGCAGGGCAAGTTTTCTTCATGGCATAAGAATATGATAGAATCTTTATAATTGTGAAGTTTGAAAACTGGAGTAAAACTTGGTGCAGATAAACATTAATGTTTTACTTCCAGCTTTTTTTTGAAAGTGGCATAAAATAGGCATTATTACAAAACAAAGTGAGTTTGGTAAGTAGTAATTCTAAAAAAAATTATTAGTGTCTTCAAATGTCTTAAAATATAAGCACATTATGATTCAATCTATAATAGATTAACTACATTTGCAATTAAATAACACCACACATTGTTTACTGCAGGGTCAGGAGATCACCCAGTGTCTTTTCATAAAATTAAAATGCAGCAGAAAAAAAAAATTGTTTAATGTTTTATCTGTTTGGAGGTTTTCAGCATGGTTTCTAACCCTTGCATGCATCAACTCTCACCTCATCATTCATTGCTCATGCCAGATAGCAAATGAGACAATTTTACATTATTTTTTCATTTTTCCAGGACTCAGTATTATGTCAGCTAACCAGCTATTACTATCTATTTCAATATTTATTAGTAAACCTCAGTTTCTCTGTAGTGAAGCCATAGCTTTCAGCTGAAGTAGGTTTTGGCGGAAGCATTCTCAGCAAAAAATACCTTCTCCATCTTCAAAACCAGTTGTGGATTATTCTGTAGTAAGTGGAAGTTCTTGCAGATGAAAATAAATCAAATATGCTAAAACACTGATGTTAACAGCCATGGCACAATACTTACAAACCCTGTATTTTTCCAGTGCATACTTAAAATTCAGTAGAAAGCTTTTACCCCTTTTTGGTGTGGTTTTTTATGTTGTTTTTTTTCCTCCAAAGTTTCCTTCATAAATTACCAACATTAGCAGTTGAATGCGAATTTCTCTGTAGAGCATCTGGTTCATCTGCTACCCCTTTGTCAGTTAAAAGACAGTCCATGAAAGATTTGTCCTAGTCAGTATTTCCACATCTGGCAAACAAGAGTGAATATTTTCCTAGAGATTTTTTTATTACTTTGAACAATACTAAAGCATAAACATTTCAGCCATTTGCAGCATCCAGCCATGCCTCATGAAATGGATGCAGTGCAGAGCCACACTCCCCCTTGTGTTATGCAGCTGCAAAAATAGATGATGCAGAGTACTGTTATAATTTAATTGCTGATGCTCTAATGATTGGGCCATGCAGAAAACTTTGTTACTTCAGCAACATGACTTTTCATGTGGAACTTTTCTTGGCCATCTCAGGAACGTTACCACCTAATCATATGTTTTCTTGCACGTTCCAAGAGCACCTCTAAAGCTTTTAATCAGGTATTGATCTAAATATGAGGGGCTGAAAGTCTCCTGACTCAAGTATTGCAAGCTATATGTTAACTGAATCTTTGACAGCTCAATAATGCTTATCCACACTTGCAAATTACTTTCCATAGGCACAACGTCCTCAGCATAGTATTTCTGATGTAGTTTAAAACACTGGATTTAGTGCTCATTTCATGTTTTCTCTTCCTTTAAGCCAAACAGCTGCTACTTTTTCCATGCTTAATGCTAATACAAAGCAATATAGTTCAAATAGTTCAGATTGCAGAACTGAAATACAAATCACATTCTCACAGACAATATTCAGGAAAAGCAAACAAAAGGGAGCAAAGAGCTGGAAATCAGGGAGTCCCACAGAGAAGAGGGTCTGAAGGAAGTACTTGAAAGGATGCTTTCAGACAGCAGTAGAAGAGACCAGATGCTCATAGGAACCCTCTAACAAACTTGAGTGACCTGGTGCTGCCAGGTACAAGGCGAGGGGGCCAGAGGCCTGGGAACACTCTGGCAGCTTGTAGCAAGTGTGGTCAGCAGCCCTTGGTGCAGCGTGCCTGGAGCCTTTGTTGCAGCCGCCTGTGCTTGGAGAGGGTGATCCTCCCACCCTTCAGCTGGTGCTAGGAGGAGGCTTGTTGGATCAGAGGGAGCATCTAGGGCCCCCCTTGACCTGTCATGCAAGACCTGTGCTGCTAAGCAGAGGAATTTTGGAATTCAGCAACCTGTGCAGCTTGGGGAGAGACAGGACCTCTTCAGACCCTACAGCTTCCAGAGCTCTGGGTCCCACAATGCAGACCTGGGCAGCCTGTCACTAGCAGAACCACAGGTGGAATGCCAGTGGAAGGCAATAGCTGGAAACTGGTGGCTTCCAGCACTGCATGTAAGGCTCCTACTTGTAGTGCAGTTTTAACAGTGTAGCAGAGCTCCAGTTTCAAGGCAGTCTCATAAAAAGTGCAATAGAATCTTCTGTACACATTCCAAAACTGAATATAATCCATGGCAGCAGGGATACCATACCAAAAAATACACTTTTTCTCTGAAAAAGTGCCTTCAGGCAGAAAACCACAAGTTAGACTTTCTCAGATGCTTGATGAAAACGTAAACTGTGATGAAAGAATGTCCAAATAGGGAGCAGATACAGAAAACCTAAATAACAAAGGGTCCAACACTCCAGGGTCATCAGGGCCATAACCTGTTAATAGTGAGAATCAATTTTCTGTAAGAGGAGGTAGAATGTAGTATTACTGGTATATCAGATCCACATATACAAGGACAAAAAGATGAAACAATTTGTGTTACCACATTGTTTTGTGATTTTCAAGAAAACTTGATGTTAAGCCAAATTTAGCTCTCCTGTGAAATTCTGTGCCTACTTGTTTAATTTCTTTACCACATCACCCTTGTACACCTCTTCAAAGTGCTTTCAGCATACTCTTAATTTTAACCCTACTCACTGACCTAGGCATCTCTCTCTGCCTATCAAAACTAGTAAACTTGCAACTAAAGTTCTCTCTTTGTGAGAGAAGCCACTCACTGCCCTATCTGATTTCATTGCAAGACTGGGATGCATTGGGTCCAGCTGAGATGAAGTTAATTTTCCTTACAGCAGCCCTCACAGTGCTGTGCTCTGCACTGGTAGCTACAGAGATGTTGATAACACACCAGTGTTTGGCTTCTGCTGTACAGCACTGGCACAGCACCAGCACTGCCTTCCCAACATTCTGCCCCCCATCAGTAGGCTGGGGGTGAGCAAGATCTTGGAATGGGATGCAAATAGGCCAGCTGACCCAAACAGACCAAAGGGTGGTCTGTTTCATACCATATCATGTCAGCTCAGATAGAAAAGCTAAGAAGAGGAGGATGAAGGTGGGGCATTGGCTTTTTACAGTGTTCGCCTTCTGGAGCAACCACTACCTGTGCTGATGCCCTGCTTCCTGGAAGTGGCTGGACATCACTTGCTGATAAGAAGTAGAAATAAAATTATTTCTTTTCTCTTTGCTTGTATGTATGTGAACTTTCTCTTTTGCTTTAGTAAACTGCTTTATTTAAACATGCAAGTAGTTTTCCATCTTATTTTCTCTCCTGTGCAGCAAGGGAAGGGAGAGTGATAGAGCAGTTTAGTGCCTTGGCATCACGGCAAAGTTAACCCACCACATGGGGTTATTCACAAAAACATTTCTTTGTTGTGAAGAACCCAGTCTTGCAAGGAAATCACTTAGAACAGACCCGTGGGCACTGAGATGCACAGGAACACAAATATGGCTTTACTAATGCATATTGATTGAGTACTGAGGTCTACAAAAGATGTAGATTAATAAACAGTGTTATGGAGAATTTCCTAAAACTTAAATAAGTCAATTTCACACAGCTTTAAAGAGCATTAGTTTATTATCTATTCTCCATGTGTTACCTCAGAAACAGTCTTCTTATGTACAAAAATTTGGAATGTTGAATAAATGCTGATCAATAGAAACATAACATAGCTGTTGACAAGGGAATATTTCTAAACAAAACCAAAATAATAATGAATGTTTGATTCTGTGTGTTGCTTATTGCTATGTTTGTGTTCATAGAATGCTTTCAAGTATATACACTTTTTCTTAATTCATTCAAAAAAGAAACTAAAAAAAATATTTACATAATAAATACGTGGGAGACTTCATCTTTTCATTACATCAGTTGAACTGATTCTTTAATGAACTATTTAAGAATAGAAAGAATTAACACAGTTTGCATCAATTCACTGCCATGCTGAGTAACTCAGGTTGCTGATGGATTTTATTCTATTTAAAATGTAGTTTACAATGCATTCAAACTGAAAAGTGCTGATATTGTCTCTCCTCCTTTTGAATCCTGGCTGGACTAGTTCAGGAGGCATCTTTCTCCCACTCCCCACAAAATCATTTAGTCTGACATGTTTATCTTCACACACTGACACTGACAAAACAAACACATTTCAATTCACTGAAAACTCAAACATTTAGTGAGTAAAATCAGCATAATCCATGTTTTATTAGACGATTAATTTGCTAACTGACGGAAGACAAGCTTTGGCCAAGTATTTCCACAAGAAGTACTAAACTTCTTGCTATAAATCTCTACTTATATAGTTCTACCAGCCGAACAGTTTTTGGTAGAATTTTTCTGTGATACATAAATCTGAAAATTAAGTGACACAACAACATTTAAAACCTCTGTTACCATTAAAGCAAAATACAATACAGTATAATTTCTCAGTGATATATTTAAATGTACTGCAAAATGTATACAAAGTCAGTCCAAGATCAGTAAAGAATCAGTTCTGCTTTTTGGACTTTTCCCTTCTCAAAGATACAGGTTTTATAGAAGACCAAGGTCATTTAGGACTTGTCTGTATGTATCCCCATTAAAAGGCAGTGTGTGATAAAAATAACATGATTAAAAGTAATGAACACATGATGTGAACATTTTGCATTTTCAATAAAAAAATAGAAACTAAATAACAACTAAACACTGAAGCCTGCCATTATATAGCTATGTTTCTCATTCTTTAAGATTAACAGCACACAGAAAATAAGTGAATTTTATCAAAATACAGCACATTTCTGCTAATATATCAAAAAAATCATTTTCTATGCAAATATTACTGAAAATCAACTAAAAAGAATTAAAATATACAAAGAGTTGTTAAAGGGTTTCAATTAAAATTATTAGAACTATACACAGTACAATAAGCAATAGTTAACATCTTTGAAAGAAGTGCAATAATATTGGAGTTCACTTATTAAAAAAGTACTGCCTGTTTATTACTGCTAGCTGTGTAATTCCTTTCTCTTCCAGCTCACAGTTCCAAAACTAAAGGAAGCTGGTGTTCTTGCTAGCTTTATTAAAAGCATTTAGTTTTTGGGTTGAAAAAAGCGCTTATACCTGTCCCAAACTACCAACTTGTACATAATTAAAAATGAACTGCAATAATTGAATATTGCTCCAATGACAGGCTAATTATTAGCCCTGATTAAAAACAGTTATCGGTCTTCTATGGCACTTTTCCCTGGTCCATAACAACCGTGTATGAATTATCACTGCAGACTATGCAGTCTCTATTCAATTACAAAGGAGAAAGATAATGTTTCTGGTAAACAAAATTAATAGAAGCATCATTGAACCTTTTATACAGTAATAAGGAACAAAGGCAGCCTGTGGTAAATCACTATTATATTAATGTAATTAGAAACCCTTTAATGACTCTGAAGTGTCTAGTTCACATTTAATGTTACCTGTAGGAACAGCCCTTTAAGAAACCTCATTACGAACTGGTGAGTTTTAAGTACACCCTCCCTTTGCTCTCCATCTCACCACAGCAATTCTCCATCACTGCTCAAAGTTTCACAGACTTGCTTTGGTTACCTAGCTCCATGCGTATGGTTTCCTTTTTGATTAACAAGGCAATGCAGAGGCCAAACAAAATCGAGATGTCTTTCATAACCTTTCCTGCATCATTTTCGTATGTTTAAATTTATATTACAGGCAACAATCTTAAAAACTGGCCATTTCAGTTTCATTTTTAAAATCTGTCAGCTTAAAATGGAGTCTTTTTTATAAAGATAAAATTATCACCATTTCCACAAAATTGGGGATTTCTATAGCAGAGAAAAATCTCTGGGCACGATTCCACAGTACAGTTGAAAAAATTATGTATGCAAGAAAACAACTAAACATGAATCACATGTGGCAAATGAATATTCAATGACTACATTAAGAACAAATCCTGTATAATACCACAAATTTGTAGTTACAGTCTTCCTAAAAAAAAAAACACCGTAAGCTTTTATTGCATTTTCTATTGGTAGACGTACACTCCAGAACTAAACACTTTTTCTTCTCTCCTGATTCCAGATTTAGATAGCAGATAATTGTTTCACCTGACCTTTATTCTGTCCAACCAGCACCACCTTCCATCTACCCATTCATCTATACAATGTGCACATAGCAAAGCCAACACTTCATATCCCCGTTCGTATCTACAGAAGTGGTTCAGCGTAACACATTAATATCTGGTGAATAAAAATAAAGGCAATAAACAGCTACAGGACAGACAGCCCTGCCATCTGTCCATTGGCTACAACTGAGGCTTCGCAAAGCCTTGCACAAAGTTTAGTAATGTGTATGAATTATCCAAAAATAAACCTACCATCTGTACAAAAAAACAACACAGGTTTGTTCTTGGAGGAGTGATCCTTAAGTTGCTATAATGCTTAAAAACCAGTTTATTCACCATACGCATTTCCAAAATTATTTCCTGTATGTTCTCTACAGTGGTTTTTCCCCCTTTAACCACAAGTTCAGTATTTCCTGTACAAATTTTGATCATAATTCTTTTTGAGTTCTTTTAATGTATAAAAATATGCAAAATATTCAGTTTCCCCATAGTCCTTCAATGAATTCTGTTGGTTTATCCCCACAATCCATGGTACTTATGAAGAAACTTCTCGCACAATGATGAGTTCCACTGCATTCTGAAAAGTCTTTAGCAATGACACTGCTTGTCCATGATCAATATTGATGAAGCTGTATCCATTAGCCTAAAAAGAAATATTTACAGTTGAAAATGACAGTCTTTTATTCCATGTTAGTAAAAGATATTTCATTATTTCATGTATGTTTATTTAAGCCTTAAGGTTTCAATATGAACCCAGAGAGTAAAACACCACAGATTACTTGAATTTGTACCTGCACACTACAAAAAACTAAACTACCATATCAGCCTTGTAAGAATATTGCAAATAACCAAAAGAAAACAGAACTTTAAGCTATTAACATCAGACATCTAATTCATCAGCTGCAATACAGCCATACCAAAAAACCCCAAAATGTACTACAAATGATGCATCTTATTTTAAGTATCAGAATATTAGAAATGGCATCTGTGATAAATTAAAACTATTGAATCATGTGACAAAAACATTAATGGCACTGGGAGCCATTTTTTTGTGTTAGACTCTGAGATAATCCCCAACTTGTATTTGCATTTGACTCTAAACAATATTGTTATTCTTGGACAAGTTTGTCTTGGCAAACACAGATAGACCCAAGTGGCCTACAAAAGACAGAAAAATATGGCTGTGGCTCCATTTCTCAGAGTATATCCATGTAAGATCATGCTCAACCTGGTCAGCAATTTTAAATTTGTCCATTTAAAATTTACAGCTTCCAGCTGTGCATCCCATCTTTTTCTCTGAGCTGCTTATGTGGTCACATAGAACTAGATGAGTTCTCTGTGCCTTAGCAGTGGCATTTTGAAAGTTACAGTTCTTATCCCATCACTGAACACTCACTGTTATTACCAGCTGAATTCTTCGTTAGAAAACCAGGGGTTTTCAAATCTTTCTAGAGTTGCAGAGGAAGATATATGTAGACTGTTCAGAGAGCAACAGTGGCAACAACCCTTCCAAATCATAACTTGTACAGAATGTGCTAGCCTAGTATTAAGTCTTACTTTCAATTATGTAGTCATTAGTTAGGTAGTATATTTTTATTAGAAATATGTATTAGACATGCATTGTAATATGCATCTGTATTGAATGTTTTACAGAGAACACTGCAAATTCAAGCATAGCAAAAGCATTTTGGAAGAGATTATATTAATTTTAAAAATTCACAGAAGTCTGAGTGGCTCAAGACAGTGGGACTGTCATTACATCATCACTGGGACTATCACAGCTAAAAAGAATGTGCTGTTATATAAAAAAATATTCCTTGTTATGAGAAATAAAACGGCTTCTGATTGTCCAAGCATAGAAATGCAACTTGTTCTTGAGCTCTTTTTCAAATTGAATTACTTATTAAACAATAAACAAAACCCAAGTAGTGCCAACATTTAAAAAAAAAACTTCATTAAGTAATTTGATTTGTCTGCATGGCATTTATAAAGACAGGAATAAACCACTAAAACAGAAATTACCTTTAAGGTATGTTCCACTTTACAAATACGTAACAAATGTGCTAGCAGTTTTTTCAAAGGTTTAACATACTTCCTGTTCCTGTATGTGTTGGTAACCCTGGGTGTTAGGTTATCACCATTCCTGTATCAGTAAGAGAACTAGGACCTCTCTCACCCCAGTAAGGAGAGAAAAGCAGAGATCATTTATCCTGCTCAAGAACAAGCCATCTTTTAGCTGGAACAACTTAGTCTCAAGTTCAGTTTTCTTGTGTGCCTTTTTGCTTTATCTTTCATTTGAAGAAGTAGGCTGAGTTTTCAATTTGGCTTTGTTTTAGAATACAGTTCACAGGATGTTGTGGTTTAATCGAGATACTACTGGGGGTTGGGGTTTTGGGCTTTTTGTTTGTTCTGTTTTAGAAAACTGAAATGCAGCAAAGTCGACTCCATCAACATTTTCATTATATGATGAATAATTATTTTTAACAGCCTCTGGAATTTAAGGGTAGAACAATGTTCACAGCCCATTTTGGTTAAGAAAGTAAGGCACTATGAACATACTCATTTCCCTGACCCCTCCCCCAATAGCTTATGAGCTCATTCATATGAGACAACTTCAAACAAATGTGATACAGAAAAGGTCTGATAGGTACAGACTTCCTAGAGAAAGGAACAGCACAGCTTGCAGTCCAGAAGCCAGGGCTCCTGAAATGCCTGAGTTGGCTGGCCAGCAGCAGATGGGCAGCCAGGAGGCACATGCTGTGACCAGCCAGGCACCAGGCAGCAAAGGGACAGCTCTGGCCAGGGCTTGTGCATGTCTGGCCTGCCAGTGGGGGAGAGGCAGGAAAGGCTGGCAGGAGCTGCAGCACAGAGAGGGATGCAACAGGAGAGTCCAGCCGTGGAGAGCAGCTGGCAGGGGCAGCTGCTGGTGTTCAGATAACCCATTGTTCACAACACTGCATGTGAATGACCACAAATGCAACAATTGAATGAAAGCATAGCCTAATGAAATGCTTGTGCTCCGACTCAAATGACATCTTTTGTCACTTTTTTTTGTCTTCAGACATGTGAAAAATGTTCAGAATTTGAAAAAACGATCCACTGTGCTTTAGTCTGAGTCACTTATAGGGGTGTTAGGTGCCAGAAAATGAAAAGCTTCATCCTGGAATGTATCAGGAATAGACACCGAAGAAAAAAGGAAAAGATAGGTAATCTATCTATAAAGTAAACACTCTGCTCTTAGGTGCAAACTGAAACCAAACCAGTATATTACATGGGCTATTTAATTAAGTCATTACTGTAATTAGTTACATTACCTGAATTATTTTATCCCCTGGCTGTAACAGCTTAGATGCTGGTCCATCTGGCTGCACTCTGGTTACAAATATGCCCTTGAAAAAGAGATGTGGAAATACTTTTGACAACTTATTCATGAAAAACAGGATAGCATGAAACAGATGTAATTCAAAATATTTTTTCAATTTTCCATCCTAAGTAGAAGAGAACACAATACTATTCTACAGGTCTCTGCCTTTTAAAACTGCCTCCCTTTTCTGATGTTAAAAATCCAGAATTATCTTTAAAGAGAATTGTGATACACCTTGGTTTAATTTGGCAGATGTATAGATCAAGATGAACGAACTACTACCAGGAATAGAGCTAGAGCTAAATCACTGTCTCTTTTATAAGAGGATTTCTAATTGTACACTCCACAATTCACTATCTCAAATCTGCTAACTGATAACTCAAACTGTTAACCACTGCAAAAACTCATCTGGAATAATAGCCTATACTGTCATTCAATTGTGACCACCTACAACCTTCATTTTCCATATAATTTTCCAATTTTCTCCCTTCCAGTCCTGGAGTGTAATGGTTTGGGAAATATATGTACTTTCTTTTCTCCCTTTGCTGAACATGAGAAATATTATAGATCAGAAGGATTTCAAGACGCATTAGTATAGAATACTTACATCATCTTCTGGTCTGAATGGATTTCCTCTCCCTCCAACTCCTCCTGATATACTAAATCCAAGTTCTGGATCCTTGTCAACTCTCACTCGAATCTAAGTAATTGCAACCAAAGTTAGATGAATTGGCTGAAAATCTATATTCAAAGCTACTTAATGAAATTATTACTAAGGAATTCAGGTGAATAAAAGCTTTGAAATGAAAAAAATTAAAAAGCAGGTCAGAGAGCATTATATCTCATAATGTTAACGCAGAACAAGATTGCAATATAATATTGTGTATCGCTGTACCTAAGTTTTACTCCAATATCACTATTATTATAATAATATTTACATGGGCTTTAAATTCAGAGGTATTTTGATATTTTGTAGGTTACTTTAATGCCTTCAGCAAATATACATGCTTATGTAAAAGAATCTGTTCTTCCTATTTCTTTGTTACCTCTAGGTAAATTTTGAAAATCAAACCTCATTCCTACTTTGACTGAAAGTTGTACATAGCCAAGACTGTCCTCTTTCTCTTGCTAGAATTTGAATAAAAACTTATATTACACAGGAAGTGGACATTCTCATTCTAGCACAGAATAAACATGAAGTTATCAAGGTTTTCTCAAAAAACCTCAAAAAATAGAATAAGAAAGCTTTCACAATGAAAGAGTCATTAAATGGTATAAGAATTTCTTATATGCACATCTAACATAAACAAAACATAATTATCAGATATGCATCAGATTGCTCCAACATTTTTATGGATTTTTGCTTATGGATACACATTTCTGCACTTGCAGGTTTAACTATTCCAGATGCAAAGTACTCTTAGGTGTATCGTGACTTTGTGTTTTCTTCAGTTACTAGCTAAAAAATGAAGTTGAGATAAATAAACTTAGTTGAGAAATTAATTTTTAGCTCAGTAAAGATGCAAATTAGTTTCTGATGTGTTCAGAAACTGTTGTTTCTCTCAAAACTGGAAGGAATGTGTGATCTGAGAGACAGAATTGCTCTGATATATTTTTCTGTAGATAAATCCCTATATTACTACTGTCTCCATCTACAGAGAAATTATAATAAATGAAAAGAATGTAACAATGTCTCTGACTGACAGATGTAATATCTGTCAGATAGATTTTACTCTTACCTCTTGCTTTGCCAACTCATGGCTTTGTCTTGGAGGGCACTGGGACTGGGTATAGGGAGGTTGGTGGGCAACTTTCAACATCAGATAATCAATTAATTGCTCTCTAGATGGATGTCTTGCAACTGATGATTGAGGAGGGAGATGATGGACTTGGCTGTAGTTTGCTGGAAGCCTCTGAGGTTGGCACATTTGTCCATTTGTTAAAGGCATCTGAGGAAAAAAAAAGAATACTCAGGGTCATACATTTTATAAGCAGCATTCCTCAATTCTTGCTTCATTAATTCAATATTTGTCATATGTGACTGCTCTTAATTTTCAGCAACATTATTAAAACTACTCTTCTGGACCATGTACAATTATATCCATTTTGTTTATAGCTATCAGCTCTGACCTACTGAACAATTTGAAAAACAAAAACTTGAGTGCTACTTTATTAGCATAAATTACATAGCCTCTGCTTTTAGCACTTGTTTTTTCACTCAGTTTCCCCAAATATTATTTTCCAGCAGTGCAACTGATAGTACTGACACTTGATTCATGCCATTATAGTCTGTGCTTTTCTTGCAAAAAATTCAGAGACTTTGTAACAATTTCCAGAACACCATAGAAAAATAAAAATTCCTGCCCCCCATACCAGGCTAGCAGACTATATGCTCACCAAGCATATTATGGTGACCACTTCACAAGAAAACTCACTGAGCAAGTTCCCATCCAAGCTCAAGATTTTAATATCAAAATTGTAGTATTTCCAACAAAGGTTATTCTTTTCTTAATGCATATGTAATTGATTGATAGGTATAATGATGACAAGCAGCAGTGAGGGACCCTTCTGTTAAGACATACAGTGCATTCCAATCATGTCACCAGGAATGATGCTGGAGGTGGCAAGGTTTCCTTAGTGAAGCTGTGCTGAGCTGAACAGCCTTTTTACTCCCTTGCCAATACATCTCATGTTCTTATCCACCTTAATTAGTCCCTGATTCATCTGTATGATTCCAAAAATGCTATACACTTAAGTTACAGATTGGCCTGCCACCATTAGCACATTAGTCACAGGATACAAGGATATTAAAATACTCTCTCAGTATTACAAGTAACTAGTGTGCAAATTTCAATCTGCTATATGAATGGACACATCAGAATCTATTCTGCTGAGTTTATGTCAGACTGATTCTGAGAAACAATAATGTGTAAATATAATACATTTTCAGATTATTTACAGATCATATGTATTTAATATACAAATTTTTCATTGCCTTTTGTGAAAACTTGAAGTATAACAAGAAAACTTTTTTTGTTGCCAGAGGTAGAGTTTATATAGGTAAAATGTATCCACAGCTGTGCAAGTTCCCAATACCCATTGTCTGTAGAAATGCAACTGAAATTACTGAAGGTGTAAGAAGCAAATCAGCTTCTGTGTCATAATAATTTACAAGAATCCATTTAGTTTCATGGTAGTAAGACCCACTTCCAGAGATGGTAATTAGAGATTAATACAGAGTGTCTTCTACTAATTCTGGTTTGTCATCACAATTTCATCACAACAGATTTCAAGTTTGTTTTTTAAAAGGTTAATCAGCTTCATATTATTTTTCTGAAATCATCTGCCATATTCCAATTTTCACTTGCAAGTACTTGTTTGGCTGCAAATTTCTTCTTTCAAATTACCTACTGAAGGAAAATAAGAACCATCTTCCTTCATACAGTCAACCATTTTGTTGAGGATGCTGTTTCATTTATGCAGGTTTGGAAGCCTGTGTATTACATTTTAAAGAAGCACTAGTTCCAACTGCTATCCTAACATAAGTTTCTACTGCTAATAAAAAATACAGATTTATGAATAAAAGCAAATAATGTCCTATCCATGTTGTCATGCAACTACCTGCACAGCTGTTTTTTTGATGCTGTCTGGAGGAACATCTTTGAGACTAAGTGTGGCAGATGAGTAATTCTGCTGTCCCGAAATGAATACTTCATCCTGGCATTGGTCTCCTGGAGCAGAAGCCTGGGGATGCTTTAAACAGAATGAAGTGGTAAAGACAAAAAGACAAATGTCTTTATATAATTAAAACTAAAAAATTCTCAAAAGAAACTCAGGATAAAACATTTTAAGGGCTTTATAATTATTTATCTTTTTTTATTAACTAGGACATTATTTATGCAGAAAATCTCACTAATCAAGACATACATCCAAAAAATACTGATGGACATTTACAAATCTCACAACTGTAGAGGTGTCTTTTATCAGCAGTAAATTAATTAACAAATCCCAGGGACTAACTATTCAAAGATGCATGGAAGTCTTCTGATGACTTTATCCTGCTCACTATGGATGCCTTGCACACCACTCATGTGCTTATTTAAAAGCTCATTTCCTCGTATTTTCTGACTATAAATTTTCTTGAATGCCTACAGTATCTTACAGTACAGTTTATATCATCAGAATTTCTTTTGGAGGAGGAAGAATAGTAAGATTTTGTTCAAACCTTAGCAGCCTAGGCTAAATTCAGAACGGTAATCTTTTGATCACAAATGTACAATGAAACCAGACAGTTCTACACATGTTCAACCATCTACAAAGCCAGTTAGAGAACTCAACTTCATGACATTAAACTGAAAAGCCCTGCAGTAAGTTTACACCATATGAAGTGAAGGTAAAACATTTAATTCCTAAAAATAATTTCAGCATATAAATTATATTATTTTTAATAAAGCATTATGCATATGTAAAAGGATAACTGTATAAATTTAAGGACCCCCATACAGTTTATTCTTTCCCCCTCTATATATTGCAATAGCCTCCTGTAGGTACTCACTCGAACAATGTGCACACCAGAACCTCTTCCGTCTGCAACACTCAAGGCAACACTACCCTGGCTGCCATGCAGATCCCTAGAGCTGCCATAGTGAAAGCTGCTAACTGCAGCGTAATTGGAATTAAAGGACCGAGACAGCATGCTCTGAATAAAGAGGGGACAGATTTAACACAGAGATTAGTGCAGCATGCATAAACCACAAGACACGTTATACATGTAATACAAACATATTCCATTGTCATGCAAGATAAAACCATGCAAGAACAGTACCACTGTGATATATAAACACAACTCAGTGACCCTATTTACCTTTATTTACTGTAAATCAGCATGCAATCAGCAGTTCACATGCAGAATTACATGTAAATAAAGTAATTGAAATATTCACGTGTCTTAGGTGCTTATCAAAATTTTCAGGTTTTCATTATATTTGCAACATATCAAGTATGTTATAGGAAGATAAGCTGGCAGTAAAATAAAACACCTGTGGAAATCTATCTAATTACCTCTTACTATTTTGTCTCATTCCCCCACCCCCACTAGTAAAGTACAAATAAAAATTTACACAGAGATTTGACTGACTGAATTTTCTTGCTCTAACCACACAGATAATATCCAATGCATTCTAGTAATACTTCACTCAAGAATGTAAGCAAGCCTCATTTAAAGGAAGAGGCTTGAACGAAATTGAGACTACCCCTGTGCAACTGTGGGCAATCAAAGAGGTAAAGTGACCTCAAAGACACTTGTGACAGTGGTTTGGGTTTGAGCTTCATTAGCTTGCAAACCTGACCCCTGCAATATTACCAAGGATAACAAAATGAAAGCAAGGGACATTACCATCTTGTCACCATGGTCTTTTGTAGCTGTAAGAACAAAACAAAATAAAAAGACGGTGCAAAGAAAGAAACAGAAAATCTTCCATGGGCCACCTGATAAATAAAACAAAACTGTCTTGAAAATGTGACAACCCCAAGAAAAAAATTCTATTGTAGGAAAAAGATACACCACAAAGCATTAAAACCCAGCAAATTCAAAGTTGTTTTCTGTAAAGCTTTTAATTTTTCAGAGTTAAAGAAAGGAATGTTCAAAATAGGTATAATTGACTAAGATACTGTAACAATTCTTAAATTAATAAAGACATTTTGGGATTTGCCTGTTGGCTATGTATACTAATATAATTCTGAAAATAGTCACTAGTCCTTAGGCAAACATCTGGTCCTTCCTGGCTTCATCTTCTGAAACTAGAACTAGTTTAATAATAAAAACCATATGCCTCTGCATACTCATATTCCCCAGATGCTCTGGTAGTACAGTCATTGGAAACTCCCTTGAAAAACAGTATTTACTGACAATACTGGTTTTATCTCGGCCAAAGTTCTTGGATAACCTTTGTCTCAGTGACACAGTAAGCATTCTTCATGTTTCTCTTTTACACCTTCCCTGTTCTCTAGCCAATGGATTTTTCAAGCTTCCAAACAAGTCTGCAGATGTTTTCCCTATCTTGGGAGAGGACGACTTTCTTAGCATTTAAATCTACATTCACTAAACATTCAATCTGAGTTTACTGCTCCTCTAAATTTTAGAATAAACACCCAGGCAAAAATGCCAAAGTCAATTTTCCTTAGCTTCTTATTGCCTCAAGCCATCTTTTTACTCCTCTTCTCATAACAGTGTCTGTAATTAACCGGGTGGTCTTCTTGCCCCACCACTACAGGCAATTCCTTGAAGTATCCTTGCAGGAAGCTCTCAGAGGCTCCTGTATCTCTCCATCCTCTATAAGTGGCAAAATGACTGATAAAAATAGAAGGAATGCATGGTGGGACTAAAAAGTTCTCTCTTCAAAGCGTCTCTAGCAGACCATCATACTGTAAAGACCCCTAGATCCACTGGGTTCACTCTCAGACAGAGCCAAACAGATGGCCAATAAGTGGCAACAATCTATGTGACAAAAGAGATAAATAAGGCAAATTTGGATTTAAAATCTAAGATAGATCTGCAATACAGAGGGAGAACTTTCCTAAAACTTACAGAGGTATGAACTTTTACATCAGGAACTGAAATTTCAGTTGAGTTTCAAGGTGACTACATAATCTGAGAAGTATGAACTCTCAAGGGTTTACAAAATCTTCTTTCCTGGAAGAGACTTTTTCCAAAAGTACAAGAAATGATTGTGCAGTTATGTGGGGAAGAGTTCAGGATACTGCAAACACCATTACTCTCCTTTTCTACATGAGCACAGCACCACAACACTAAATTAGAAGAAACCCAGAAGCTGTACCAACAATAAAAAATAAATACTATTTAAAATTACATGGTCATGTAAGAAAGTTTTAGTTCAATACAAGAAGAGATTCCTAGGGATAAAACAAGAGTATATGTCCTCTACCTATTTCTAACTGGGAAGAGAGAAACTGATGCATTTGGAGTGTGAACAGCATTCCTGTTAATTTTGTTTCTCAATATGAGAATGATGAAAATTGTACATTTCCTAGAAAAATTCCTGAAGACTGCTGCACCAGAGAACACACTTTCTGAAATCTGAATAGCCAAATGCCATTAACCACCCTGACTTTCACTCCGAATTATTAAAAATTGAATATGGAATAATCACATGATCTAAGTGTGACTGTTAATTCAAAGTACCAGCTCCATTAGTCACCTGGTTTGCTATCATGTCTTAAGGCATAATGGCCTGCAAAATAATAATTCAAATATTTGACGTTTGAGAAGGATTACTTCAGTTACTCTGAACTGATACACACTAAGAAATACTCATGTAATGTTTCAGTATATTCTTACTATATATTTAATGATATATATTATATATATATATAATTTAACAGATTTCAATTACATTTATATTTATATTTTATATATTTTTACTAGAAATAGGTTACTTAGCCATCAATAGTCCAAATTAGGAACTACAATAAATCAAGAAAAAATGTAATAATTAGTATGTTCATCATAATTCTAATTTGTAGTCAAATCAGCCTCTAATGGAATCAGTTTAAATGCAGACAGCTAGTAGTATAATTCTGGGGTTTACTAGTATTTTTTTTAGATGACAAAAGCTGGAATATCTTCTCTCTTTGTCAGCTTACAAAATATAATTTCAGACTCCAAAAGGGTGTGATTTGGAAATTGAAATGCCTTAATGCATTTACTTAGGTGCAAGAAAATAAGTAATGGAATTTATTTAGGAGAATTTATATGGAATAATATTGTAATTTTACGACTGTTTGGAGTCTGCCATGACAAGCCATGAAATTTGGGCATAGAAGAGGAACCAATAATTTCAATATCTGCTGGGAACAAGACTACATTCTACTTATCTTGAAACAGCCTAAACTGGTAACTTAATGGCTAAGCCTAAGTATTAGTCTTTTTTATATATTGATTTATTTAACATTACCTAGAATCAACTGCAGGGTAAAGGTGAACATAAGTCATCCTTCAAGACAATATTAAGTGTCTAGAAATCCCTTCAGTTTTCATTCCCACTATCCACATAACACACTCTTGCTATTGAAGAGTTACATATGGAAAAACTACACATACTTTAAATTCCACTGTCAGAAAGTGTTTGCAGATTGAGAACTTTTGCTGTTTACATACCAAATGCACAAGAATTTTATTCATTTTAAAGCATGGTGGTTTGACTTCTGAACTCCACAAAATATCATTATAACACATTGATGGTTCAGATGTCCATTCAAAAAGGAAAAAATAATAAATATAACTAAAATAAAAACGTAAAACTAACAAGTACTAAAGAGATAATATTCCTGTAATTTATCAGGATATGTAACTAGGTAAAAATATTCTTCAGGTTATGATCTTATGAACACTTAAGCATTTTATTTTATGTATGCACAGACCCACTAAAGTCACTGTCCTTGACACACTAAAACAAGTTTAACTATTGAGAAGATCTGAGGTCATATCAATTAAAATATATTTGCATGTTAAGTATGTGGCATAAAAAAATGTGTTGAAGAAAATTTCAAACTTTAATTAAAACTGCAATTTTACACCAGTACTGAAATATTTTCTTTTAATAAGGCACTGTAATCTGACAACTCTAAGAAAAAAAAGTAGGAATTAAACTATGATCGCTCCTCTGAATGTATTTTAGATAATCTGTAGATTATATACATAGTAGATAAAGTAGCTAAAAAACAGAGGACTTAATTTCAGTTGAAATTAGAATTGAAAGCAAATATATATCTAATGAACTCCCATGTGATCTGCAACAAAAAAGGAAAATATACGTATGCAAGGGAGGGACAATCAGACTCAGTAACGAATTTTGTACGCTCAGCAAGGTTATGTAATAGATATTCGCAGATAACTGTTGCAGACACTTCTTATTGCACTTTATGGATGAGAAATTCCTCTACCACAAATATGTGACACTAGTGTTTTTACACAGGTGGAATTTTAGTTTCAATTCTAAATAAAAACCAACAGGATTACTATAAGAGATTATTGTAACATAGTAGAAAAATGGGTATGTCACATTCAAAAAGGAAAATATGCTGGAAAATATTACTGTTTTTAATACTCAGCACTAAATTTATAAGGTTGGGGGTGGGTCCAAATTGACTGCATGCTTTCCACCATCTTATGTATACAACCATTAGAGAGCAGTTTGACATTTAAATAAGTTCCTGTATCCCTCCCAAAAATATGCTTTGTATCAGGTAAGCAAATTTTTTCTTCTAGTATATGAAGAATTTCTATTTACAAATTATATCATGAACTATTTTCACCTTCATTCGCTCAGATGGATAATTTTAGTTATTCTCTACTTTTCACAGAAACACACAATGTACTGAGTTTGAAGGGATCCACAAGGATCATCAAGTCCAACTCCTAAATGAACGGCCCATACCATGACCCTTACAACTTATTAAAAGTATTACAAATGCTAACTATTTGGCTGGAGCCCCTTGTTAATAATTTTTGCTAGACTTAAAACAAGTTTGTATCTTTTCTTATGCAAATTAAACTCCTAAAAGTTTTTCCTACCTATCTCAGGTAAAAGGGATAATAAATTAGGAACTAGTTTCTCCAATTTATCCAACAAGCAGACACTGTTGGACAAATTTAAGTGGGTTCACTCATCTTCTCTCTTCAGTTACTAAATGTTATAAAAACACAATTAACATGTCTTTCAGGAGCTTAGGAAAGGAAAATTAAACAACCAGACAAACCAACAACCAACAACCCCAATCCCCAAAAGCCCACCACACCCTCCTTCCTAATAAGCATTTCTATCTATAAGGATACAAACTATAAACATGATTAAATTCAACAACAGTAAAGTCACAGCAAAAGTAATACTATTAATCTATACTGGTCAAGAAAATAGGTGTTAAATATTCATCACAATGCTTAATTTTGTATATGTGATTTTTTCAGTGTTGCATCTTATGTTTAAAAAAAAAAGTGCCCTTTTAAATTCATAAAAGCTCTGTCAAAGTAGTTTCCAATAAATGTTCCATAAACAAGCTCTGTAATTGAACTTGTTCCTTAAATGAGTTCTGTTAATTACTCAACTTTTTTTTCAGATTTCAAAACATTTCAGAAATTTGCTTTATAGATAAAGCACCCTCACCACTTGGATAATTTTTTATTACAAACAAAAATACCAAAGCTGTTATTTAAAAAGAACTTAGCAATATTCAACTGAATGCTAGAATTTCCACATTATCGTATCTGCCAGCTGCCATACAGGATCGTGTCTACATTTTTCACAATTCAGATTTTTCTTTTTAAATCAGTTATATCCTAAAGAATATAAAATAGACAATTCAATGTACACATTCACTTTAAACCCATAAGTAAGTCTCAGATTGTTAAGGCTACTTTAAAAAACTTAAAGGCCAAAACAAAAGAAATATAAAAAACAGACTTAAAAGATCTGTTAAATTAAATGCACAGCTAAAATTTCAAAAGCAGTTATTCCACATCAGTCTAGTAGGAAAAATTAAAGTTTACATATAAAGCATAATGAAAAGTATTTTCATATATAAAGGGAATCAAGTCAGGCACTCAATGGCATTTATGTAAAGGTGACTATACTGCTGCAGACCCAAACAGGTATCACTGCTGCATTAACCACTGTTCTTCACATGCCAATGAACAACTGCATCAGCAGAGCACTGAAGCTCTGCTTCCCTTTGTACTCGAGGATTGCTGGTATCTTTGCTTTTCTTGTCACTTCATGTGAGATTTCAAACATGCATCGAGGAGAATGGAAAATGAGGGAATGCACATTTTAGTAGAGTTGGAACATGGTGAGATTAGTGAACCTCTTGTGGGACAAGGGGTCCCCACATGACGGCAAAATACTACCCTAAGACATTTCCTGTTGCAGGTGACCACCTGGATCAGAAGAATATGTACAGCTTTTGTGCAGGTGTCTATAAAAAATGAAACCCATCCCCTTCTGTCACCAGAATTTATGCAATTTGAAACAAAAAATCTAACCAAAAACCACCCCAAAAAACAAAAAGCAAACCCCTCCACCAAATACTGGGATTTCTGAAGAAAAATCATAGTTAAAAGTAATTTCTCCAACCATCTCCAATTAAATTTTTCTAGCCATCATAGATATTCAAGTATTTACCATAATAACTACAAAGCAAACTATGTTCTTAGAAAAGAAACTAAAAAACAAAATCCATCTAGCTGGCATAATCAAAATGTCATTTGGATACTTAATTCTGTTCCAAAGAAATATGATCAGGCTGAATGACATTCAAGCCATTTTTAGTGATGATATTTTCAACTGGGTTAGCAGGACACAGATTACACTCTTCCAGGCTCTACTCAAATTCTTTGAAGATAGATAATTGTTCAGCTCTACTTATCAGCTCAAATTCTTGATGGCATTTACAGTACATAAAGAATCCTGTTCATCATCTCTATTTATATCAAAACCTACTGTGATTTTTCTGAAATGAACAAGATTTTTAAGTGTTCTCATCTCGCAGCAAGCAATAAATATTCATTCAACAATCTGTCAGATACCCAACTTCAAAAGATATCTGGCTTGGAGGCAAATACATTATAATTATGGCTTTTGAATTCCTCAGCAACTAAAGCTGCAGACCTATATTTCTAAATAGATTTTACTGATTTTCTTTTTCCTTGTTCTTAAAGAGAAGAAATAGGGTGAAAAAAAGGCAGAACAGAAAGATCAAGAGTGTAAGGGAATATTTTAGTAAATTGTGAATGCAAAGGTACAATAAAATTTACCTTAAAAATTACCTTAAAAGAGCTGGCTTTGCAGTCCAGCAGGTCTGTATGACATTATTTAATGTATTCAAAAGTAACCTAAGCTGGCAAGTATGATATAAAAACAACAGCACCTTTCTTTCTTCTTTGGGGGAAATGTTCATTTAGTTCAGTCTACCATCTGAGGGTTTCTCACATATTCATCATAAACACAATCCTTTTTAAGTAGGATCAAAATTAGATTTTCACTAGTAATTAAAAGCTGTTTGAAACAGAGTGTTTACCTTATTCTATATCTAGGTAAAGAAAAGTATAAAAAAATCAGAATTATTGTTTTTACCTTTTCTAGCTTTTTAGCCTCAATATGTCGCAGCACCTGTTCCCTCCAGTCATGAGGGACTTTAGTTTTTCCTGCAGGGTCTAATAACGAGTGCTCGGAGTTAACCCTTGGGTTTGATCTCTTGGAGGGGCTAGTCCGCGAGTAATTGAAGTCGCTGACTGACATAGTTCTTTCTGGTATTTCGCTGACCGAGGGCCGCGCGCTCTGCGGCCGGCTCATGTTGGGACCATCAATGCTGTATGTCCGGGCAGAGAGAGGCCTCTGCTGTCCCGACATCACCGCTGCAGCTCTTCCCATTGAATGCAAATCTCTGTATGTTAAGTAGTCCCCTTCAGGAACTTGGGCCCGTCTTGAAGGTCCACTATCCCCAATATTTATGGAAGCCGTAGAAGATACACTGCTCTGCCTCTGAAGCGTGTGCCTGCTTGCTCCTGGGAGCAGTCTGTCACCTGGTGGAACAGCCCACAGATCTGCGTGTCTCCCAGCCATCCGCTGGTGAGTGTTGTACACAGCGCTGGCCCGGACATTGTTATGATTGGAAAAATTCATGTTGCCAGAATGCTTTACATAACTGGGAGGTTCTGTACTGTCAGACCTAAGCAGACGTGAAGGAGGTAAAGTGCCTTGTTCTGCTTGGGTGTTTTGTTTCTGGGGCCACAAGGCATCTTTTGCTGCTGCACTGCTGCTGTACTGAATATTATACTGGGGAGCACAGAGCATCTGTGCACCGCCTGTCACTGATCCCCTCACTACATTAGCACCTTCAGGATTGTGATTTGAGTCAAATTTGAACACTGTTTTTGTAGAAGATACTAAATCAGATGACGACGATGACCCAGGAAAAACCTGTAAAGGCTGATCATAGAGAAGAGTAGCAGATTTACTGCGGACTATGTTTTTTCCATCTGCAGTATCAGATCCTGATTTTACCGCTAAGTTTGGTTGTTGAGATCCGTTTTCATTTACAGTATCATAGATTTTCAGCCCACCACTGTCCATACTTGTGATGCTGTGAGATTTCATCACAGGACCGCTTCTCTGTGGGGACAAATCTTCAGTGCTTCTAGAAACAGACAGCTCAGCAGAATCCCCATCAACTGTAGTGCTTTTTGCTACTTTTTCTTTACTGGGAGACTGTACTGTTTCCTCAGCAAGTCCATTTACTTTATTTACACGATATTTATTTCCATTTTCCAAGTGCTCACTTTCTTCTTTTGGGTTGTTATTCAAAAAGCCTATTACTGAAACCATTTTCTGTGTTTCTAACTTTTCTACAGGAACTGGCACTGCCTCTTCACTAACAAGTTTATTGATATTCATGTTTATTTGGTCTAATTTGTGAGACTCCTCCATAGGAGTACTTAGATCAACACTTTTTCCTATCAGGCCTAGTCTTTCTTCAATGCTCAATTCATATTCAGACAAATTTGTAACCTTCTCTTCCACATTTAGTTTTTCTTCTACTGTAATACTCAATTCTCCTCCATTCTGCAAGAGATTATTCAGATTTTCATCTTCTCTCCTGGAAGAAAAAAAGATAGCTCTTAAATAAATTCTCCTAAGAATGGATGTATTTCTCAAAGTATCATTTTAGAAAAAAATTACCATTAATATGCAACCACGCTGTGCATACAAAATAGGACAACGAAACAGATTTATGATTTATTATCTTATATTGAAGAAATATGTTATATGAAGAGCTCATTTGGGCAATGTTTTTAGATCACGTGGTTTCAGAAGTTTGTTTAAACTCAACAAGAATAATTAGAAACAGTTCAAAAGCATCAAGAAGACAAAGTGATGATAACTTTATTAATTTCTTTTCATTTCCATTTTGGACAATTTTCCTGTTTGTATTAGCAGTTTTTATGAGAAATGGCACTTTTTAACTAAAACTCCTAGAAGACTAACAACCTGTAATTCCATTCTTTGTAAGTTTTTAAGAACCTTTAACCTCATGTTAGCAATCAAACTGATTTTCAAAATTAAGCAAATAAAAACACAGAGCTTTTAAAACAGCATACTGATGTATTTTGCAGGGATAAAAAAAAAAATTATTGCACCCTATTGTTAAGAGAAACGAGAAGCGTGTATTGTATACTTAAAGCTAGTCTCTGGAAGTTTTTCTTTTTGAGAACTTTATTAACCTTAAGAGAACATTATTAACCCCATTACAAAATGATGAAATTTTAAATATTTAATGAATACTAAATGAATGAATTAAAGGAAGGAACACCTATTAAGTAACATTTTTTTAATGTATTTTCTTAGTGGTCCACAGTATAGTACAAACCTGATTTTGGATAGAACAGCAGCATTGGTTTCTTTGTCAGGAGAACAGAGAGAAACATCTTGGCTACTGTCAGTATTTAAGGAAACAGAATCTGACATTCGAGAAGGAGAGGAACAGTTGCTGTTATTCTGATTACTGTTGTGGGTAGCTTCATCTGATAAGGAATCAGTATCTTTTGAATCATCTGAAATAAAAAATTGCCAATTAGTTAGACACACAGATTTTATTAATAGCCATTTCATATGTGTTACGTTTAGTATTTAGAAACAGTTTCTTGTTCTTCAGTAATTCTTATTACCTGAAACTAAAATGTAAGCTAACACCTTTGCAAAGTTAATTTAAACTTACAAAATACTGTTGGAAATAGTTCCTCTATTTTAAAATATTTGGCCTAATGTAAACATCCCTTGTCTGCTAATTAAATCTAAATTCTTGCTTTATTCCCATTTCCCTTGTCATACACGAGTGCTATATTACTGAATACTTCCTCAAAATATCTATCAAATTCTGTTACTATAAGGATTTCAAAATTGTCGATTACATGAGTCTATTGGCCTCTAATAAAACAAAGCACACTGCTTCACATGCAGTATTTTGAAAGGGTACACTGTTCCTAATTTTGAATATTCTATCATTATTAAAGCTATTAACTATACCAAGTACTCTGGAACTCTCTAGATCACTGGATAAGCTCTGTATAGTTTTTTAGTAAAGTCAAAAATCAGCAAAGAAAAATGTTCTTCTGCAGACTTTGAATTCAATGCATTCCCATGTTTTGCAGATCCCTTAGGACGACATTTTCAGAGTAATTTACCCCTGTACACATTGATTCTTGCATAATGTATGCATACTTGCATACTACATCCGTATAAAACTAATTTCTCTGGGGGAATTAAAGGCAGCCGTGATTCTGACATGAGTGTAGAAACAAACACATTTAAATTTTTGCTTCAAGCCAGTTACAGATGCCAAACGCATACATTTTATGGAACTAATGTCTGTCTTCAGAGACAAGAAAGAAGTTTTGACCTGGTACTTTAGTCAGATAAAAAAATCCAAGGACAACATTGGTAAACATCCACCTTTTCGTCTGTATGTGATCCTCAGCAGACTCTTCCTGCTTCCACCATGTGGTTCTCCTCATCAAATCTCACCTTTTTACATATAATGTCCAGAAAAGCTTTTTGTCCTGAAGTACTGGACTTGGATATCATATGAAGCAAAATAGTATTCACTATCCTCTTTCTATATCATGTTTTCTCTGAATCCTAGGCCATTTCTTAGTCTTAAAGAAATATTTATATTTCAGAGAATATAAAATATAGTTAATAAAAAAAAAAGATTCATGCTAGAATTTTCATGCTAGAGGAGCAAATAAAAATAAAAGAGTAAAATAACTCTGGAGAGTTTTCACTAGAAAGGATTATTCTTAAACCTTAGGAAGAAGCACAGCTTCTGTAGAGAAATTTAAATAAGTGATACTGCTGCTTACAGCAGCAGTTATAGCAGCTGCCTATCGCAGCAAGAATTCACAAAATCTGGGTGAAGGGGGAGTTACAGAGTATTTCTAATATAAATATCACTTTCTGCAATCCTTTTCTTAAGCATATCAAGAGTATGTTCAAGCCCCAAACCTCACAAAACATACACCCCTTCTCTCCCTGTCTGATTTAAACTGACAAGAATCAAGAAAGTTAAGACATCAGCACAGATTTCTCTAGCACGCATTCCAGCATATGCAGTTTTTTCCCGCTTTCATTGCTTAACTAGGAAAATCTTTCTTTTAAAACACACAAATTAAGCCTACTTTTACTTAATTTAATTTGAAAAACTAACCACTTTGAGTCAACAAATAATCAAAATCATAAAACACTTGCCATGCTTTTTATGGTGTCTTACCTTTTTTGCTGTTGCTTAGGGCTACCACTTTTGGTTGGTTTATGGAGGTTTCTATCAGTGGTGGTCGCATTTCTGCCATTTTCATCTCTTCATCAGAGGAGAGCTCTTCTGACTCCTGCTAAAGGAAAAACAGCTTTATGCTGTCCATTTTGAAGAGCAGTTCAAAGTTAAGTAAATGCTGTCTAAACGACCACCCACTAAACAATAAAAGGGTAAAAAGATAAGTGAGCTACATAACGTAGGCAAAGCAAAACAACTTTATAGTGCAACTGTAGTGCAAGTCAACTGAATTATCTTTAAGAAGCAGCACTTGCAGACTTGCATTGTCACTGCTGAACTCTGTGGAATGACAGACAGGTAACTTTAACTGCAAAAAACTTATTGGAGCAAGTAGATGAAGCCTTCATACTACCACTGGAGAGAGCATCCAGCTGACTCCAAGTCACAAAGTAATCACTGAACCAGCAAACACCACAGACTGACTAGATGGGTATTGGTTTTGAAGGAAAGAGCTCAAGCAGCTTGAAACAGCTATAAAGTAGCCATGACCAAGACAATCCTAGGAATGGAAAGGTACACTGTGAGAAAAAACTGAAGGAGTTTGGCTTGCCTAGTTGGCAGAAAAAACTGCCTAGTCTAACAGAAACAGTGTAAAGGTAGCTTGCTAAGGGCAAATTCCAAAAGGAAAAGAAGTCATTTAACTTCAAGAGCAATAGCAGAGAAAAAGCAATACTGAATATGTTTAAGCTAATAATCACTAGTTCTGAACCAAAAGACGGAGCTCTGCACTTACGAGAGAGATTAATAGACAAAGCTGCTGCAAGAGCAGCATGCAACTGATTCAGTTCCTAATGCAATATCCTACTGCTAGCCCTATATTCATTTATCTTCAAAACTCAATTGTTTTTGGTAATATTTTGAAGAAACAAATTCCCAACAAACCTTTCCTCAAAGCAGAAATTTCCTTCTAGTAAACACGCTTCCTGCTACAAAATCCATGTTGCAAATTGCAAATAACTCTGCCAATATTCACTTTTTATTACTGTTTTGGAACATTTTGGGGCACCACCTTCCCATGATACCAATTACCTGGCCAGTTCTTAGGTCTGCAGGAAGGACAAACTTGACTGACATGTAACAAACAAGCTACAACAATCCTAATTAAAAATAAAAAATAAAAATCCATCGGCTTTTCTCTACAATCCAAACAACCCACCTGTTCACTGCATCTACCACATGCCCAAACTCTTGGATGTGACATACCAGTGTAATCAATGCTGAAATGAAAAGCTTACACACAGGCAAAGTTTAGCTATCTGCATTCTGCAACAGCATTACCAGCAGGAAATAAGGAAATACACTGAAACAAGGATGTCACTGTATCTGACTTGTGTACTCACTACAGCTACAAAGAATTACTGTCACTACCATTAGACAACTATCATGATCTTCCAAAATCACATTTCAAAGTTAAAGAAAAAATGTCAGTACCAGTATTTTCAAAACTAATGAAAATATTTTCTGGCTACTTTCCCACTAGTATGTTCTAGTGGGAACATACTAGTGGGGAAGTAGCCAGTGACAGCCACAACTGCCTGTCACTCAAGTCTTTTCACTGTATGATACAGGCACATTCCACAGCTTACGCAACACAGGCAAAAAAAAAAAATCACTAGTGAAATTATGAAAAAAGTATTTTACAGGTTGTGACTAGGAACTGATTGAATGACAGCTTCCAAAATTTGTCATAAATCTCAACCTTTCTAAATAAATAAATAAATGTATGGTTTTTGACAGAGAGATGCACAGTTCAGAAGTTTAAAATCCTTCACTGTAAGAAGTAAGTATATTCCAAGTAATATTCCTGATAGCTTATCAGTAAATACAGAGGAACAAATATTTTGAAAAATTTCCACTTTTCATTTGAAATGCATGTGTATAATCACTTGGATACAGAAACATTTTATTGCTACCACTGATCTGACATTTCCTCATTTCAGCAACAATTAAAAGTGATTATTTAATGAAGTACTGATAGTGAAACAACTGGAGAATTCTGCAGAAGTATGACTCTTATATCAATCTTCTGAGTTTGCATTATTTTTCTTTAAATGCATGCATCTTTTATTTTGAGCTTTTTATTAGCGGTTTTAACTTTTACTTAACAAAATCTGAAGCAAAAAAATACTGTATTGAAAACCATCTGAATTTACAACATTTATGGAGGGCAATTTTCTTCTACTGTCAGAAATTTTCATCTTCCAGAAGAACAAATTCAATACAACACCAGCAATTTCTGACTGCTATAATGCTCATTGCAATGCCACACCTCAAGCATGTCCTCATGGTTGACAGTTGTTTTCGTGTTCTGCAAGGTTTTAACAAGTGCAGTCATCTGTGAATTTGCAGTGCTGTGCTCAGCTTCTGGTTCACTAGGCTTCTGCACAGAGCTTCCTGCTGAATATTGCTTTCTCTCATCGGCTTTGTTCTTTATTGAACCAATTTCTGAGGTCTACAAAATGAAGAGTATTAACAGAGAAAGCATCCTGAAACATTTTTAGCAACAGAGAGATCCAACATTATATATTCTGGGAAAACATGGAATGGAAAAATCTGAGCTCTGAAATTATAAAGAACAGAATGTACCAGGTATGAAATGCTAAGAAAACACATTAGATAACTAAGCTACAGTCCCTACCCTGTGTCAGTCAGACTCTTATCTTTACTGGCATCAATACATACCACTATAGCTCCAGTCATGTGAAAAAAAATCAAACAGGCAAATACCTGCAATGATTCTGTGTGAGCACCAAAAAGTAGTCCTATCTTCTATCATGCTGCATCAAGCTCTTAGAGACTTGGGATACTTCTGCCAGTCTGCTATTACTGCTTGTTACTACACAAAGCTTTCAGTCATGAACACTAAAAGCCTTTGAGATTATCCAAATGTCATTGTGAAGTCTGGCAGATGAAAGAGGATCAGAGGATGACAAAGATGCCATCCTCCAGAAACCAAAGAATGCAGCTCCTTAACACATTCACAGTTTGTATGTGCCTGAGAATTAGGTCACTTTTCATGTTCTTAATGCAGGAAGAAAACTGCTACTGCAAACCAGACATTTGTTACAGACGCCCTTAGGTGGGGAAGAAGTAAACTGGTTTTGTAATCTAACAATTTTTCTTGCTAAAGCATCAGAGAGGAAGGAGAAGAGAACTAAAAGGAATGAAGGACACTTTAGTCTTTGGAATGTATTGCAAAACCAGAAGATAATGCTGTCTCTAACCTTTACCCCCACATCTTTTACGGAAACTGTCTGGACTTCTCGTTTTGACTCCTTGGCATTATCGTCAGTTGATTCTTCATCCTTTAGTCTATGTACAATTGTCTGGACTGTTTTGACCATATTCTTCAGTTCATCAGGATATGGAGTTGGGTATCTCTTCAGATTGCCTTCCTGTGTAACAAAAGGCAGTAAGGTTCTACACTTATTTAAATGTCAGAATTAAAACATAAGCTTTAAAACAAATAATTAACTAGGGCACACTACTGAATACTCTAGAATCTCCACCCTGATACTCAAGTCTGCTGGCACTGAGATAGACATAAGCTGATACAACCAGGCAAGATTACGAATCACTTTCACTCCCTTTCCCCAACATGTCCAATGACTCCAAGCAAGGATTGAGCCAACTGTAATTCACTTAAAATAAAATCAGGATTTATCATGGTTTCCCCACTTGTTCTCCACAGCACCATTAGTCAGGTAGCATCCTAGGTAGATCCTACACTGCCAAGTATCAGATTGAGCTTTTACCTTATGCCCTGCTGAAAATAATTTGGCTAAGTAATGCCCAAACTAAAAGCAAACACAACAAAAAAATCCAAACCATAGTGTTTCATCCTGCTAGATACACTAAACTGATGACTTCATTTATTCAACAGAGTAAAACCCATAACCAAAGTATGGAAAAGGCTGAGATTAAGGGTGGAAGTAAAAGGCAGGGAAGCACCACGTATGTAAAAATAAATTGAATACCAACCCGAGGTGGTGCCTCTCTCTCATCTTTGTCTTCATCACATTCAAATGCCACCTGAGCACGCTGTTTCCTCTGTTCCTCCCACAGAGATGGATTGAAACTCTCATTATCAGATATGAACATAACTGGAAAAAAAACCCAAAGAAGATCATATAAGAATAGGCTACACTATGTAAAACACAATATACTTTTTTTCTTTCTCTTGAGTGGGATTGGTGTGCTTTTGTATTCATTCTTTTTAGAAGATGAAAGACTAACAGCATCATTAATTGAAGATTAGATGCAATGCAACTGCTTTACGAATTTGGTTGTACTTTTATATTGGAAAAATCCCTATCTTTTAAAAGAAAATCATATGCTTAGCTGTACAGTACTCTTAACATTCACATTCGAAAAATTTCAGCAGAACTCTGCTGAGTGGTTTTATTCTATATATAAACATGAAATAATGTATTTGTGTGTGTATATACATATATAAACATGAATTATATTTGTATAGATTTATATAGCTTATTATCAGTGCTTAACATCACTAAGCGCAGGTAAGAACATTCATCTGATTTAATTTAATGAAAATTTAAAAATGAAAACTAAGAATGACTTAGTGAGAAAAATCTGCATTCTTACTAATCCTAAAGCAATGTAAGCATCTAAAACTAGAGGTTAAGTTAATCTGCATGATTTTGCAGCATTAATGCAGTTGACAGGGGCTTTAGATACAAGTATTTCTTGTTTAATTTTACAAGAGATTAAAAAAATCTTGCAGATACCTGATGTCTCTGATTTTACCATGTCTTTTTGTTAATCAGCCAGGTTCTATTTTTAGCATGACAAGTAATCTAATAAATTTGCCACTACCACCCAAAAAATGTATATCCTTCGCTAGCAATACCTAGACTGTTCATATTAACCACTTCTATACCTGACATAGAAAAATACTTAGTTTTAGGGCTCAGTAAGTGCAATGGAATATTTGTTACTCTGCATTTATGGGATAAACTTAAAATTTTAACACATCTGAAAGATTATAATAAACTTCACTATCACTATGAGCTCCTGACCAAAAGCCCAGAACCTAACCTTTTATAAAAGCAGTTCAAACTACATGTGAACAATATACTTTCTCTGGACTGATTTTTTTTTTTTTTCAAATTTCAAAATAAACCAGAGAATACTATGTACTTTTCACAAAATACATACTTGCCAGTGAAGGAAACATTTTGCTAAAATAGTCAGTTTGAAGCAAACACTTTCTTAAGAGAATTTCACCCCAAACCATTAGGCTCTTTTGGAAGGAATGAGGGTGTCATACTGGGAGTGGCAACCACCACAAATGTATTCCTGTCAGTCCACTTCTCACCTTACTCGCTGAAATAGTTTCACCTAGAATTTACCAACATCTAAATCTCATTAAGTTAGCGTTCTCATTCATCAGACACAACTCATCATCTCTTGCAAGTATACTCCAAACTTTAAGCATTTAGGTATTTAAGCATTATTTAGTGAAAATCATATTAGCAGGAAGCCTTCCCGTTATTATTTTCAACAATGACCACTGTGACAGGTAATTTCAGAAATTCCTTACCCTCCTCAGTCCTTGGTTGCTGAGGGAACATGTAATTAGTAAGTACAGTTTTCTGTGTGTCAGGATCAGCTTCTTTTTGAAGAGGGATAAGTGGTTTAGACTAGAAAGTAAATGAAAGAAAGCTATGTTATGAGAATATATATTTATGCATATATATATATATACATGTACACAAAAAAGTAAATGTGACCTACATATCACAGAGCATGCCTGTCCCACAACTTTGAGTTAAACCACTAAACCATTTCTCCTCTGAATAATTTTCATAAAATGAAGATATTAATATCTCTGTATTTGATTGATGACAGGCTTTTTGACTGAGGACAAAGACATCAACAGCTTTTGTAAAATAAAACACTAGATAATCAAAAAGTAATCCAGTTTCTTTTTGGTACTTACTACTATCCCAAAGCACACCAATCAGAAATGCATAGATATCTTTAGCTATTTAAAACTACAGACAATCATAGAAAGAGAAGAATTCAGCACCTTTGTTTTTTTGTTTTGAGACTAGATCGAACATCCTCCAACCTTTACAGGGAAAGGCAGAAGATTGTTGAAATTACTGCTTTTGTAAATGTGCACATCTGAGGCTACTGGATTTCTGAGAGCCCTGTACACTTTAATGCCCTTCAGAAAATCAGCATAATATCAAGAACTTTAATAAAAAGGATAGAGACAAGCACAGGAGTTATTGCTTAACAGCTTCAAAGTTGAACAGTCATACAGTTCAAAGGTGTGGCAAGAAACCTAATTCAAAACCAGGATGTTGAGTTTCCCTGCTGGTATAGTGGTGAAAGCAACAGCAGGCTACGTGTTTATGTTCAAGCTTATCAAGCACTAAACTCACCCGACTAAATTAGCCTGAATAAACAAAACTAACAAAACCCACCCCTCCCCAAAAAACAACCAAAAAAATCCAATAAAAAAAAAACCAACAAACCCAGCCAACCAAAAATAAACAAACAAAATCCACCAAAACAAAAACAAAAACCAAACCAAAAAACTCAACCAAACCCAGAAAAAACACAACAAAACAAAAAAAAAACCTTCCCAGTATCTGTTAAATTGCATTTCCTCACAGCACAGAATTTCTCCAGGATTATGAGCCTCCAGACACAGGTAAGCTCAGTATTGGTTACTTTGGTTACTTAAGGAGTACTGACATAGTAATGTCAAGAAAGTAGTGATTTAGACAGCACTAAGTCTCTTTATTTAACAGATGGCTCTGTTCTTGTCAATCCCATTAGGAATGAAGTAAACAATTATTTATTTTCAATAATTTATTTTCTTTATTTAAAAAATCATACCTGATTGTCTGATAGCCACATAGCAGTGAGTTGTTGCAGTTTTGTAAAAGTAAATGGCAAATTCTTCAGTCTGTAAATTACAAGAATTTTTATGTAAGTACATATTGTTAGGACTTTAATCAATCCTGCATTAGTCTGTAAAATATTTTAAAAGGACATTTTCATATGAAGTTCACTTAATAAATAGTGAGAGCTGAAAGGCTACAACATGTAATTTAAATTC
This sequence comes from Passer montanus, assembly GCF_014805655.1. Lineage (NCBI taxonomy): Eukaryota > Metazoa > Chordata > Aves > Passeriformes > Passeridae > Passer > Passer montanus. The sequence goes on along the minus strand of NW_024366815.1, from coordinate 11,415,027 downwards.
AATTTTAAAAAACCCCAACCAAACAAGAAAAACTTATCTGCCCAGTATAGCAAGTAGCTTAAAATAAAGAAGTGACATTGTGACCTGAATTTAACTCAACTGCGTGACTTGAATACAAAGACAATCAACATGAATTAATAAATCTGAATCTGCACCATCTTATCTGTCAATATATATGCCAATTAAGAAAAAATGTGCTACACCTGAAATTTTTTTTTTTTTCTAAGAGATACATGTATAGGGAATGGGCAGTCATGGACAATGGGTGCTCTGGCATTATGGGATAAATTAAACTACAGACAGAGTACAGAGAAGCTGGATTGCCAGAACAGGAGGGAGAGCTCTGCTAGTTCTCTCTCCCAGTACACTTCAATTCTATAAACTATCAATTCCCCAAAGCTAAACATTTTGTCTATTTTTAATGACCATCTGCAATAAAATACATTTTCCCCGTTTGTGTAGAACACCAAGATTTTTTTACACTATCCTATGATACTGTTGGTGCTCCATATGCAATTCAAGAAGCTGTTAATTTTTAAGTAAGACTCAAAGTTTTATGAAAATAACCAAACTAATTCCCTAGAAAAACAGATGCTAACAACCACAAATGTAGAGAAGCTGTACTTCAATGCATCTGCCAGGTCATTAAAATAAAGATAGCTTAATATAATGGAGCTGCAAGATCCAGATATGACAGTAATACATTAAATACATCTCAGTCACCTTCTGAGCTGTGTGTGAGATAAGGAAAGATAGCCATAAATGATTCCTAAGAATCCATCTACATTATTGTTGTATTTTATACAACTTCTACTTGATTAAAAGCATTCACAAACCTATTGTCACTCAGATTGATGACTTTTAATTTCTGCATATCACCCATTTCTTCAGGGAGAAATTCAAGCTTATTGGAATGCAGAAACAACACTGTTACATGCTTCCAGTTTCCAATCTGAAAAAAAAAAACCCACACAAAGAATTAATTCATCTTCACAACATAAATATGAAAGTTTTTAAAACAGTTAGTACTGAGGATATTTTGCCTTGAAAGTTTATTCTTACATACTAAACCTTTTAGTTTCAATAAACATGAATGAATTCTACTTGTTGCTTAAAAAAATCAAATTTCATTATTTATAAAGTTGTATATTTGTATACATCCTCCTTTAAAAACATACACAAAGAAAGTCCTCTCAAAAATTAGTAGCTTGTTAATTTACAAGTTGTACAGACTACATAAACACATTAAAATACTAATTTTACAGACTTGCAATTAAATATATACCTCTGATGGCAGCTGAGTTAAAAAGTTATGATCTGCAGCAAATGTTCTTATATTCAAGAGCTGCCCAACAGATGAAGGCAATGTTTCAATTTCATTGAAACTACAGTCCAGTTCTTCCACTGATATTAACCTGCAAAAAAAAAATTAATTCCTCTATACAGAATAATGAATCCAACATTAATTGAATACTTGCAGCTTAAATGAAGTTAATATCACTATTAATTATTAATCACAAATGTAGTTCAAAATAAACCCTAAGGAATTAAAATCCAAGAAGAATTTGCTTAATTTTTTTAAATCTCCTTTACGCTGTCCTCACAATAAAAACAGTGAGGCCAGCACCATCAAATGCTTGTGTACTATATAACAACATGCCAGTCTAAGGCATTAAAAACATCCAGAATGGGATAAATCATAGTCAAATTAGAGCTGAGTGCAGTTTCTGAACAAGCAAAGAATTAAGTTACAGACCATGAACCTAAGAATCTGGCAATGAAGAAGTACTTTGTAAACTCTGACAACAAAAGATAAGCTATATTAATTAAAATATTTGAAAATAAATTGGAAGACATTGTACATTTGTACAGCACTTAACTGCGACCCAATTATTTTTGGTATTTTTTGCAAGTTTTAAATTAAATTGCTGAACACCAAAATACATATTAAAAAAACTTGCTGATTGACAGCTGAAAATTCTCCATATATATATATATGTAAGATAAATACATGTTCATATTTGCTTTTTACAAGATTTTTGAGATTGGGCAATCATTTGCAATATCTACCACACCATGTAACTGACAAAAAAAAAACCAGTTTCAGAAACCTGACTCTTTAAGTATCTGGTTTTCTGTCACACTCAATTTTTGTTTTACAGATTGGTGGCTGCATTAAGTGAGGAACATATGTCCTTTGGTATTAAGTAATAGCAACATATATGCTGCAAAGCAGAACTAAGATATGAAAACTATTGCTTTCAATTGTATTAGGGTATTAACATGTAGAAGAAATTAAATCAAGTAGTTCTAAAAAACTCTGAAAGAGGAGCCACTGTTACAGAAGAGTATTCAGAAAGGCAATTCAATTTCTTATTTTTGTGAATATGAAATACCTACCCTCCTATGGAGTCTGGCAAATAAATTAGCTGGTTTTCATCAATTTTAAGTGTTGTCACCTTTTTCAGAGAACCTATAACAATAGGAACAAGTAAATCAAAATGGACATTTGAGTTCATTAAGCTGAATTTTAACTTTAAGAGGGGAAAAAACCCCAACTTTATGGGCAAGCCACCATATCTTCTCTATTCCCTGGTGTGCCTATAGTGCTGTATTCCTAAGGAAATAAGGAATAGCTTACAGAACTTGTGTGCCAGTTTACAATGTGTCAGCCATTTGGGTAGGTCAGTGGGGACAGGGAGAAAAAGAAATTGATTTTTCTTCTGATAGAGACAATGTTTTTTCATCCATTTACAAACTACTGCACAAAGTAAAGAATGCTCCAAACCAATTTTAAGTTATTATTCAGCCACGCATTACAGTTTTATCAAGAAATGGCACTTCTACTCAACTGAAACAGATTTGGAATGTAATTTTTGTATTTTCAAGTTCTCTGTGTCTGAACTACAGGCTTCTAACAACATGAATGAACTTAAAATACAAACCAATAGACTCTGGCAGTTGCTGAAGTGAATTACTGGATAACAGTAGGTCTTGCAGGCTTTCACAACCTGAAATACCTTCTTCGACCACTTCAATGTTGTTTTTAGAAACATCCAAGTATGTCAGTTGTTTCAAAGTGCCTATGAACTAAAAGCAAGAGAAAATAATGTATTCTAGAAAAGTCTAAGTTCAAAACAAAAAATATCCAGCAGATTTGACCTCTCATGTATAATGCCAGAGGAAGACTTAAGGTACTGAAATACAATTTTATGCAAAATACACAAACTTTCAAATGAAGTATTTTGTGCAGATAAGCACAGCTGATGTTCTAACACACAGAGACACCCCAGAGTACTCTGCATGTCCCTAAAGTCAGTCTTCTGCACATTCAACAGTTTGATTAGTTACTATGAATCAAGTAATTCAAGTTTTAGAACAAACTTCAGAAAGAGACACATAATGTGAGGACATCATTATGCTCCAGTAGACTTTTAATGCTCATTTTTGCCTTCTGTATAAAACTGCATCCTCAAAAACAACAATGAATCCCTAATTGTACTACATGGAAAGAAACAAACCAAAATATAAGCATGTATTACCCTTCTACATGAACCAAGCATAAGCTTTAAAATTCATGCACACTACTCTATTGAAATCTTCACTCTCAGAAATTATTTTACTGCAAAACACTGTTCAGCTCATATTTTACAATCAAACCACTCAACTGTCTAAGAGTTAGTTGATGGAAAAACAGTAGAAAAGTCTACTGATCAGGCAGGAAGGCCATATTTCACATGACTACTAGTGATTTTAAGGTTGAAAACAAGCCAGCTGCTTCCCAAATTTCAAATACTCATCTATTAGTTTGCTAAAACTCAAGCACAGACTCTCAAGTACTGTAATAATAGGTCAGCCTGAACCACATGTTATCCTGAAAGATGTCAGGAACCCATACAAAGTCAACAGACTATCTCCTCAGGAACTGACTATGCTCTCTTTTTTTCCCTTGCTGTTTACACAGTACTGGAACTGGCACTGCTTCTTTACAACTGTGACCAGTAAAAGCCACACAACATATTTATCCTATATACTCCTGCTTGCTATCTAACATAGATTATAACAATCCCTTTTTGGAAGGGCTATTCTAACTTAAATTTGATTTACCATTTTTACTCATTTTCCTGAATTGCAACATAATTTTTAGATGAGAAATATGTAACTTTCAGTTAAAAAAAGCCCACCAAAAAGCTGTGAATACAGCTCTCATCATCAGTGATAATTTCTAAGTGGACTAGTTAAGAACTCAAGTGCCATTTATCCTTTTGGCTTTAAGTAACACTAAAATTACATAACTTCAATGTACATGATCACTGACAAACCAAGTACCTGTGTAATTTAAAATACTGTATGTTTAACACAGCAAAAGAACTTACCCCAGGAATAAGTGTTAGTCTATTTCCATCCATCCAAAATTCCTTTAATCCACTCAGTTGTTCAAGTACTTCAGGCTGTAATGGGAAGCCATTTAAAAAAAATCTTATGAAAAATCCCCAGTGAATGGCAAAACCAACTCCAGCACTTTGTCTATTGCAACTTTAGTGTTACTGTAGTTGTTATACCCACTTTTTTCACTGGGTCATCAAAAAAAACCCAGATAACTCACTTTTGAAATGAAAAAAAATATATATATACTAGATATATAAAAATTTTGAAGAACTTGACCACAGCACTAAATAATTTTTAGAGGAAGGTTGGTTCCTTCCTTCCAATCTTCCTGTTGGTTTGGTGTCTTTTACAGAAAGTATTCTTCTTCAACAGACACACACTCTAAGTACATGTTACATGTACAGTTTTAATGGAAGACATCTAAAAATATTTACATTTCATCAACTCAGAAGACCCGTTTTTCAAAAACCCTAGTGATTTTTTGGTATGGGGAAAATTCAAAATAAACTTCATTTTTTATATCAACAAAGGGTGCACCTCCATGTTACAATCTAACCACCCCACCCATAAAATGAAGTGCAGGATTATATTTCACACAATAAGCAACTTACTGTAAAAAGTCTTGTTTATCAGGGAAAGACCCTGATAAACATTCATGTCGCATATGCTTTCCCTATTTAAATTTCCCTCCAGGGAAAGCAAAACAAAAGAGGGTCTACTGCACATTAATAAGTACAGCCAAGTTCAGATAAATGCTGAGTAAATTTTGTTATACAGTAAAATAGACAGGATTTCTGCTGAAGTTGTGGTTCTGACTCCCAATAACTTTCTTTCCCAATAACTAAGTCACTTTCCAAGAAGAAAATGTAATTTCAACATTAGTTTAAGGCTCCCACAAAAATATATATCCTGTGATGAGAATATGGCAGTCATGGTAAGGACTAGACATTTAACCGCAATAATGAAAAATTCCTTAAATACGCTGCTCTATTTTCCAAACCATATCACCAGGCAAGTGTTCAGATCTGCATGTTCTACTAGTGCCCCACAAAGGCTTGACTCTATTGTGTGGCAGGTCAGCAAGTTTCATTATACTTCTATTTCAACTCCTTTACCCAGGAAAGTACTTGTAAAAGCAGAGAGATGTTATGTGACCCTTAAATACAAAATATTTTTGCCTGTGAGAACACAAACAGGAAACAAGTCAATGCATGTTGAAGGAAAAAATCAGAATACCTCAACTGTAAATACTGCTTTGAACAACATTCAAATTTAATATAGCTTCCCTTGGATCTAAATAGTTTGTGCACAATAATAAAAGCAGTTAGGCAAAAAACTGTAATATTCAATACATGCTAATCAATAAGTGTTTAGAATTTATTCTAAGCCTAACAATTATGTTTATAATTCAAACACATATTACTTATAATTACTTACCAGTACACTAACCCTACTATATAACAGAGTGCTATTTTAAAATGGAGTAAACACATACTCTCATTCATAAGATCACACACACGATTTTTATAACAGGCTCCATAAAGTAGTGTAAAGTATAAATAAGGCTTGGAAGCAGAACTCTTAAGATAATGTTTATGTTTTCATATTTGTTAAAAACAGATCAAAGGATAAGAAGATTAAAAAAAGATGCAGAGCTCTTTTACCAAGGCAGAACTCACCACTTCTGTGAATTCATTACTTCCTAAATCCAGTCTCTCCAGCTGAGTCAGTCTGGACATGGTTCTGCACAGGAAGGGGTTTAAAAAAGAATTAGATCTAAGAAAATACTAGCAACATCAAATCTTCCAGATTTACAAAAATCTAGTAATCAGTATTAAGTAGTAATGCTATTCTGTAACTGGAATGATACCTAATTAAAGGTAATTCTTTTACACACTGGTCAACCAGGTAGATATTTACTGATCCTGCAGACTGCTGAGCGTCACATAAAGCGTAGACTACAACACACTTGAGGCTGCAAGATGCATGCAAAAACTAAAGACAGTAAAGAAATCTTCATGATAAAGAGTAATGCAGCGGCGCATCTCTTCCTTTGAGTGGTTCAGCTTTTCACCTCCAGTCATAATATGTCCCTTCAGCAGTCAAAGGCAAGTTAACTACATGTTTTCTTCTCAAAGGAAGACTAGTGACCAGTTACAACAGAGAAGAGCACTGCTGAATCACAGTATGCAACACCACCTTGTATCTCTCCAGGCTGCTGTTACTTCCATGTGATGTGGTTTGGAACTCTAATTATATCTTTAGTCATACATGAAATGAGATTACTAAATTGGACTTTGCGACACATCAATACTCTTCAACCTAACTTATGGCAAATACTAAATCAACGTCCAAAATAAAATCCATTACTTCAAGCTGTGTTTTGCAAACGTTCTTTCTCTATTTAAGTGCACTTTGGGGGCTCCATAGAGATTATCTACCACTGCACACGTGATCACAATGAGTACTTCAGAGTCAACAGCAGTTCTACCTGGAAGTATTTTTTAAGAGAGTATGAATCCCTCATATGAAAACATATTCATATATTTATTGAATAAGAGATTTTCACAGAACGATTAGTAGTATCTAAAACTTTCATATATAACTGCAACTGTGTACATACTATAAAATTCTGGAAAAAATTAAAATTAAATGTAAGAGCTTCTAAATGGTAGAGTGTTGTATATTGTCAGAATATCACACTAATTTCTTCAAGAAACAATAGTATGAGCACAAGATGCTCTATGCAGCTATTCAAAACTTCAGTTTTTCTTCAGATACAGTAAGATCTACAGTTGCTCTGAACATAAAATTCAAAAATAATATACTGGAATATGTCATATTCACTGAAAGTAGTTTAATGTGATTATTAATATTATTCATGGAATAATCTCCAAGAAGGAGATTCAACATTTGTTGAGAAATTTCGTTTTCATGACACTGGAGTACTCAAGCTAGGGACAAACAAGGAATTTAGCATAAGTAGGTAAAGACAAGACCAAAATAAAAACAGCAGAAGCCTTTTTTGCACTGTACAAATAGTATACACAGGCTTTGAAGGAAAGCCTCTAGCTAAATGAAAGAAGGCTCATGCTAGAGAAAGAAAAAAAAAAACAAACAATAAAACATAAAATACTACTTCCAGAAGACTATAAGAAAAAAATGCCCTCATTTCTTGAAGCTAATGAACAGGATGATTATCAGTAAACTAATATTCTTTTTCCATTTCTAACTAAAGTTATATGAGTCCCTCTGAAATCCTGTAGAAGATTAATCTCTCAAAGCTTTGTGAGACCATGCCAATATCAATTTTAGTGCTGTATGTTCCTAACAAATTTGCCCCAAAGAGTGTCCCAGAAGCACTGCTGAAGAACTCCTTTGAAAGAATTGAACATAGCATTCTGTAGCTTTTGCAACTTCATAGACCACACTATGCAAACCAACGTTATGTAACAATGACAGGATAACAAGTTAACTTTATTGATTTAGGGCCCTTTTTTCCCTTGCCCAAATGACTATGATCTAGCAAACACATCCGCTCAATGACAAAACATACACAAATGGGTGTGCAAGATGAGGGTCTCTGAAATATTCCCTCCTTTCCCTGCTGTTTATGCAATAGCACTATCAAATATTCTAGGATTAATATTTACTTGCTTTTCTGTATTGTTTATAGAGAAATACCATCAGACAAAATGCAAACAAGGCTTTCAATAATGTTATGGGTAACAGGAAAATTAAATGCCAAATGATGTTGAAACAAGCATTAACTAGATCACTGAGTTACACCTATTTTCATCTTTGAGAAGGTGCTGCATAATCCCACCAATAAACTGAAAATCTCTGTCATAATTCATATTCTTGAACTTGGCATCAATTCAACTTAATACTAAGGGATCAGATAGCCTAAACTGTGTTTCAAATTCTGTTGCTATATACAGACAGCTTCAGCAACGTTAACAGTACAGCTTATATCAAGTGGCATACAATTCAAAGGGAGTGTGCACAATGGCAGGATTGGGCCCTCCATCGCTGTAATTATACTCTCAAATAACCTGCTTCTTTCTAAAATGCTTACTCTTTTTATTGACAATTAAGCCATAGAAGCTTAAAAAATGAAAAAAAAAAAGTACCATATTTTTAAAGGACCATCTTTCCAATTTACCCATCTGAAAAATGCCTCTAAAATAGTCTGGTTTTGCTTTCCTGTCAGTGGAAATAGTTTTATCCATCTGTTTTGCATTATAATGCTGCCACTTGCAGTCTCTGGCTGTAGATAAGCTCCAAACAAAATGGTACATATTTGGCATAAGGCTTGGCATAAAGTAAGGTTGATGTAGTGTGTTGGCATTGATTACCCATTTTGATTAACATTCTTTCAAGCACTTCATACTTTAGTGTCAAAAATTATGTGCATGTTTTAGTCAGAAAGAGGGCTAGTTTGATGCTGCAGAACTTATCCAAATACATTTCTTATTACAAATAGGAAAGAATTTGCTGTAAGACTATTAGAAAGGTGCAAGTCACAGGAAACCCAGAAATATATTAGTATTCTATAGCAAAAATACTAGGACCTACTGCTGCACTTTATTAACTGCTTTGAATTTCCTACAGTTTTTAAACCCGTCTTGCATTTTCTATAAGAGAACCAGAAGAGAATAATAAAGCTGGCAGCTCAGCATGTACCATAGATTATTATGGAACCGAGGAGCTCTTCATAACAGTTACTGTTTAGTTTTCAATCAAGAACAGAACTCTGAAAACACTGAAGTCAACAAAAAGTTTCCCAGCATCCTTCAACAGAGGGTACATTTGACTTAGATCCATTAAACATGTATTACTGTCTCATCACTAAAAGAGTAAATTACATTTTTAGAAATATTTAATGTAATTCATGTTGTTAGTGTTAATTATGGCAATTAAGGTCAGAGTGATCTTATAAACAAAATCTCTATTAGCTATAACCTTAATTATAGCTACTGTTCCTCAGTTGGGAGTAACTCAATTTAGAGAGCTACTGCTCTAAATTACATGTCCTGTAATTTTTCTGCTAAAAACTAATGATAGCAGAGAGAGCTGAATAGAATTGAGAGTATTTATACCACAGAATGCTTCACACTTTGAATATGTAAATTCACACTTTCTGATGCTGTACATGCCATTCTAGATAGGAGTTCTGGCTTGTTTATACCGCAGACTCCACAGTACTGTATCTAGGCACTTATAAAGGGAATCCCAATAGAACATAACCCTTGATCATGTCTTACATATATATAATTAGCTACAGTCACTAAAAAAACTGGCTGTGGTATTTGAAGAGCTGGAAGTTTCCACTTCAGCCTACAGCATTCAAGTGCTTCCTAGCATGAACTGAACAGAGTGAATATTCAAATTTAGAGCCTCCTGCTCTCCACCAAAACTTCTTACATCCAGCAACTCTACCAATTTCTGTTGCCAGAGAATGATCACTTTTACAGTACACCACAACATATTCATGACTCTGTGGGTGGCTATTCACATCCCATCTTTGGGATCTGTTTCTTTCTTCATTGACCTCTTGTATTTTTGTTAACCTGCTTGGAGCTCCAGAGTCCCAGACAGAAAATACTGAGCATTGCTCTTGTTCATAGAAACAGCAGGAACTGCATCACCATCAGCCTAGGCTTCTTTGATGAAGTGAGAATTGCAAGGCAGGGACTAGAAAAATGTTAGATTTTAGGAGAGTGGTACAATGGATTAATGTTAAAACAAATGCTATAGGAATTTCTAGAACTATACAATACTTACTTTGGCAATATTTTTAACTGGTTTTCTCTAAGTTCCAATATCTGGAGTTTAGTTAATCTGTAACAGAAAGGCATAAGAAATTACTACAATATTCTGTATTTAATGACAAAAGCAATCTCTGACCTTACTTTTATTATACAATTAAAAGAAAAATATCTGTAAGTTTGGAAAGTTTTTCCTGTAATATTGAGGTGAAATTTTGTGCAAAATTTGCATGTTATTTATTGGCTGGAGTTTGATTTTGATAAAGCAACAAACAAAAAAGATTTTGCCTGCTTTTGTGCAGCTGTTTGAACAAAATTTGCTCCTTAATCCCAAAAATTTTGAAACACTTCATCAGATTAATTATGGGTACATGCTATTGTCATAATGAAAAGTACACAGGAAGTAACAGAAATTTGCACAACTAAAGATGTTCGATTTTTACTACTGGCAATGTATCAAACAGTTCAATAGAAAAAGTCTTATCTGAGGAATACCTGTAGTCTTCCACCTGATAGCTTTAAATTAATCTTGGATTTCCTTCCATATTCTCTTTCTAGTCAGCTTCTGAATCCATTTTGACATTTCTGTCAAAAAGGTCAAGGTGGTTTGACCTTTTTTCCAGTAAATCTTTGGTCGCAAGACAAATAACCCTAAATCCCAACTCAACTGCTTAGCCAAGGCAAGTTCAAAGCAGTCTTGACATACATGCAATGTACCATTCCCAGTGAAATTTTTTGTATTGAGACAGAAGTGACAAAGCTCTATTTGTTAAAAAAAAAAATAAGAAAGAAACTGATTTAGTTTAAATACAGATAGGAAGATAGAATTGTAATGACAAGAGTTCTACATGTGACCCACTGACAGCCCTCACACAACACACAATAGGGCATTAAGGTCCCTGAGTCAGAAAGGAGCTTGGTGAGTAGACTAGTCTTTCCTGAAGGTGCTTAACTTAGTGCATTGTAAGGACAGAAACAAAAATCTTAATTTTAATAAAGTGGTAAGAACTATATTTTGTGTAAAAATAGAAAGCTGAAAACAGAAAACAGTATTTATTTTTCCTCTAGATATTCACTAATTTTTGGATGACTTTGAAGCAGCAATCTGCCATGCCCACAAGTAACCTAAGAGTGTAAGAGTCACCTTGAAAGAGCAGAGGTCAGTGCAGCCCAGCACTGCAAGGAGCACTCACCATCTGGTAACAACTGCTGGAGGGGAACCTCCTCCCTCCAGCTCCTAAAAAAAACCGCGAAACCCCAACATGCTAACAGTGGTGCAAGAACACCCGAATAAAAACTCCATTCATAGTAATAGCACTGCTGTTCACCTAGAACGTAAGTGGGAAAGACCTCCTAGGATCCTACCCTACCAGCACCCTAAGATACAAATCTTGTGCAAAGCAGAACTTCAAGAAGCCTCAGATATGAATGAACATTTTGGGCTTTGATTTCTAAACCAAGCACTGCATTAAGCTTCAGCTGGTGTTTTGCTTTGATAACAGGGAAGATAACTACACTGTTTGTAGTTTTTCCTTCACAACTCATGTATGCAGTCAAATTTCCATTGAATGCAATGGCAGCAAATATCCCTTCATATGCTAAACTATAAATATGCACACCCACACTTCGCTGACTTTAGCCAGAACTGACTGTGCGATGCTTGTAATAAGCTAATTCTGTGAACTTAAAGATTGCCTTTGGTGACAGAAATGTTTATAGCTTTGTCACCTTGTTCCTGTTCTAATCCTTCCTCAGCTAGCCCCTAGAGAATGAAGATATAAATATTGAATTTCTTATGCACAGAGCTTCACAGAAACTACCAGGAAAACATTCTCAGCCTTTCCTAGCTGGGAGATACAGGCTATGTCTAAACATGTAATTTTCTTCCAGTAATGATGAGAAATACTGGACTGAAGCAGTTGTTACTTCTTCCATTATGACTTGAAGAGCTAATTCAAGATTAAAATAATAATGCACATCAAATACTAGGTCTAACTGTTTTTTCAGTTGCTGGTGCTAAGCATCCAGCATCCATCCAAGCTGAGCATCTGAATTGCAATAAGGGACCCAAAGAAGTGGCATTTAACTTGGGAAAAAAATTGAGAACTAATTCACCCATACTAAAGGAAAAATAGAATTCATAGTGGCAGAATGTATATTATCTGGGTCATTCTGTGGCAAAGATCTGTCCTACTTGTACAGAAATATTTCTGAACTTGAAAAACCCATCAATGCAGAACTATCTGCACATCACCAATGCACAAAGCTATAACAGGTATTATTTAACTGGAAGTATACATTCTGTAATAGCTTAAAAATTGTTTTAATTGTTCTTTTAGCCTGCATTTTAAATGCAACACAACTTTTCAATAAAACAAAATCTCTATATGAACAATTTTTCAGGAGAAGATCAATATCCTTCTTAAAGCTGATTTCATAAACTATACCACCTGTAAAAAATGTAAAAGAAATATACAGCAGGTACACTCAAAACTTGCTGTGTGACAAGCAGTAATTCCTTGGAAATAGAAAAATATTGCATTGAGAGATGTTCCTTACTTTATACCTTGTCTGCAGTTTTCCTAAAGCAGAATATTTTTATTTTAAATTGTTACTAAAATGCAAAGGCAAGTGGAATAAAAAGTATGCATGTTGAAGGCAAAATTTACAAAAGTTTCTGCGAAACACATATATACATATGTATATACGTAACTAAATACATATATATGTAACTAAATTTGATTATCACTGTACTCTTATGTAAAACATATCCCAAAGCAGATACTACTAAAACCATCTACTATTACAGATACTACTGGCAAATTGTTGAGAAGGCAGAAATAAAGCAAATTAATTGCAACATCCAGTACAGAGGCTCTGGAAGAAATATCCCATTACAGACAATATTGCCAGATTTTTAGAATTACACTGACGATAAATCCTTGTTTATCTTAAACACCCATTAGTAAAAAATGTTTCCCTTTTAAAACACTGTCTCAAAATGAGCAAGAAGTGAGTTTCAAGCATTTTCTGCTTATATATTTGTGTATTTAAATGTAAATATACATCATTCAGATACAATATATATGATTTTCTTAGGCAAGGATAATAATTCTCAGATATTTGTGCACTGGCATGAAGGATAATGCCACAATCTGTGCCAATATCAACACATTCAAATTTCAACCTGGGAATGGAGAAAAATACCCCACTTTGTCACCTGAGAATTCCAAAGGAATGGGTATATCATATCAAAACTCTGGTGACTTTTAGTGAACCTAACAGACTGGACAAGAATAACATCATTGAAAGACAACCAATATACAATACTCACAGAAAAAGGGGAAAAAAGATGGCAAAATCTTGACCTCACAATTATGAAAATATTTAGCAAAAATTCTGAAGATGAGAATAAAGCATGGAGATAAATTCAAAGAAACACTGCTTGGATATACTAAAAGTGCTTTCCATTATAAAAAATTTCTTTCCTAACCATCAGGCTGAGTGTTAGGTTAGTAGTGATAGAGGTGCTCAATGACCTTTTCTAGGACTATCCTGTTCAATATTTTTTAATAGCAATCTTGTAAGAGCAGAAAAATGTTTAACTTCTTATGTCACAGACAATACAGTGATTTAGTAAGACTCCGTAGGGGGAAAAAACTTGTACAGCCTTAAGGACAAAAAAAACCTAGAAAAAATTACAAGATACCATAGCACCAAGCCAAGTACTTAGGATTTCCTTGTAGGCATCAGCCATTTCTAACTGAACTGTCCAACACATCAGCTAATCATGTAGGAAATTACACTAGGCAGCTGCACAAAGGATAATTGGAACACTGGAGCAAACCACAGACATTTCTAAAAGAAACAAGAAGATAATCATGACACTGTACAAGCCATGAAGAGATCTCAATTCCAATTCTAAATATAGCTATAGATGTCATCATCCTCTGTCATAAAGAAGATTAATTAAAACTGAAACCTGTTCCAAGACATATTAATATACTCTGACACAAAGGAAAACCTACCACACCAGAAGAAAGCAGAACTTTATTTAGTCTAATAAACTGAGGGATGTGAGAACACTACAAATACAGCAGGTGAGAGAATGGGGGACAACACTCCTGAGAAATGGCAGCAATTAAACTGTAGAAACAATGAACACTCAGAGAAAGAGATGTAAGAAACCAGGTTTCTAACCTGACACACAGAGCATAAAAACCTTGTTAGCTGCCATAGGTATTGGCTTAGCTTTTAGGAGACATTATTAGTGACAACAGTTGCCACTAACAGCAGGCAACAGAACTCAGTTACTTCACATATTCCTAAACAATGAAAAGTAATAGCTATATGGCTATATACAAAAAAATGCACCAAACTGGAAGAAACTGAAGGCTAGTCATTTATGAGATTAAATGTTTCAACAGCTTCTAGGAGAGGGGTTTTTTTTGTTTACAACTGAAGTATTTCCATATTCCAAAGCAGAAGTTACAAGACTTTGCAGTAGAAAATATTTATACCTAGACGGAAAATTGTGGGATGGCAGAGCAGTCTCGCCACTTACAGAGAAGAAGTATCCAATGCCAAAGGGGTGTGAACCTTACTTTGAAATGGTATTTTAATGTTTCATTGTTTTCCAATTTATTTGATCTAAACATTGTCTTCCTACAGAACACTATGCTTGCTATGCAACACTATTTTAGCAAATAAACTTACATACATGAAGTACTTCAAATTAATTCTCCTAGGTATACAACAGGACGCTGCAAATCACTAGATTTTAACAAACAAGGCAGAATTCTTCATAACTATCAAGAGAAACACTACAATGGAGAACTGGCTTTGAAGTTGTCTTCAGTAACTGATTTATTCTCATGATATTAGTAATTAATGACTTTACCATTTCACTAACCATTAAGCATTACAGAAGCTGACAGTGACAAAGAAAAAAAATTATGAGAATTTTTAATGTGTATTATGTGTAAGATTAACTACTTAAACGATCAGCTGTGTCAACCTCAAGTCTTTAAGTTAATCTGTAGTGCCTGTTTTAACTATGAAAATCTTGCCATTTAGTTAGACAGATTAAAAAACAGAACAGAAAAATCATTAGAATTTTGATTAGAAAAATCATAGAACAAACAATCATTAGAATTCCAACAAGATTATGCATATTCCAGATATTCTTCAGAAGCCCTTAATGAGGGCTTCTGAAACACAAATTTTGTGCACCAGAAAAAAAGCATGACAATAATGCATCAGCAACATAAGCAGCTGCTTTGATAGCTGAATGTGTAGGAGATCTGGTGCTCTTAGTCATTCATTAACTGGTAACAGAGAAGAGCAAGTCAACAGCTCTGATCACAGATGACTAATAAATTAATGGTCATCAGTGGAGAGCACCTGTGCTTATGTTTCATTGCTCATCTCCTGATCTGCCCAACTGCTGCAGCACCATCTGGGGGCTGTGCTAATCTTTTGCAAACTGTGCTGACCCAAATATAACTATATGGCCTAAGGCAATTTTTTCACTCAACAACATGACTGCTGTATTTTCTGAAAGAGATGCTTGCTGGACATGGAATGGATTGGAAAGCAACAATCTAGAAGAAAAGAGTATAAAGTAAGAATGAAGAGGAAAAAACTGCAGAAATGGCTAAAACCAGTGTGACAATGACAGCTTAACCTATGTTCATCTAGGAGTTTTCCTTTTATTAGTATTATCCTTTCACTTTTGCTCGCAAATTTTAATCTATTTTACATAGGTAGCAGATTAGTATTTATCTTGTACTAAAACTATGACATGTAACACTTTTGCATAGTCAGAATGCAACACATTTCAGAAATATTCCTGACAATAAAGAACTTGAGAGTTATAGTTGTGCATGAAGTAATTTGTGCATCTAGGACAGGCAGGACAAGTGGAATTACAGTTGTCATTATTTGATTCACTCCAATTACTACATGACAAGAAACACAGATTTCAAAAATACTTCCTTACTTACCATACTAGTGTTGGAAAGGAAACAAGAATGTAAATGAGTTTTACGTCCTTCATAAGCATTCTGTCTGTCCTTCAGAAGTCAAAATTAAAAGCTGCTGATACAGATTTTCAAGGCTTTTTCCCTGTAACTATTGCAAATTCATAATGTACACTTCTTCCCTTTATCCAGTACCCACTTTGCTTCAGAGCCAGAAGAAATTGCTCTGCAGAAACTCAAAACTAATGTAGATATAAAGTTTCATGTTCAACTTACCTTCCAAAATTGGCTGGCAAAAACTCAAGAAAAGCATCATTCAGGTACAGCTGTGTTAGGTTTAACAGTTGAGAAAATCCATCTGGCAGCCTATATAGAAGTAAAATAACACAGTACTTTAGTTTCAACTATATTCAGGGCATTAAGTCATATTTGCTCAAGTAAGAGTATAGTACTGAAGTCCTACATATTGATAAAATTAAAATTAAGGGGGTGAATTTATTTAAAGTCACACTAGACAGTTGTTCTTTATAAGATGAGTTTCAAAATTATTTTAAGTATTGAGAACAATGTCTACAGGCAATAAAAACTACAAATAGATGTCTTGCCACGAACTTGTGATCTCCTGACATGTAATGAGAAGAAGATATTAATTAGAAACAACAGGATAAATTAAAAAATACACAGCTCCTTTTTCCCCCAGAAGAGATATGTTGTATCTCTGGCAATGGAGATTTCTGGCAAATTAATTTTGTCACTATACCAGAAATGCATGTTAAACCAGAATTCATTTTCGTTATTAAGAAAATTCTTTGCACATTTCTCTACAGTCACAGAGCAGTGATGGATTTTAACAAGCTGACAAAGCTACATGGTATAATGAAGGATAGTTCACATAGCCTATTAACTTTGGCAAAGTACTTTAATGAGTTAGCTATACTGGATCACAGTGCAACAAGGTTAATGAAGGTATTTCTCAGGGAACTCTGCTCTCACCTCCAAGGGCTGGCACATGTCCTGGGGCAAATTCAAGACCTGGTAGTATTTGCACAGAATATACAACATCAAAAAATCTACAGACTTACTTTGAAATTGGATTTACGCTTGCCTCGACAACCGTCAAGACTTTACAGTTTTTTATATTTTCTGGAAACTCCTGTATGCCTGCAAGATGCAGAAAGGGGTAGAAAAACAGCCTTTAATTATTAGATTCCACCACATCCATAGAAATTACGCACATGAAACCATTAGCCATAAAAACTTTGATTGATTTAGCAACTAGTGAACTGTTTTCTGATGTCTCATTTTACATACAGTTTTCATTAAAGAAATACTCCTATGCCATATAATTTTTTTACTATACTACTCCTAAAGCTTTTCATGTTTCAGGTTAGCAGGAAGCTTACAAGCTACAAACACACAGTACACTAAATTGCTTATCGCCAAATATTGAAGTACTTGTGCTTTGGAATGCACTTAAGAACTTCTGTCCCAATATAATTTATTTTTAAAAAGGCAATCACTTGGTAGCATGAAGTTTCCAATGGGATCTGTTTATCAAATCCATGGCTTGTATAACATCCAGGTGAAATGGGAAGGCTGTAAATCTTTAAGTATTTTTACAGCTTCATGGTTCTGAACAGATATCCATCCCAAAATATG